>NW_027646438.1:0-331332 GCF_951394435.1 Stenella coeruleoalba | reverse complement strand
GCTTCGGGGAAGGGTTAGGGTTAGGGCTAGGGTTAGGGTGAGGGGACGGGGATGGTTTAGGGTCCAGGGGAGGGTACGACAACACTTTAGGGGGAGCGTACGTGTGAGGGCGCATGTTCGTGTTAGCGTACGGGTTAGGATTAGGGGACGGGTGAGGTTCTAGCTTCGGGGAAGGGTTAGGGTTAGGTTTTGGGCTAGGGTTAGGGTTAGGGGACGGGGACGGTTTAGGGTCCAGGGGAGGGTACGACAACGCTTTAGGGGGAGCGTACGTGTGAGGGCGCGGGTTAGTCTTAGCGTACGGGTTAGGATTAGGGGACGGGTGAGGGTCAGGCTTCGGGGAAGGGTTAGGGTTAGGGTTCGGGCTAGGGTTAGGCTTAGGGGATGGGGACGGTTTAGGGTCCAGGGGAGTGTACGACAACGCTTTAGGGGGAGCGTAAGTGTGAGGGCGCGGGTTAGTGTTAGCGTACGGCTTAGGATTAGGGGACGGGTGAGGGTAAGGCTTCGGGGAAGGGTTAGGGTTAGGGTTCGGGCTAGGGTTAGGGTTAGGGGATGGGGACGGTTTAGGATCCAGGGGAGGGTACGACAACGCTTTAGGGGGAGCGTACATGTGAGGGCGCGGGTTAGTGTTAGCGTACGGGTTAGGATTAGGGGACGGGTGAGGGTCAGGCTTCGGGGAAGGGTTAGGGTTAGGGTTTGGGCTAGGGTTAGGGTTAGGGGACGGGGACGGTTTACGGTCCAGGGGAGGGTACGACAACGCTTTAGGGGGAGCGTACGTGTGAGGGCGCGGGTTAGTGTTAGCGTACGGCTTAGGATTAGGGGACGGGTGAGGGTCAGGCTTCGGGGAAGGGTTAGGGTTAGGGTTCGGGCTAGGGTCAGGGTTAGGGGACGGGGACGGTTTAGGGTCCAGCGGAGGGTACGACAACGCTTTAGGGGGAGCGTACGTGTGAGGGCGCGGATTAGTGTTAGCGTACGAGTTAGGATTAGGGGACGGGTGAGGGTCAGGCTTCGGGGAAGGGTTAGGGTTAGGGTTCGGGCTAGGGTTAGGGTTAGGGTACGGTGACGGTTTAGGGTCCAGGGGAGGGTATGACAACGCTTTAGGGGGAGCGTACGTGTGAGGGCGCGGGTTAGTGTTAGCGTACGGCTTAGGATTAAGGGACGGGTGAGGGTCAGGCTTCGGGGAAGTGTTAGGGTTAGGGTTAGGGCTAGGGTTAGGGTGAGGGGACGGGGACGGTTTAGGGTCCAGGGGAATGTACGACAACGCTTTAGGGGGAGCGTATGTGTGAGGGCGCAGGTTAGTGTTAGCGTACAGGTTAGGATTAGGGGACGGGTGACGGTCAGGCTTCGGAGAAGGGTTAGGGTTCAGGCTAGGGTTAGGGTTAGGGGACGGGGACGGTTTAGGGTCCAGTGGAGGGTACGACAGCGCTTTAGGGGGAGCGTACGTGTGAGGGCGCGGGTTAGTGTTAGCGTACGGGTTAGGATTAGGGGACGGGTGAGGGTCAGGCTTCGGGGAAGGGTTAGGGTTAGGGTTCGGGCTAGGGTTAGGTTTAGGGGACGGGGACGGTTTAGGGTCCAGGGGAGGGTACGACAACGCTTTAGGGGGAGCGTACGTGTGAGGGCGCGGGTTAGTGTTAGCGTACGGGTTAGGATTAGGGGACGGGTGAGGGTCAGGCTTCGGGGAAGGGTTAGGGTTAGGGTTCGGGCTAGGGTTAGGGTTAGGGGACGGGGACGGTTTAGGGTCCAGGGGAGGGTACGACAACGCTTTAGGGGGAGCGTACGTGTGAGGGCGCAGGTTAGTGTTAGCGTACGGGTTAGGATTAGGGGACGGGTGAGGGTCAGGCTTCGGGGAAGGGTTAGGGTTAGGGTTCGGGCTAGGGTTTGGGTTAGGGGATGGGGACGGTTTAGGGTCCAGGGGAGTGTACGACAACGCTTTAGGGGAAGCGTACGTGTGAGGGCGCGGTTTAGTGTTAGCGTACAGGTTAGGATTAGGGGACGGGTGAGGGTCAGGCTTCGGGGAAGGGTTAGGGTTAGGGTTCGGGCTAGGGTTAGGGTTAGGGGATGGGGACGGTTTAGGATCCAGGGGAGGGTACGACAACGCTTTAGGGGGAGCGTACGTGTGAGGGCGCGGGTTAGTGTTAGCGTACGGGTTAGGATTAGGGGACGGGTGAGGGTCAGGCTTCGGGGAAGGGTTAGGGTTAGGGTTTCGGCTAGGGTTAGGGTTAGGGGACGGGGACGGTTTAGGGTCCAGGGGAGGGTACGACAACGCTTTAGGGGGAGCGTACGTGTGAGGGCGCGGGTTAGTGTTAGCGTACGGCTTAGGATTAGGGGAAGGGTGAGGGTCAGGCTTCGGGGAAGGGTTAGGGTTAGGGTTCGGGCTAGGGTTAGGGTTAGGGGACGGGGACGGTTTAGGGTCCAGGGGAGGGTACGACAACGCTTTAGGGGGAGCGTACGTGTGAGGGCGCGGGTTAGTGTTAGCGTACGGGTTAGGATTATGGGACGGGTGAGGGTCAGGCTTCGGGGAAGGGTTAGGGTTAGGGTTCGGGCTAGGGTTAGGGTTAGGGGACGGGGACGGTTTAGGGTCCAGGGGAGGGTACGACAACGCTTTAGGGGGAGCGTACGTGTGAGGGCGTGGGTTAGTGTTAGCGTACGGCTTAGGATTAAGGGACGGGTGAGGGTCAGGCTTCGGGGAAGTGTTAGGGTTAGGGTTAGGGCTAGGGTTAGGGTGAGGGGACGGGGACGGTTTAGGGTCCAGGGGAATGTACGACAACGCTTTAGGGGGAGCGTACGTGTGAGGGCGCAGGTTAGTGTTAGCGTACAGGTTAGGATTAGGGGACGGGTGACGGTCAGGCTTTGGAGAAGGGTTAGGGTTCAGGCTAGGGTTAGGGTTAGGGGACGGGGACGGTTTAGGGTCCAGTGGAGGGTACGACAGCGCTTTAGGGGGAGCGTACGTGTGAGGGCGTGGGTTAGTGTTAGCGTACGGGTTAGGATTAGGGGACGGGTGAGGGTCTGGCTTCGGGGAAGGGTTAGGGTTAGGTTTCGGGCTAGGGTTAGGGTTAGGGGACGGGGACAGTTTAGGGTCCAGGGGAGGATAAGACAACGCTTTAGGGGGAGCGTACGTGTGAGGGCGTGAGTTACTGTTAGCGTACGGGTTGGGATTAGGGGACGGGTGAGGGTCAGGCTTCGGGGAAGGGTTAGGGTTAGGGTTCGAGCTAGGGTTAGGGTTACGGGATGGGGACGCTTTAGGGTCCAGCGGAGGGTACGACAACGCTTTAGGGGGAGTGTACGTGTGAGGGCGCGGGTTAGTGTTAGCGTACGGGTTAGGATTAGGGGACGGGTGAGTGTCAGGCTTTGGGGAAGGGTTAGGGTTAGGGTTCGGGCTAGGGTTAGTGTTAGGGGACGGGGACGGTTTAGGGTCCAGGGGAGGGTACGACAACGCTTTAGGGGGAGAGTACGTTAGAGGGCACAGGTTAGTGTTAGGGTACGTGTTAGGATTAGGGCACGGGTGAGGGTCAGGCTTCTGGGAAGGGTTAGGGTTAGGGTTCGGGCTAGGGTTAGGGTTAGGGGACGGGGACGGTTTAGGGTCCAGGGGAGGGTACGACAACGCTTTAGGGGGAGCGTACGTGTGAGGGCGCAGGTTAGTGTTAGCGTACGGGTTAGGATTAGGGGACGGGTGAGGTTCTGGCTTCGGGGAAGGGTTAGGGTTAGGTTTCGGGCTATGGTTAGGGTTAGGGGACTGGGACGGTTTAGGGTCCAGGGGAGGGTACGACAACGCTTTAGGGGGAGCGTACGTGTGAGGGCGCGGGTTATTGTTAGCGTACGGGTTAGGATTAGGGGACTGGTGAGGGTCAGGCTTCGGGGAAGGGTTAGGGTTAGAGTTCGGGCTAGGGTTAGGGTTAGGGGATGGGGACGGTTTAGGGTCCAGGGGAGTGTACGACAACGCTTTAGGGGGAGTGTACGTGTGAGGGCACGGGTTAGTGTTAGCCTACGGGATAGGATTAGGGGACGGGTGAGGGTCAGGCTTCGGGGAAGGGTTAGGGTTAGGGTTCGGGCTAGGGTTAGGGTTAGGGGATGGGGACGGTTTAGGATCCAGGCGAGGGTACGACAACGCTTTAGGGGGAGCGTACGTGTGAGGGCGCGGGTTAGTGTTAGCGTACGGGTTAGGATTAGGGGACGGGTGAGGGTCAGGCTTCGGGGAAGGGTTAGGGTTAGGGTTTGGGCTAGGGTTAGGGTTAGGGGTCGGGGAAGGTTTAGGGTCCAGGGGAGGGTACGACAACGCTTTAGGGGGAGCGTACGTGTGAGGACGCGGGTTAGTCTTAGCGTACGGCTTAGGATTAAGGGACGGGTGAGGGTCAGGCTTCGGGGAAGTGTTAGGGTTAGGGTGAGGGCTAGGGTTAGGGTGAGGGGACGGGGACGGTTTAGGGTCCAGTGGAGGGTACAACAGCGCTTTAGGGGGAGCGTACGTGTGAGGGAGCGGGTTAGTGTTAGCGTACGGGTTAGGATTAGGGGACGGGTGAGGGTCAGGCTTCGGGGAAGTGTTAGGGTTAGGGTTCGGGCTAGGGTTAGGTTTAGGGGACGGGGACGGTTTAGGGTCCAGGGGAGGGTACGACAACGCTTTAGGGGGAGCGTACGTGTGAGGGCACGGGTTAGTGTTAGCGTACGGGTTAGGATTAGGGGACGGGTGAGGGTCAGGCTTCGGGGAAGGGTTAGGGTTAGGGTTCGGGCTAGGGTTAGGGTTAGGGGACGGGGACGGTTTAGGGTCCAGGGGAGGGTACGACAACGCTTTAGGGCGAGCGTACGTGTGAGGGCGCAGCTTAGTGTTAGCGTACGGGTTAGGATTAGGGGACGGGTGAGGTTCTGGCTTCGGGGAAGGGTTAGGGTTAGGTTTCGGGCTAGGGTTAGGGTTAGGGGACGGGGACGGTTTAGGGTCCAGGGGAGGGTACGACAACGCTTTAGGGGGAGCGTACGTGTGAGGGCGCGGGTTAGTGTTAGCGTACGGGTTAGGATTAGGGGACGGGTGAGGGTCAGGCTTCGGGGAAGGGTTAGGGTTAGGGTTCGGGCTAGGGTTAGGGTTAGGGGATGGGGACGGTTTAGGGTCCAGGGGAGTGTACGACAACGCTTTAGGCGGAGCGTACGTGTGAGGGCGCGGGTTAGTGTTAGCGTACAGGTTAGGATTAGGGGACGGGTGAGGGTCAGGCTTCGGGGAAGGGTTAGGGTTAGGGTTCGGGCTAGGGTTAGGGTTAGGGGATGGGGACGGTTTAGGATCCAGGGGAGGGTACGACAACGCTTTAGGGGGAGCGTACGTGTGAGGGCGCGGGTTAGTGTTAGCGTACGGGTTCGGATTAGGGGACGGGTGAGGGTCAGGCTTCGGTGAAGGGTTAGGGTTAGGGTTTCGGCTAGGGTTAGGGTTAGGGGACGGGGACGGTTTAGGGTCCAGCGGAGGGTACGACAACGCTTTAGGGGGAGCGTACGTGTGAGGGCGCGGGTTAGTGTTAGCGTACGGCTTAGGATTAGGGCAAGGGTGAGAGTCAGGCTTCGGGGAAGGGTTAGGGTTAGGGTTCGGGCTAGGGTTAGGGTTAGGGGACGGGGACGGTTTAGGGTCCAGCGGAGGGTACGACAACGCTTTAGGGGGAGCGTACGTGTGAGGGCGCGGGTTAGTGTTAGCGTACGGGTTAGGATTAGGGGACGGGTGAGTGTCAGGCTTCGGGGAAGGGTTAGGGTTCGGGTTCGGGCTAGGGTTAGGGTTAGGGGACGGGGACGGTTTAGGGTCCAGGGGAGGGTACGACAACGCTTTAGGGGGAGCGTACGTGTGAGGGCGTGGGTTAGTGTTAGCGTACGGCTTAGGATTAAGGGACGGGTGAGGGTCAGGCTTCGGGGAAGTGTTAGGGTTAGGGTTAGGGCTAGGGTTAGGGTGAGGGGACGGGGACGGTTTAGGGTCCAGGGGAATGTACGACAACGCTTTAGGGGGAGCGTACGTGTGAGGGCGCAGGTTAGTGTTAGCGTACAGGTTAGGATTAGGGGACGGGTGACGGTCAGGCTTCGGAGAAGGGTTAGGGTTCAGGCTAGGGTTAGGGTTAGGGGACGGGGACGGTTTAGGGTCCAGTGGAGGGTACGACAGCGCTTTAGGGGGACCATACGTGTGAGGGCGCGGGTTAGTGTTAGCGTACGGGTTAGGATTAGGGGACGGGTGAGGGTCAGGCTTCGGGGAAGGGTTAGGGTTAGGGTTCGGGCTAGGGTTAGGGTTAGGGGACGGGGACGGTTTAGGGTCCAGGGGAGGGTACGACAACGCTTTAGGGGGAGCGTACGTGTGAGGGCGCGGGTTAGTGTTAGCGTACGGGTTAGGATTGGGGGACGGGTGAGGGTCTGGCTTCGGGGAAGGGTTAGGGTTAGGTTTCGGGCTAGGGTTAGGGTTAGGGGACGGGGACAGTTTAGGGTCCAGGGGAGGATACGACAACGCTTTAGGGGGAGCGTACGTGTGAGGGCGTGAGTTAGTGTTAGCGTACGGGTTGGGATTAGGGGACGGGTGAGGGTCAGGCTTCGGGGAAGGGTTAGGGTTAGGGTTCGAGCTAGGGTTAGGGTTAGGGGACGGGGACGGTTTAGGGTCCAGGGGAGGGTACGACAACGCTTTAGGGGGAGAGTACGTTAGAGGGCACAGGTTAGTGTTAGGGTACGTGTTAGAATTAGGGGACGGGTGAGGGTCAGGCTTCTGGGAAGGGTTAGGGTTAGGGTTCGGGCTAGGGTTAGGGTTAGGGGACGGGGACGGTTTAGGGTCCAGGGGAGGGTACGACAACGCTTTAGGGGGAGCGTACGTGTGAGGGCGCAGGTTAGTGTTAGCGTACGGGTTAGGATTAGGGGACGGGTGAGGTTCTGACTTCGGGGAAGGGTTAGGGTTAGGTTTCGGGCTATGGTTAGGGTTAGGGGACTGGGACGGTTTAGGGTCCAGGGGAGGGTACGACAACGCTTTAGGGGGAGCGTACGTGTGAGGGCGCGGGTTAGTGTTAGCGTACGGGTTAGGATTAGGGGACTGGTGAGGGTCAGGCTTCGGGGAAGGGTTAGGGTTAGGGTTCGGGCTAGGGTTAGGGTTAGGGGATGGGGACGGTTTAGGGTCCAGGGGAGTGTACGACAACGCTTTAGGGGGAGCGTACGTGTGAGGGCACGGGTTAGTGTTAGCCTACGGGATAGGATTAGGGGACGGGTGAGGGTCAGGCTTCGGGGAAGGGTTAGGGTTAGGGTTCGGGATAGGGTTAGGGTTAGGGGATGGGGACGGTTTAGGATCCAGGCGAGGGTACGACAACGCTTTAGGGGGAGCGTACGTGTGAGGGCGCGGGTTAGTGTTAGCGTACGGGTTAGGATTAGGGGACGGGTGAGGGTCAGGCTTCGGGGAAGGGTTAGGGTTATGGTTCGGGCTAGGGTTAGGTTTAGGGGACGGGGACGGTTTAGGGTCCAGTGGAGGGTACGACAGCGCTTTAGGGGGAGTGTACATGTGAGGGCGCGAGTTAGTGTTAGCGTACGGCTTAGGATTAGGGGACGGGTGAGGGTCAGGCTTCTGGGAAGGGTTAGGCTTAGGGTTCGGGCTAGGGTTAGGGTTAGGGGACGGGGACGGTTTAGGGTCCAGGGGAGCGTATGACAACACATTAGGGGGAGCGTACGTGTGAGGGCGCGGGTTAGTGTTAGCGTACGGGTTAGGATTAGGGGACGGGTGAGGGTCAGGATTCGGGGAAGGGTTAGGGTTAGGGTTCGGGCTAGGGTTAGGTTTAGGGGACGGGGACAGTTTAGGGTCCAGCGGAGGGTACGCCAACGCTTTAGGGGGAGTGTACGTGTGAGGGCGCGAGTTAGTGTTAGCGTACGGGTTAGGATTAGGGGACGGGTGAGGGTCACGCTTCGGGGATGGGTTAGGATTAGGTTTCGGGTTAGGGTTAGGATTTCGGGACGGGGACGGTTTAGGGTCCAGGGGAGGGTACGACAACGCTTTAGGGGGAGCGTACGTGTGAGGGCGCAGGTTAGTGTTAGCGTACGGGTTAGGATTAGGGGACGTGTGAGGGTCAGGCTTCGGGGAAGGGTTAGGGTTAGGGTTCGGGCTAGGGTTAGGGTTAGGGGATGGGGACGGTTTAGGATCCAGGGGAGGGTACGACAACGTTTTAGGAGGAGCGTACGTGTGAGGGCGCGGGTTAGTGTTAGCGTATGGGTTAGGATTAGGGGACGGGTGAGGGTCAGGCTTCGGGGAAGGGTTAGGGTTAGGGTTTGGGCTAGGGTTAGGGTTAGGGGACGGGGAAGGTTTAGGGTCCAGGGGAGGGTACGACAACGCTTTAGGGGGAGCGTACGTGTGAGGGCGCGGGTTAGTGTTAGCGTACGGCTTAGGATTAGGGGACGGGTGAGGGTCAGGCTTCGGGGAAGGTTTAGGTTTAGGGTTCGGGCTAGGGTTAGGGTTAGGGCACGGGGACGGTTTAGGGTCGAGGGGAGGGTACGACAATGTTTTAGCGGGAGCGTACGTGTGAGGGCGCGGGTTAGTGTTAGCGTACGAGTTAGGATTAGGTGACGGGTGAGGGTCAGGCTTCGGGGAAGTGTTAGGGTTAGGGTTCGGGCTAGGGTTAGGGTTAGGGTACAGGGACGGTTTAGGGTCCAGGGGAGGGTACGACAACGCTTTAGGGGGAGCGTACGTGTGAGGGCGTGGGTTAGTGTTAGCGTACGGCTTAGGATTAAGGGACGGGTGAGGGTGAGGCTTCGGGGAAGTGTTAGGGTTAGGGTTAGGGCTAGGGTTAGGGTGAGGGGACGGGGACGGTTTAGGGTCCAGGGGAATGTACGACAACGCTTTAGGGGGAGCGTACGTGTGAGGGCGCGGGTTAGTGTTAGCGTACAGGTTAGGATTAGGGGACGGGTGAGGGTCAGGCTTCGGAGAAGGGTTAGGGTTCGGGCTAGGGTTAGGGTTAGGGGACTGGGACGGTTTAGGGTCCACTGGAGGGTACGACAGCGCTTTAGGGGGATCGTACGTGTGAGGGCGTGGGTTAGTGTTAGCGTACGGCTTAGGATTAAGGGACGGGTGAGGGTCAGGCTTCGGGGAAGGGTTAGGGTTAGGGTTCGGGCTAGGGTTAGGGGTAGGGGATGGGGAAGTTTTAGGGTCCAGGGGAGGGTACGACAACGCTTTAGGGGGAGCGTACGTGTAAGGTCGCTGGATAGTGTTAGCGTACGGGTTAGGATTAGGGGACGGGTGAGGGTCACGCTTCGGGGATGGGTTAGGGTTAGGTTTCGGGCTAGGGTTAGGATTTCGGGACGGGGACGGTTTAGGGTCCAGGGGAGGGTACGACAACGCTTTAGGGGGAGCGTACGTGTGAGGGCGCGGGTTAGTGTTAGCGTACGGGTTAGGATTAGGGGACGGGTGAGGGTCAGGCTTCGGGGAAGGGTTAGGGTTAGGGTTAGGGCTAGGGTTAGGGTTAGGGGATGGGGACGGTTTAGGGTCCAGGGGAGTGTACGACAACGCTTTAGGGGGAGCGTACGTGTGAGGGCGCGGGTTAGTGTTAGCCTACGGGATAGGATTAGGGGACGGGTGAGGGTCAGGCTTCGGGGAAGGGTTACGGTTAGGGTTCGGGCTAGGGTTAGGGTTAGGGGATGGGGACGGTTTAGGATCCAGGGGAGGGTACGACAACGCTTTAGGAGGAGCGTACGTGTGAGGGCGCGGGTTAGTGTTAGCGTACGGGTTAGGATTAGGGGACGGGTGAGGGTCAGGCTTCGGGGAAGGGTTAGGGTTAGGGTTTGGGCTAGGGTTAGGGTTAGGGGACGGGGAAGGTTTAGGGTCCAGGGGAGGGTACGACAACGCTTTAGGGGGAGCGTACGTGTGAGGGCGCGGGTTAGTGTTAGCGTACGGCTTAGGATTAGGGGACGGATGAGGGTCAGGCTTCGGGGAAGGTTTAGGTTTAGGGTTCGGGCTAGGGTTAGGGTTAGGGCACGGGGACGTTTTAGGGTCCAGGGGAGGGTACGACAACGTTTTAGGGGGAGCGTACGTGTGAGGGCGCGGGTTAGTGTTAGCGTACGAGTTAGGATTAGGGGACGGGTGAGGGTCAGGCTTCGGGGAAGGGTTAGGGTTAGGGTTCGGGCTAGGGTTAGGGTTAGGGTACAGGGACTGTTTAGGGTCCAGGGGAGGGTATGACAACGCTTTAGGGGGAGCGTACGTGTGAGGGCGTGGGTTAGTGTTAGCGTACGGCTTAGGATTAAGGGACGGGTGAGGGTCAGGCTTCGGGGAAGTGTTAGGGTTCGGGTTAGGGCTAGGGTTAGGGTGAGGGGACGGGGACGGTTTAGGGTCCAGGGGAATGTACGACAACGCTTTAGGGGGAGCGTACGTGTGAGGGCGCAGTTTAGTGTTAGCGTACAGTTTAGGATTAGGGGACGGGTGAGGGTCAGGCTTCGGAGAAGGGTTAGGGTTCGGGCTAGGGTTAGGGTTAGGGGACGGGGACGGTTTAGGGTCCAGTGGAGGGTACGACAGTGCTTTAGGGGGAGCGTACGTGTGAGGGCGCGGGTTAGTGTTAGCGTACGGGTTAGGATTAGGGGACGGGTGAGGGTCAGGCTTCGGGGAAGGGTTAGGGTTAGTGTTCGGGCTAGGGTTAGGGTTAGGGTTAGGGGACGGGGACGGTTTAGGGTCCAGGGGAGGGTACGACAACGCTTTAGGGGTTGCGTAAGTGTGAGGGCGTGGGTTAGTGTTACCGTACGGGTTAGGATTAGGGGACGGGTGAGGGTCAGGCTTCTGGGAAGGGTTAGGCTTAGGGTTCGGGCTAGGGTTAGGGTTAGGGGACGGGGACGGTTTAGGATCCAGGGGAGTGTACGACAATGCTTAGGGGGAGCGTACGTTAGAGGGCGCGGGTTAGTGTTAGTGTACGGGTTAGGATTAGGGGACGGGTGAGGGTCAGGCTTCGGGGAAGGGTTACGGTTAGCGTTCGGGCTATGGTTAGGGTTAGGGGACGGGGACGGGTTAGGGTCCAGGGAAGGGTACGACAATGCTTTAGGGGGATTGTACGAGTGAGGGCGCGGGTTAGTGTTAGCGTACGGCTTAGGATTAAGGGACGGGTGAGGGTCAGTCTTCGGGGAAGTGTTAGGGTTAGGGTTCGGGCTAGGGTTAGGGGTAGGGGATGGGGAAGGTTTAGGGTCCAGGGGAGGGTACGACAACGTTTTAGGTGGAGCGTACGTGTGAGGTCGCTGGATAGTGTTAGCGTACGGGTTAGGATTAGGGGACGGGTGAGGGTCACGCTTCGGGGATGGGTTAGGGTTAGGTTTCGGGCTAGGGTTAGGATTACGGGACGGGGACGGTTTAGGGTCCAGGGGAGGGTACGACAACGCTTTAGGGGGAGCGTACGTGTGAGGGCGCGGGTTAGTGTTAGCGTACGGTTTAGGATTAAGGGACGGGTGAGGGTCTGGCTTCGGGGAAGGGTTAGGGTTACGGTTCGGGCTAGGATTAGGGTTAGGGAACGGGGACGGGGACGATTTAGGGTCCACGGGAGGGTACGACAACGCTTTAGGGGGAGCGTACGTGTGAGAGCACGGGTTAGTGTTAGCGTACGGATTAGGATTAGGGGACGGGTGAGGGTCAGGCTTCGGGGAAGGGTTAGGGTTAGGGTTCGGGCTAGGGTTAGGGTTAGGGGACGGGGACTGTTTAGGGTCCAGGGGAGGGTACGACAACGCTTTAGGGGGAGCGTACGTGTGAGTGCGCGGGTTAGTGTTAGCGTACGGGTTAGGATTAGGGGACGGGTGAGGGTCAGGCTTCGGGGAAGCGTTAGGGTTCGGGCTAGGGTTAGGGTTAGGGGACGGGGACGGTTTAAGGTCCAGCGGAGTGTAAGACATCGCTTTAGGGGGAGCATACGTGTGAGGGCGCGGGTTAGTGTTAGCGTACGGGTTAGGATTAGGGTACGGGTGAGGGCCAGGCTTCGGGGAAGGTTTAGGGTTAGGATTCGGGCTAGGGTTAGGGTTAAGGGACCGGGACGGTTTGGTGTCCAGCGGAGGGTACGACAACGCTTTAGAGGGAGCGTACGTGTGAGGGCGCGGGTTACTGTTAACGTACGGGTTAGGATTAGGGGACGGGTGAGGGTCAGGCTTCGGGGAAGGGTTAGGGTTAGCGTTCGGGCTAGGGTTAGGGTTAGGGGACGGGGACGGTTTAGCGTCCAGGGGAGGGTACGACAACGCTTTAGGCGGAGCGTACGTGTGAGGGCGCGGGTTAGTGTTAGCGTATGGGTTAGGATTAGGGGACGGGTGAGGGTCAGGCTTCGGGGAAGGGTTAGGGTTAGCGTTCGGGCTAGGGTTAGGGTTAGGTGACGGGGACGGTTTAGGGTCCAGAGGAGGGTACGACAACGCTTTAGGGGGAGCGTACGTGTGAGGGCGCGGGTTAGTGTTAGCGTACGGGTTAGGATTAGGGGACGGGTGAGGGTCAGGCTTCGGGGAAGTGTTAGGGTTAGGGTTCGGGCTAGGGTTAGGGTTAGGGGACGGTGACGGTTTAGGGTCCAGGGGAGGGTACGACAACGCCTTAGGGGGAGCGGACGTGTGAGGGCGCGGGTTAGTGTTAGCGTACGGGTTAGGATTATGGGACGGGTGAGGGTCAGGCTTCGGGGAAGGCTTAGGGTTACGGTTCGGTCTAGGGTTAGGGTTAGGGGACGGGGACGGTTTAGGGTCCAGGGGAGGGTATGACAACGCTTTAGGGGGAGCGTACGTGTGAGGGCGCGGTTTAGTGTTAACGTACGGGTTAGGATTCGGGGATGGGTGAGGGTCAGGCTTCGGGGAAGGGTTAGGGTTAGGGTTCGGGCTAGGGTTAGGCGTAGGGGACGGGGACGGTTTAGGGTCCAGCGGAGGGTACGACAACGCTTTAGGGGGAGTGTACATGTGAGGGCGCAGGTTAGTGTTAGCGTACGGGTTAGGATTAGGGGACGAGTGAGGGTCAGGTTTCGGGGAAGGGTTAGGGATTGGGTTCGGGCTAGGGTTAGGGTTAGGGGACGGGGACGGTTTAGGGTCCAGGGGAGGGTATGACAACGCTTTAGGGGGAGCGTACGTGTGAGGGCGCGGGTTAGTGTTAGCGTACGGGTTAGATTTAGGGGACGGGTGAGGGGCAGGCTTCGGGGAGGGGTTAGGGTTAGGGTTCGGGCTAGGGTTAGGGTTAGGGGACGGGGATGGTTTAGGGTCCAGGGGAGGGTACGACAACGCTTTAGGGGGAGAGTACGTGTGAGGGCGCGGGTTAGTGTTAGCGTACGGGTTAGGATTAGGGGACGGGTGAGGGTCAGGCTTCGGGGAAGGGTTAGGGTTAGCGTTCGGGCTAGGGTTAGGATTAGGGGACGGGGACGGTTTACGGTCCAGAGGAGGGTACGACAACGCTTTAGGGGGAGCGTACGTGTGAGGCCACGGTATAGTGTTAGCGTACGGGTTAGGATTTGGGGACGGGTGAGGGTCAGGTTTCGGGGAAGGGTTAGGGTTAGGGTTCGGGCTAGGGTTAGGTTTAGGGGATGGGGACGGTTTAGGGTCCAGAGGAGGGTACGACAACGCTTTAGGGGGAGCGTACGTGTGAGGGCGCGGGTTAGGGTTAGCGTACGGGTTAGGATTAGGGGACGGGTGAGGGTCAGGCTTCGGGGAAGGGTTAGGGTTAGGGTTCGGGCTAGGGTTAGGGTTAGGGGACGGGGACGGTTTAGGGTCCAGGGGAGGGTACGACAACGCTTTAGGGGGAGCGTACGTGTGAGGGCGCGGGTTAGTGTTAGCGTACGGGTTAGGATTAGGGTACGGGTGAGGGTCAGCCTTCGGGGAAGGGTTAGGGTTAGGGTTCGGGAGAGGGTTAGGGTTAGGGGACGGGGACGGTTTAGGGTCCAGGGGAGGGTACGACAACGCTTTAGGAGGAGCGTACGTGTGCGGGCGCGGGTTAGTGTTAGCGTACGGGTTAGGATTATGGGACGTGTGAGGGTCAGGCTTCGGGGAAGGGTTAGGGTTAGGGTTCGGGCTAGGGTTAGGGTTAGGGGACGGGGACGGTTTATGGTCCAGGGGAGAGTACGACAACGCTTTAGGGGGAGCGTACGTGTGAGGGCGCGGGTTAGTGTTAGCGTACGGGTTAGGATTAGGGGACGGGTGAGGGTCAGGCTTCGGGGAAGGCTTAGGGTTACGGTTCGGGCTAGGGTTAGGGTTAGGGGACGGGGACGGTTTAGGGTCCAGGGGAGGGTACGACAACGCTTTAGGGGGACCGTACGTGTGAGGGCGCGGGTTAGTGTTAGCGTACTGGTTAGGATTAGGGGACGGGTGAGGGTCAGGCTTCGGGGAAGGGTTAGGGTTAGGGTTCGGGATAGGGTTAGGGTTAGGGAACGGGGACGGTTTAGGGTCTAGGGAAGGGTACGACAACGCTTTAGGGGGAGCGTACGTGTGAGGGCGCGGGTTAGGGTTAGCGTACGGGTTAGGATTAGGGGACGGGTGAGGGTCAGGCTTCGGGGAAGGGTTAGGGTTAGGGTTCGGGCTAGGGTTAGGGTTAGGGGACGGGGACGGTTTAGGCTCCAGGGGAGGGTACGACAACGCTTTAGGTGGAGCGTACGTGTGAGGGCGTGGGTTAGTGTTATCGTACGGGTTAGGATTAGGGGACGGGTGAGGGTCAGCCTTCGGGGAAGGGTTAGGGTTAGGTTTCGGGCTAGGGTTAGGGTTAGGGGACGGGGACGGTTTAGGGTCCAGGGGAGGGTACGACAACGCTTTAGGTGGAGCGTACGTGTGAGGGCGCGGGTTAGTGTTAGCGTACGGGTTAGGATTAGGGGATGGGTGAGGTCAGCCTTCGGGGAAGGGTTAGGGTTAGGGTTCGGGCTAGGGTTAGGGTTAGGGTACGGGGACGGTTTAGGGTCCAGGGGAGGGTAGGACAACGCTTTAGGAGGAGCTTACGTGTGAGGGCGCGGGTTAGTGTTAGCGTACGGCTTAGGATTAGGGGAAGGGTGAGGGTCAGGCTTCGTGGAAGGGGTACGGTTAGCGTTCGGGCTAGGGTTAGGGTTAGGGGACGGGGACGGTTTAGGGTCCAGGGGAGGGTACGACAACGCTTTAGGGGGAGCATATGTGTGAGGGCGTGGCTTAGTGTTAGCGTACGGGTTAGGATTAGGGGACGGCTGAGGGTCAGGCTTCGGGGAAAGGTTAGGGTTAGGGTTCGGGCTAGGGTTAGGGTTAGGGGACGGGGACGGTTTAGGGTCCAGGGGAGGGTACGACAACGCTTTAGGGGGAGCGTACGTGTGAGGGCGCGGGTTAGGGTTAGCGTACGAGTTAGGATTAGGGGACGGGTAAGGTTCAGGCTTCGGGGAAGTGTTGGGTTAGGGTTCGGGCTAGGATTAGGGTTAGGGGACGGGGACGGTTTAGGGTCCAGGGGAGGGTACGACAACACTTTAGGGGGAGCGTACGTGTGAGGGCGCGGGTTAGTGTTAGCGTACGGGTTAGTA
Source organism: Stenella coeruleoalba (assembly GCF_951394435.1). Classification (NCBI taxonomy): domain Eukaryota; kingdom Metazoa; phylum Chordata; class Mammalia; order Artiodactyla; family Delphinidae; genus Stenella; species Stenella coeruleoalba. The sequence continues at coordinate 315,931 of NW_027646438.1, read as the reverse complement.
TTAGGGGACGGGTGAGGGTCAGGCTTCTGGGAAAGGATAGGGTTAGGGTTCGGGCTAGGGTTAGGATAAGGGTACGGGGACGGTTTAGGGTCCAGGGAAGGGTACGACAACGCTTTAGGGGGAGCGTACGTGTGAGGGCACGGGTTAGTGTTAGCGTACGGGTTAGGATTAGGGGACGGGTGAGGGTCAGCCTTCGGGGAAGGTTTAGGTTTAGGGTTCGGGCTAGGGTTAGGGTTAGGGGATGGGGATGGTTTAGGGTCCAGGGGAGGGTACGACAACGCTTTAGGGGGAGCGTACGTGTGAGGGCGCGGGTTAGTGTTAGCGTACGGGTTAGGATTAGGGGACGGGTGAGGGTCAGGCTTCGGGGAAGGCTTAGGGTTACGGTTCGGACTAGGGTTAGGGGACGGGGACGGTTAAGGGTCCAGGGGAGGGTACGACAACGCTTTAGGAGGAGAGTACGTGTGAGGGCGCGGTTAGTGTTAACGTACGGCTTAGGATTAGGGGACGGGTGAGGGTCAGGCTTCGGGGAAGGGTTAGGGTTAGCGTTCGGGCTAGGGTTAGGGTTAGGGGACGGGGACGGTTTACGGTCCAGAGGAGGGTACGACAACGCTTTAGGGGGAGCGTACGTGTGAGGGCACGGTATAGTGTTAGCGTACGGGTTAGGATTTGGGGACGGGTGAGGGTCAGGCTTCGGGGAAGGGTTAGGGTTAGGGTTCGGGCTAGGGTTAGGTTTAGGGGATGGGGACGGTTTAGGGTCCAGAGGAGGGTACGACAACGCTTTAGGGGGAGCGTACGTGTGAGGGCACGGGTTAGTGTTAGCGTACGGGTTAGGATTAGGGGACGGGTGAGGGTCAGCCTTCGGGGAAGGTTTAGGTTTAGGGTTCGGGCTAGGGTTAGGGTTAGGGGATGGGGATGGTTTAGGGTCCAGGGGAGGGTACGACAACGCTTTAGGGGGAGCGTACGTGTGAGGGCGCGGGTTAGTGTTAGCGTACGGGTTAGGATTAGGGGACGGGTGAGGGTCAGGCTTCGGGGAAGGCTTAGGGTTACGGTTCGGACTAGGGTTAGGGGACGGGGACGGTTAAGGGTCCAGGGGAGGGTACGACAACGCTTTAGGAGGAGAGTACGTGTGAGGGCGCGGTTAGTGTTAACGTACGGCTTAGGATTAGGGGACGGGTGAGGGTCAGGCTTCGGGGAAGGGTTAGGGTTAGCGTTCGGGCTAGGGTTAGGGTTAGGGGACGGGGACGGTTTAGGGTCCAAGGGAGGGTACGACAACGCTTTAGGGGGAGCGTACGTGTGAGGGCGCAGGTTAATGTTAGCGTACGGGTTAGGATTATGGGACGGGTGAGGGTCAGGCTTCGGGGAAGGGTTAGGGTTAGCGTTCGGGCTAGGGTTAGGGTTAGGGGACGGGGACGGTTTACGGTCCAGAGGAGGGTACGACAACGCTTTAGGGGGAGCGTACGTGTGAGGGCACGGTATAGTGTTAGCGTACGGGTTAGGATTTGGGGACGGGTGAGGGTCAGGCTTCGGGGAAGGGTTAGGGTTAGGGTTCGGGCTAGGGTTAGGTTTAGGGGATGGGGACGGTTTAGGGTCCAGAGGAGGGTACGACAACGCTTTAGGGGGAGCGTACGTGTGAGGGCGCGGGTTAGGGTTAGCGTACGGGTTAGGATTAGGGGACGGGTGAGGGTCAGGCTTCGGGGAAGTGTTAGGGTTAGGGTTCGGGCTAGGGTTAGGGTTAGGGGACGGGGAAGGTTTAGGGTCCAGGGGAGGGTACGACAACGCTTTAGGGGGAGCGTACGTGTGAGGGCGCGGGTTAGTGTTAGCGTACGGGTTAGGATTAGGGGACGGGTGAGGGTCAGCCTTCGGGGAAGGGTTAGGGTTAGGGTTCGGGAGAGGGTTAGGGTTAGGGGACGGGGACGGTTTAGGGTCCAAGGGAGGGTACGACAACGCTTTAGGGGGAGCGTACGTGTGAGGGCGCGGGTTAGTGTTAGCGTACGGGTTAGGATTATGGGACGTGTGAGGGTCAGGCTTCGGGGAAGGGTTAGGGTTAGGGTTCGGGCTAGGGTTATGGTTAGGGAACGGGGACGGTTTAAGGTCCAGGGGAGAGTACGACAACGCTTTAGGGGGAGTGTACGTGTGAGGGCGCGGGTTAGTGTTAGCGTACGGGTTAGGATTAGGGGACGGGTGAGGGTCAGGCTTCGGGGAAGGGTTAGGGTTAGGGTTCGGGCTAGGGTTAGGGTTATGGGACGGGGACGGTTTAGGGTCCAGGGGAGGGTACGACAACGCTTTAGGGGGAGCGTACGTGTGAGGGCGCGGGTTAGTGTTAGCGTACTGGTTAGGATTAGGGGACGGGTGAGGGTCAGGCTTCGGGGAAGGGTTAGGGTTAGGGTTCGGGATAGGGTTAGGGTTAGGGAACGGGGACGGTTTAGGGTCTAGAGAAGGGTACGACAACGCTTTAGGGGGAGCGTACGTTGAGGGCGCGGGTTAGTGTTAGCGTACGGGTTAGGATTAGGGAACGGGTGAGGGTCAGGCTTCGGGGAAGGGTTAGGGATAGGGTTCGGGCTAGGGTTAGGTTTAGGGGATGGGGACGGTTTAGGGTCCAGGGGAGGGTACGACAACGCTTTAGGGGGAGCGTACGTGTGAGGGCGCGGGTTAGGGTTAGCGTACGGGTTAGGATTCGGGGACGGGTGAGGGTCAGGCTTCGGGGAAGGGTTAGGGTTAGGGTTCGGGCTAGGGTTAGGGTTAGGGGACGGGGACGGTTTAGGCTCCAGGGGAGGGTACGACAACGCTTTAGGTGGAGCGTACGTGTGAGGGCGTGGGTTAGTGTTATCGTACGGGTTAGGATTAGGGGACGGGTGAGGGTCAGCCTTCGGGGAAGGGTTAGGGTTAGGTTTCGGGCTAGGGTTAGGGTTAGGGGACGGGGACGGTTTAGGGTCCAGGGGAGGGTACGACAACGCTTTAGGTGGAGCGTACGTGTGAGGGCGCGGGTTAGTGTTAGCGTACGGGTTAGGATTAGGGGACGGGTGAGGTCAGCCTTCGGGGAAGGGTTAGGGTTAGGGTTCGGGCTAGGGTTAGGGTTAGGGTACGGGGACCGTTTAGGGTCCAGGGGAGGGTAGGACAACGCTTTAGGAGGAGCGTACGTGTGAGGGCGCCGGTTAGTGTTAGCGTACGGCTTAGGATTAGGGGAAGGGTGAGGGTCAGGCTTCGTGGAAGGGGTACGGTTAGCGTTCGGGCTAGGGTTAGGGTTAGGGGACGGGGACGGTTTAGGGTCCAGGGGAGGGTACGACAACGCTTTAGGGGGAGCATACGTGTGAGGGCGTGGCTTAGTGTTAGCGTACGGGTTAGGATTAGGGGACGGCTGAGGGTCAGGCTTCGGGGAAAGGTTAGGGTTAGGGTTCGGGCTAGGGTTAGGGTTAGGGGACGGGGACGGTTTAGGGTCCAGGGGAGGGTACGACAACGCTTTAGGGGGAGCGTACGTGTGAGGGCGCGGGTTAGGGTTAGCGTACGAGTTAGGATTAGGGGACGGGTAAGGTTCAGGCTTCGGGGAAGTGTTGGGTTAGGGTTCGGGCTAGGATTAGGGTTAGGGGACGGGGACGGTTTAGGGTCCAGGGGAGGGTACGACAACACTTTAGGGGGAGCGTACGTGTGAGGGCGCGGGTTAGTGTTAGCGTACGGGTTAGTATTAGGGGACGGGTGAGGGTCAGGCTTCTGGGAAAGGTTAGGGTTAGGGTTCGGGCTAGGGTTAGGATAAGGGTACGGGGACGGTTTAGGGTCCAGGGAAGGGTACGACAACGCTTTAGGGGGAGCGTACGTGTGAGGGCACGGGTTAGTGTTAGCGTACGGGTTAGGATTAGGGGACGGGTGAGGGTCAGGCTTCGGGGAAGGGTTAGGGTTAGGGTTCGGGCTAGGGTTAGGGTTAGGGGATGGGGATGGTTTAGGGTCCAGGGGAGGGTACGACAACGCTTTAGGGGGAGCGTACGTGTGAGGACGCGGGTTAGTGTTAGCGTACGGGTTAGGATTAGGGGACGGGTGAGGGTCAGGCTTCGGGGAAGGCTTAGGGTTACGGTTCGGACTAGGGTTAGGGCACGGGGACGGTTAAGGGTCCAGGGGAGGGTACGACAACGCTTTAGGAGGAGAGTACGTGTGAGGGCGCGGTTAGTGTTAGCGTACGGCTTAGGATTAGGGGAAGGGTGAGGGTCAGGCTTCGGGGAAGGGTTAGGGTTAGGGTTCGGGCCAGGGTTAGGGTTAGGGGACGGGGACGGTTTAGGGTCCAGTGGAGGGTACGACAACGCTTTAGGGGGAGCGTACATGTGAGGGCGCGGGTTAGTGTTAGCGTACGGGTTAGGATTAGGGGACGGGTGAGGGTCAGGCTTCGGGGAAGGGTTAGGGTTAGGGTTCGGGCTAGGGTTAGGGTTAGGGGACGGGGACGGTTTAGGGTCCAGGGGAGGGTACGACAACGCTTTAGGGGGAGCGTACGAGTGAGGGCGCGGGTTAGTGTTAGCGTACGGTGTAGGATTAGTGGACGGGTGAGGGTCAGGCTTCGGGGAAGGGTTAGGGTCAGGGTTCGGGGTAGGGTTAGGGTTAGGGGACGGGCTAGGGTTAGGGTTAGGGGACGGGGACGGTTTAGGTTCCAGGGGAGGGTATGACAACGCTTTAGGGGGAGCGTATGTGTGAGGGCGCGGGTTAGAGTTAGCGTACGGGTTAGGATTAGGGGACGGGTGAGGGTCAGGCTTCTGGGAAGGGTTAGGGTTAGGGTTCGGGCTAGGGTTAGGGTTAGGGGACGGGGACGGTTTAGGGTCCAGGGGAGGGTACGACAACGCTTTAGGGGGAGCGTACGTGTGAGGGCGCGGGTTAGTGTTAGCGTATGGGTTAGGATTATGGGACGGGTGAGGGTCAGGCTTCGGGGAAGGTTTAGGGTTAGGGTTCGGGCTAGGGTTAGGGTTAGGGGACGGGGACGGTTTAGGGTCCAGGGGAGGGTACGACAACGTTTTAGGGGGAGCGTACGTGTGAGGGCGCGGGTTAGTGTTAGCGTACGGGTTAGGATTAGGGGACGGGTGAGGGTCAGGCTTCGGGGAAGGGTTAGGGTTAGGGTTCGTGCTAGGGTTAGGGTTAGGGGACGGGGACGGTTTAGGGTCCAGGGAAGGGTACGACAACGCTTTAGGAGGAGAGTATGTGTGAGGGCGCGGGTTAGTGTTAGCGTACGGCTTAGGATTAGGGGAAGGGTGAGGGTCAGGCTTCGGGGAAGTGTTACGGGTAGCGTTCCGGCTAGGGTTAGGGATAGGGGTCGGGGACGGTTTAGGGTCCAGGGGACGGTACGACAAAGCTTTAGGGGGAGCGTACGTGTGAGGGCGCGGGTTAGTGTTAGCGTACGGGTTAGGATTAGGGGACGGGTGAGGGTCAGGCTTCGGGGAAGGGTTAGGGTTAGGGTTCGGGCTAGGGTTAGTGTTAGGGGACGGGGCCGGTTTAGGGTCCAGGGGAGGGTACGACAACGCTTTAGGGGGAGCGTACGTGTGAGGGCGCGGGATAGTGTTAGCGTACGGGTTAGGATTAGGGGACGGGTGAGGGTCAGGCTTCTGGGAAGGTTTAGGGTTAGGGTTCGGGCTAGGGTTAGGGTTAGGGGACGGGGACGGTTTAGGGTCCAGGGGAGGGTACGACAAAGCTTTAGGGGGAGCGTACGTGTGAGGGCGCGGGTTAGTGTTAGCGTACGGGTTAGGATTAGGGTACGGGTGAGGGTCAGGCTTCGGGGAAGGGTTAGGGTTAGGGTTCGGGCTAGGGTTAGTGTTAGGGGACGGGGCCGGTTTAGGGTCCAGGGGAGGGTACGACAACGCTTTAGGGGGAGCGTACGTGTGAGGGCACGGCATAGTGTTAGCGTACGGGTTAGGATTAGGGGACGGGTGAGGGTCAGGCTTCTGGGAAGGTTTAGGGTTAGGGTTCGGGCTAGGGTTAGGGTTATGGGACGGGGACGGTTTAGGTTCCAGGGGAAGGTACGACAACGCTTTAGGGGGAGCGTATGTGTGAGGGCGCGGGTTAGTGTTAGCGTACGGGTTAGGATTAGGGGACGGGTGAGTGTCAGGCTTCGGGGAAGGGTTAGGGTTAGGGTTCGGGCTAGGGTTAGGTTTAGGGGACGGGGACGGTTTAGGGTCCAGGGGAGGGTACGACAACGCTTTAGGGGGAGCGTGCGTGTGAGGGCACAGGTTAGTGTTAGCGTACGGGTTAGGATTAGGGGACGGGTGAGGGTCAGGCTTCGGGGAAGGGTTAGGGTTAGGGTTCGGGCTAGGGTTAGGGTTAGGGGACGGGGACGGTTTAGGGTCCAGGGGAGGGTACGACAACGCTTTCGGGGGAGGGTACGTGTCATGGCGCGGGTTAGTGTTAGCGTACGGGTTAGGATTAGGGGACGGGTGAGGGTCAGGCTTCGGGGAAGGGTTAGGGTTAGGGTTCGGGCTAGGGTTAGGGTTAGGGGACGGGGACGGTTTAGGGTCCAGGGGAGGGTACGACAACGCTTTAGGGGGAGTGTACGTGTGAGGGCGCGTGTTAGTGTTAGCGTACGGGTTAGGATTAGGGGAGGTGTGAGGGTCAGGCTACAGGGAAGGTTTAGGGTTAGGGTTCGCGCTAGGGTTAGGGTTAGGGGACGGGGACGGTTTAGGGTCCAGGGGAGGGTACGACAACGCTTTAGGGGGAGCGTACGTGTGAGGGCGCAGGTTAGTGTTAGCGTACGGCTTAGGATTAGGGGACGGGTGAGGTTCAGGCTTCGGGGAAGGCTTAGGGTTACGGTTCGGGCTAGGGTTAGGTTTAGGGGATGGGGACGGTTTAGGGTCCAGGGGAGGGTACGACAACGCTTTAGGGGGAGCGTACGTGTGAGGGCGCGGGTTAGGGTTAGCGTACGGGTTAGGATTAGGGGACGGGTGAGGGTCAGTATTCGGGGAAGGGTTAGGGTTAGGGTTCGGGCTAGGGTTAGGGTTAGGGGACGGGGACGGTTTAGGGTCCAGGGGAGGGTACGACAACGCTTTAGGGGGAGCGTACGTGTGAGGGCGTGGGTTAGTGTTAGCGTACGCTTTAGGATTAGGGGACGGGTGAGGGTCAGGCTACGGGGAAGGTTTAGGGTTAGGGTTCGGGCTAGGGTTAGGGTTAGGGGACGGGGACGGTTTAGGGTCCAGCGGAGAGTACGACAACGCTTTAGGGGGAGCGTACGTGTGAGGGCGGGGGTTAGTGTTACCGTACGGGTTAGGATTAGGGGACGTGTGAGGGTCAGGCTTCGGGGAAGGGTTAGGGTTAGTGTTCGGTCTAGGGTTAGGGTTAGGGGACGGGGACGGTTTAGGGTCCAGGGGAGGGTACGACAACGCTTTTGGGGTAGCGTACGTGTGAGGGCGCGGGTTAGTGTTAACGTATGGGTTAGGATTAGGGGACGGATGAGGGTCAGGCTTCGGGGAAGGGTTAGGGTTAGGGTTTGGGCTAGGGTTAGGGTTAGGGGACGGGGACGGTTTAGGGTCCAGGGGAGAGTACGACAACGCTTTAGGGGGAGCGTACGTGTGAGGGCGCGGGTTAGTGTTAGCGTACGGGTTAGGATTAGGGGACGGGTGAGGGTCAGGCTTCGGGGAAGGGTTAGGGTTAGGGTTCGGGCTAGGGTTAGGGTTAGGGGACGGGGACGGTTTAGGGTCCAGGGGAGGGTACGACAACGCTTTAGGTGGAGCGTACGTGTGAGGGCGCGGGTTAGTGTTAGCGTACGGTTTAGGATTAGGGGACGGGTGAGGGTCAGTATTCGGGGAAGGGTTAGGGTTAGGGTTCGGGCTAGGGTTAAGGTTAGGGGACGGGGACGGTTTAGGGTCCAGGGGAGGGTACGACAACGCTTTAGGGGGAGCGTACGTGTGAGGGCGCGGGTTAGTGTTAGCGTACGGGTTAGGATTAGGGGACGGGTTAGGGTCAGGCTACGGGGAAGGTTTAGAGTTAGGGTTCGGTCTAGGGTTAGGGTTAGGGGACGGGGACGGTTTAGGGTCCAGCGGAGGGTACGACAACGCTTTAGGGGGAGCGTACGTGTGGGGGCGCGGGTTAGTGTTACCGTACGGGTTAGGATTAGGGGACGTGTGAGGGTCAGGCTTCGGGGAAGGGTTAGGGTTAGGGTTCGGGCTAGGGTTAGGGTTGGGGGACGGGGACGGTTTGGGGTCCCGGGGAGGGTACGACAACGCTTTAGGCGGAGCGTTCGTGTGAGGGCGCGGGTTAGTGTTAACGTACGGGTTAGGATTAGGGGACGGGTGAGGGTCAGGCTTCGGGGAAGGGTTAGGGTTAGGGTTCGGGCTAGGGTTAGGGTTAGGGGACGGGGACGGTTTAGGGTCCAGGGGAGGGTACGACAACACTTTAGGGGGAGCGTACGTGTGAGGGCGTGGGTTAGTGTTAGCGTACGGGTTAGGATTAGGGGACGTGTGAGCGTCAGGCTTCGGGGAAGGGTTAGGGTTAGGGTTCGGGCTAGGGTTAGGGTTAGGTGACTGGGACGGTTTAGGGTCCAAGGGAGGGTACGACAACGCTTTAGGGGGAGCGTACGTGTGAGGGCGCGGGTTAATGTTAGCGTACGGGTTAGGATTATGGAACGGGTGAGGGTCAGGCTTCGGGGAAGGGTTAGGGTTAGCGTTCGGGCTAGGGTTAGGATTAGCGGACGGGGACGGTTTACGGTCCAGAGGAGGGTACGACAACGCTTTAGGGGGAGTGTACGTGTGAGGGCACGGTATAGTGTTAGCGTACGGGTTAGGATTTGGGGACGGGTGAGGGTCAGGCTTCGGGGAAGGGTTAGGGTTAGGGTTCGGGCTAGGGTTAGGTTTAGGGGATGGGGACGGTTTAGGGTCCAGGGGAGGGTACGACAACGCTTTAGGGGGAGCGTACGTGTGAGGGCGCGGGTTAGGGTTAGCGTACGGGTTAGGATTAGGGGACGGGTGAGGGTCAGGCTTCGGGGAAAGGTTAGGGTTAGGGTTCGGGCTAGGGTTAGGGTTAGGGGACGGGGACGGTTTAGGGTCCAGGGGAGGGTACGACAACGCTTTAGGGGGAGCGTACGTGTGAGGGCGCGGGTTAGTGTTAGCGTACGGGTTAGGATTAGGGGACGGGTGAGGGTCAGCCTTCGGGGAAGGGTTAGGGTTAGGGTTCGGGAGAGGGTTAGGGTTAGGGGACGGGGACGGTTTAGGGTCCAGGGGAGAGTACGACAACGCTTTAGGGGGAGCGTACGTGTGAGGGCGCGGGTTAGTGTTAGCGTACGGGTTAGGATTATGGGACGTGTGAGGGTCAGGCTTCGGGAAAGGGTTAGGGTTAGGGTTCGGGCTAGGGTTAGGGTTAGGGGACGGGGACGGTTTAAGGTCCAGGGGAGAGTACGACAACGCTTTAGGGGGAGCGTATGTGTGAGGGCGCGGGTTAGTGTTAGCGTACGGGTTAGGATTAGGGGACGGGTGAGGGTCAGGCTTCGGGGAAGGGTTAGGGTTAGGGTTCGGGATAGGGTTAGGGTTAGGGGATGGGGACGGTTTAGGGTCTAGGGAAGGGTACGACAACGCTTTAGGGGGAGCGTACGTGTGAGGGCGCGGGTTAGTGTTAGCGTACGGGTTAGGATTAGGGAACGGGTGAGGGTCAGGCTTCGGGGAAGGGTTAGGGATAGGGTTCGGGCTAGGGTTAGGTTTAGGGGATGGGGACGGTTTAGGGTCCAGGGGAGGGTACGACAACGCTTTAGGGGGAGCGTACGTGTGAGGGCGCGGGTTAGGGTTAGCGTACGGGTTAGGATTAGGGGACGGGTGAGGGTCAGGCTTCGGGGAAGGGTTAGGGTTAGGGTTCGGGCTAGGGTTAGGGTTAGGGGACGGGGACGGTTTAGGCTCCAGGGGAGGGTACGACAACGCTTTAGGTGGAGCGTACGTGTGAGGGCGTGGGTTAGTGTTATCGTACGGGTTAGGATTAGGGGACGGGTGAGGGTCAGCCTTCGGGGAAGGGTTAGGGTTAGGTTTCGGGCTAGGGTTAGGGTTAGGAGACGGGGACGGTTTAGGGTCCAGGGGAGGGTACGACAACGCTTTAGGGGGAGCGTACGTGTGAGGGCGCGGGTTAGTGTTAGCGTACGGGTTAGGATTAGGGGACGGGTGAGGTCAGCCTTCGGGGAAGGGTTAGGGTTAGGGTTCGGGCTAGGGTTAGGGTTAGGGTACGGGGACGGTTTAGTGTCCAGGGGAGGGTAGGACAACGATTTAGGAGGAGCGTACGTGTGAGGGCGCGGGTTAGTGTTAGCGTACGGCTTAGGATTAGGGGAAGGGTGAGGGTCAGGCTTCGTGGAAGGGGTACGGTTAGCGTTCGGGCTAGGGTTAGGGTTAGGGGACGGGGACGGTTTAGGGTCCAGGGGAGGGTACGACAACGCTTTAGGGGGAGCATACGTGTGAGGGCGTGGCTTAGTGTTAGCGTACGGGTTAGGATTAGGGGACGGGTGAGGGTCAGGCTTCGGGGAATGGTTAGTGTTAGGGTTCGGGCTAGGGTTAGGGTTAGGGGACGGGGACGGTTTAGGGTCCAGCGGAGGGTACGACAACGCTTTAGGGGGAGCGTACGTGTGAGGGCGCGGGTTAGGGTTAGCGTACGAGTTAGGTTAGGGGACGGGTAAGGTTCAGGCTTCGGGGAAGTGTTGGGTTAGGGTTCGGGCTAGGATTAGGGTTAGGGGACGGGGACGGTTTAGGGTCCAGGGGAGGGTACGACAACACTTTAGGGGGAGCGTACGTGTGAGGGCGCGGGTTAGTGTTAACGTACGGGTTAGTATTAGGGGACGGGTGAGGGTCAGGCTTCTGGGAAAGGTTAGGGTTAGGGTTCGGGCTAGGGTTAGGATAAGGGTACGGGGACGGTTTAGGGTCCAGGGAAGGGTACGACAACGCTTTAGGGGGAGCGTACGTGTGAGGGCACGGGTTAGTGTTAGCGTACGGGTTAGGATTAGGGGACGGGTGAGGGTCAGGCTTCGGGGAAGGGTTAGGGTTAGGGTTCGGGCTAGGGTTAGGGTTAGGGGATGGGGATGGTTTAGGGTCCAGGGGAGGGTACGACAACGCTTTAGGGGGAGCGTACGTGTGAGGGCGCGGGTTAGTGTTAGCGTACGGGTTAGGATTAGGGGACGGCTGAGGGTCAGGCTTCGGGGAAGGCTTAGGGTTACGGTTCGGACTAGGGTTAGGGGACGGGGACGGTTAAGGGTCCAGGGGAGGGTACGACAACGCTTTAGGAGGAGAGTACGTGTGAGGGCGCGGGTTAGTGTTAGCGTACGGCTTAGGATTAGGGGAAGGGTGAGGGTCAGGCTTCGGGGAAGGGTTACGGGTAGCGTTCGGGCTAGGGTTAGGGTTAGGGGACGGGGACGGTTTAGGGTCCAGGGGAGGGTACGACAACGCTTTAGGGGGAGCGTACGTATGAGGGCGCGGGTTAGTGTTAGCGTACGGGTTAGGATTAGGGGACGGGTGAGGGTCAGGCTTCGGGGAAGGGTTATGGTTAGGGTTCGGGCCAGGGTTAGGGTTAGGGGACGGGGACGGTTTAGGGTCCAGGGGAGGGTACGACAACAATTTAGGGGGAGCGTACATGTGAGGGCGCGGGTTAGTGTTAGCGTACGGGTTAGGATTAGGGGACGGGTGAGGGTCAGGCTTCGGGGAAGTGTTAGGGTTAGGGTTTGGGCTAGGGTTAGGGTTAGGGGACGGGGACGGTTTAGGGTCCAGGGGAGGGTACGACAACGCTTTAGGGGGAGCGTACGAGTGAGGGCGCGGGTTAGTGTTAGCGTACGGTTTAAGATTAGTGGACGGGTGAGGGTCAGGCTTTGGGGAAGGGTTAGGGTTAGGGTTCGGGCTAGGGTTAGGGTTAGGGGACGGGGACGGTTTAGGGTCCAGGGGAGGGTACGACAACGCTTTAGGGGGAGCGTACGTGTGAGGGCGTGGGTTAGTGTTAGCGTACGGGTTAGGATTAGGGGACGGGTGAGGGTCAGGCTTCGGGGAAGGGTTAGGGTTAGGGTTCGGGCTAGGTTTAGGGTTAGGGGACGGGGACGGTTTAGGTTCCAGGGGAGGGTACGACAACGCTTTAGGGGGAGCGTACGTGTGAGGGCGCGGGTTAGAGTTAGCGTACGGGTTAGGATTAGGGGACGGGTGAGGGTCAGGCTTCTGGGAAGCGTTAGGGTTAGGGTTCGGGCTAGGGTTAGGGTTAGGGGATGGGGACGGTTTAGGGTCCAGGGGAGGGTACGACAACGCTTTAGGGGGTGCGTACGTGTGAGGGCGCGGGTTAGTGTTAGCGTATGGGTTAGGATTATGGGACGGGTGAGGGTCAGGCTTCGGGGAAGGGTTAGGGTTAGGGTTCGGGCTAGGGTTAGGGTTAGGGGACGGGGACGGTTTAGGGTCCAGGGGAGGGTACGACAACGTTTTAGGGGGAGCGTACGTGTGAGGGCGCGGGTTAGTGTTAGCGTACGGGTTAGGATTAGGGGACGGGTGAGGGTCAGGCTTCGGGGCAGGGTTAGGGTTAGGGTTCGGGCTAGGGTTAGGGTTAGGGGACGGGGACGGTTTAGGGTCCAGGGGAGGGTACGACAACGCCTTATGGGGAGCGTACGTGTGAGGGCGCGGGTTAGTGTTAGCGTACGGGTTAGGATTAGGGGACGGGTGAGGGTCAGGCTTTGGGGAAGGGTTAGGGTTAGGGTTCGGGCTAGGGTTAGGGTTCGGGGACGGGGACGGTTTAGGGTCCAGGGAAGGGTACGAAAACGCTTTAGGAGGAGAGTATGTGTGAGGGCGCGGGTTAGTGTTAGCGTACGGCTTAGGATTAGGGGAAGGGTGAGGGTCAGGCTTCGGGGAAGTGTTACGGGTAGCGTTCCGGCTAGGGTTAGGGTTAGGGGACGGGGACGGTTTAGGGTCCAGGGGAGGGTACGACAAAGCTTTAGGGGGAGCGTACGTGTGAGGGCGCGGGTTAGTGTTAGCGTACGGGTTAGGATTAGGGGACGGGTGAGGGTCAGGCTTCGGGGAAGGGTTAGGTTTAGGGTTCGGGCTAGGGTTAGTGTTAGGGGACGGGGCCGGTTTAGGGTCCAGGGGAGGGTACGACAACGCTTTAGGGGGAGCGTACGTGTGAGGGCGCGGGATAGTGTTAGCGTACGGGTTAGGATTAGGGGACGGGTGAGGGTCAGGCTTCTGGGAAGGTTTAGGTTTAGGGTTCGGGCTAGGGTTAGGGTTAGGGGACGGGGACGGTTTAGGGTCCAGGGGAGGGTACGACAAAGCTTTAGGGGGAGCGTACGTGTGAGGGCGCGGGTTAGTGTTAGCGTACGGGTTAGGATTAGGGTACGGGTGAGGGTCAGGCTTCGGGGAAGGGTTAGGGTTAGGGTTCGGGCTAGGGTTAGTGTTAGGGGACGGGGCCGGTTTAGGGTCCAGGGGAGGGTACGACAACGCTTTAGGGGGAGCGTACGTGTGAGGGCGCGGGATAGTGTTAGCGTACGGGTTAGGATTAGGGGACGGGTGAGGGTCAGGCTTCTGGGAAGGTTTAGGGTTAGGGTTCGGGCTAGGGTTAGGGTTAGGGGACGGGGACGGTTTAGGGTCCAGGGGAAGGTACGACAACGCTTTAGGGGGAGCGTATGTGTGAGGGCGCGGGTTAGTGTTAGCGTACGGGTTAGGATTAGGGGACGGGTGAGGGTCAGGCTTCGGGGAAGGGTTAGGGTTAGGGTTCGGGCCAGGGTTAGGGTTAGGGGACGGGGACGGTTTAGGGTCCAGTGGAGGGTACGACAACGCTTTAGGGGGAGCGTACATGTGAGGGCGCAGGTTAGTGTTAGCGTACGGGTTAGGATTAGGGGACGGGTGAGGGTCAGGCTTCGGGGAAGGGTTAGGGTTAGGGTTCGGGCTAGGGTTAGGGTTAGGGGACGGGGACGGTTTAGGGTCCAGGGGAGGGTACGACAACGCTTTAGGGGGAGCGTACGAGTGAGGGCGCGGGTTAGTGTTAGCGTACGGTTTAGGATTAGTGGACGGGTGAGGGTCAGGCTTCGGGGAAGGGTTAGGGTTAGGGTTCGGGCTAGGGTTAGGGTTAGGGGACGGGGACGGTTTAGGTTCCAGGGGAGGGTACGACAACGCTTTAGGGGGAGCGTACGTGTGAGGGCGCGGGTTAGAGTTAGCGTACGGGTTAGGATTAGGGGACGGGTGAGGGTCAGGCTTCTGGGAAGCGTTAGGGTTAGGGTTCGGGCTAGGGTTAGGGTTAGGGGACGGGGACGGTTTAGGGTCCAGGGGAGGGTACGACAACGCTTTAGGGGGTGCGTACGTGTGAGGGCGCGGGTTAGTGTTAGCGTATGGGTTAGGATTATGGGACGGGTGAGGGTCAGGCTTCGGGGAAGGGTTAGGGTTAGGGTTCGGGCTAGGGTTAGGGTTAGGGGACGGGGACGGTTTAGGGTCCAGGGGAGGGTACGACAACGTTTTAGGGGGAGCGTACGTGTGAGGGCGCGGGTTAGTGTTAGCGTACGGGTTAGGATTAGGGGACGGGTGAGGGTCAGGCTTCGGGGAAGGGTTAGGGTTAGGGTTCGGGCTAGGGTTAGGGTTAGGGGACGGGGACCGTTTAGGGTCCAGGGGAGGGTACGACAACGCCTTATGGGGAGCGTACGTGTGAGGGCGCGGGTTAGTGTTAGCGTACGGGTTAGGATTAGGGGACGGGTGAGGGTCAGGCTTTGGGGAAGGGTTAGGGTTAGGGTTCGGGCTAGGGTTAGGGTTCGGGGACGGGGACGGTTTAGGGTCCAGGGAAGGGTACGACAACGCTTTAGGAGGAGAGTATGTGTGAGGGCGCGGGTTAGTGTTAGCGTACGGCTTAGGATTAGGGGAAGGGTGAGGGTCAGGCTTCGGGGAAGTGTTACGGGTAGCGTTCCGGCTAGGGTTAGGGTTAGGGGACGGGGACGGTTTAGGGTCCAGGGGAGGGTACGACAACGCTTTAGGGGGAGCGTGCGTGTGAGGGCACAGGTTAGTGTTAGCGTACGGGTTAGGATTAGGGGACGGGTGAGGGTCAGGCTTCGGGGAAGGGTTAGGGTTAGGGTTCGGGCTAGGGTTAGGGTTAGGGGACGGGGACGGTTTAGGGTCCAGGGGAGGGTACGACAACGCTTTCGGGGGAGGGTACGTGTCATGGCGCGGGTTAGTGTTAGCGTACGGGTTAGGATTAGGGGACGGGTGAGGGTCAGGCTTCGGGGAAGGGTTAGGGTTAGGGTTCGGGCTAGGGTTAGGGTTAGGGGACGGGGACGGTTTAGGGTCCAGGGGAGGGTACGACAACGCTTTAGGGGGAGCGTACGTGTGAGGGCGCGTGTTAGTGTTAGCGTACGGGTTAGGATTAGGGGACGGGTGAGGGTCAGGCTTCAGGGAAGTGTTAGGGTTAGGGTTCGGGCTAGGGTTAGGGTTAGGGGACGGGGACGGTTTAGGGTGCAGGGGAGGGTACGACAACGCTTTAGGGGGAGCGTACGTGTGAGGGCGCGGGTTAGTGTTAGCGTACGGGTTAGGATTAGACGACGGGTGTGGGTCTGGCTTCGGGGAAGGGTTAGGGTTAGGGTTCGGGCTAGGGTTAGGGTTAGGGGACGGGGACGGTTTAGGGTCCAGGGGAGGGTACGACAACGCTTTAGGGGGAGCGTACGTGTGAGGGCGCGTGTTAGTGTTAGCGTACGGGTTAGGATTAGGGGACGGGTGAGGGTCAGGCTTCAGGGAAGTGTTAGGGTTAGGGTTCGGGCTAGGGTTAGGGGACGGGGACGGTTAAGGGTCCAGGGGAGGGTACGACAACGCTTTAGGAGGAGAGTACGTGTGAGGGCACGGGTTAGTGTTAGCGTACGGCTTAGGATTAGGGGAAGGGTGAGGGTCAGGCTTCGGGGAAGGGTTACGGGTAGCGTTCGGGCTAGGGTTAGGGTTAGGGGACGGGGACGGTTTAGGGTCCAGGGGAGGGTACGACAACGCTTTAGGGGGAGCGTACGTATGAGGGCGCAGGTTAGTGTTAGCGTACGGGTTAGGATTAGGGGACGGGTGAGGGTCAGGCTTCGGGGAAGGGTTAGGGTTAGGGTTCGGGCCAGGGTTAGGGTTAGGGGACGGGGACGGTTTAGGGTCCAGTGGAGGGTACGACAACGCTTTAGGGGGAGCGTACATGTGAGGGCGCGGGTTAGTGTTAGCGTACGGGTTAGGATTAGGGGACGGGTGAGGGTCAGGCTTCGGGGAAGGGTTAGGGTTAGGGTTCGGGCTAGGGTTAGGGTTAGGGGACGGGGACGGTTTAGGGTCCAGGGGAGGGTACGACAACGCTTTAGGGGGAGCGTACGAGTGAGGGCGCGGGTTAGTGTTAGCGTACGGTTTAGGATTAGTGGACGGGTGAGGGTCAGGCTTCGGGGAAGGGTTAGGGTTAGGGTTCGGGCTAGGGTTAGGGTTAGGGGACGGGGACGGTTTAGGGTCCAGGGGAGGGTACGACAACGCTTTAGGGGGAGCGTACGTGTGAGGGCGTGGGTTAGTGTTAGCGTACGGGTTAGGAATAGGGGAAGGGTGAGGGTCAGGCTTCGGGGAAGGGTTAGGGTTAGGGTTCGGGCTAGGGTTAGGGTTAGGGGACGGGGACGGTTTAGGTTCCAGGGGAGGGTACGACAACGCTTTAGGGGGAGCGTACGTGTGAGGGCGCGGGTTAGAGTTAGCGTACGGGTTAGGATTAGGGGACGGGTGAGGGTCAGGCTTCTGGGAAGGGTTAGGGTTAGGGTTCGGGCTAGGGTTAGGGTTAGGGGACGGGGACGGTTTAGGGTCCAGGGGAGGGTACGACAACGCTTTAGGGTGTGCGTACGTGTGAGGGCGCGGGTTAGTGTTAGCGTATGGGTTAGGATTATGGGACGGGTGAGGGTCAGGCTTCGGGGAAGGGTTAGGGTTAGGGTTCGGGCTAGGGTTAGGGTTAGGGGACGGGGACGGTTTAGGGTCCAGGGGAGGGTACGACAACGTTTTAGGGGGAGCGTACGTGTGAGGGCGCGGGTTAGTGTTAGCGTACGGGTTAGGATTAGGGGACGGGTGAGGGTCAGGCTTCGGGGAAGGGTTAGGGTTAGGGTTCGGGCTAGGGTTAGGGTTAGGGGACGGGGACGGTTTAGGGTCCAGGGGAGGGTACGACAACGCCTTATGGGGAGCGTACGTGTGAGGGCGCGGGTTAGTGTTAGCGTACGGGTTAGGATTAGGGGACGGGTGAGGGTCAGGCTTTGGGGAAGGGTTAGGGTTAGGGTTCGGGCTAGGGTTAGGGTTCGGGGACGGGGACGGTTTAGGGTCCACGGAAGGGTACGACAACGCTTTAGGAGGAGAGTATGTGTGAGGGCGCGGGTTAGTGTTAGCGTACGGCTTAGGATTAGGGGAAGGGTGAGGGTCAGGCTTCGGGGAAGTGTTACGGGTAGCGTTCCGGCTAGGGTTAGGGTTAGGGGACGGGGACGGTTTAGGGTCCAGGGGAGGGTACGACAAAGCTTTAGGGGGAGCGTACGTGTGAGGGCGCGGGTTAGTGTTAGCGTACGGGTTAGGATTAGGGGACGGGTGAGGGTCAGGCTTCGGGGAAGGGTTAGGGTTAGGGTCGGGCTAGGGTTAGTGTTAGGGGACGGGGCCGGTTTAGGGTCCAGGGGAGGGTACGACAACGCTTTAGGGGGAGCGTACGTGTGAGGGCGCGGGATAGTGTTAGCGTACGGGTTAGGATTAGGGGACGGGTGAGGGTCAGGCTTCTGGGAAGGTTTAGGGTTAGGGTTCGGGCTAGGGTTAGGTTTAGGGTTAGGGGACGGTTCAGGGTCCAGGGGAGGGTACGACAAAGCTTTAGGGGGAGCGTACGTGTGAGGGCGCGGGTTAGTGTTAGCGTACGGGTTAGGATTAGGGTACGGGTGAGGGTCAGGCTTCGGGGAAGGGTTAGGGTTAGGGTTCGGGCTAGGGTTAGTGTTAGGGGACGGGGCCGGTTTAGGGTCCAGGGGAGGGTACGACAACGCTTTAGGGGGAGCGTACGTGTGAGGGCGCGGGTTAGTGTTAGCGTACGGCTTAGGATTAGGGGAAGGGTGAGGGTCAGGCTTCGGGGAAGTGTTACGGGTAGCGTTCCGGCTAGGGTTAGGGTTAGGGGACGGGGACGGTTTAGGGTCCAGGGGAGGGTACGACAAAGCTTTAGGGGGAGCGTACGTGTGAGGGCGCGGGTTAGTGTTAGCGTACGGGTTAGGATTAGGGGACGGGTGAGGGTCAGGCTTCGGGGAAGGGTTAGGGTTAGGGTTCGGGCTAGGGTTAGGTTTAGGGGACGGGGACGGTTTAGGGTCCAGGGGAGGGTACGACAACGCTTTAGGGGGAGCGTGCGTGTGAGGGCACAGGTTAGTGTTAGCGTACGGGTTAGGATTAGGGGACGGGTGAGGGTCAGGCTTCGGGGAAGTGTTAGGGTTAGGGTTCGGGCTAGGGTTAGGGTTAGGGGACGGGGACGGTTTAGGGTGCAGGGGAGGGTACGACAACGCTTTCGGGGGAGGGTACGTGTCATGGCGCGGGTTAGTGTTAGCGTACGGGTTAGGATTAGGGGACGGGTGAGGGTCAGGCTTCGGGGAAGGGTTAGGGTTAGGGTTCGGGCTAGGGTTAGGGTTAGGGGACGGGGACGGTTTAGGGTCCAGGGGAGGGTACGACAACGCTTTAGGGGGAGCGTACGTGTGAGGGCGCGTGTTAGTGTTAGCGTACGGGTTAGGATTAGGGGACGGGTGAGGGTCAGGCTTTGGGGAAGTGTTGGGGTTAGGGTTCGGGCTAGGGTTAGGATTAGGGGACGGGGACGGTTTAGGGTCCAGGGGAGGGTACGACAACGCTTTAGGGGGAGCGTACGTGTGAGGGCGCGGGTTAGTGTTAGCGTACGGGTTAGGATTAGGGGACGGGTGTGGGTCTGGCTTCGGGGAAGGGTTAGGGTTAGGGTTCGGGCTAGGGTTAGGGTTAGGGGACGGGGACGGTTTAGGGTCCAGGGGAGGGTACGTCAACGCTTTAGGGTGAGCGTACGTGTGAGGGCCCGTGTTAGTGTTAGCGTACGGGTTAGGATTAGGGGACGGGTGAGGGTCAGGCTTCAGGGAAGTGTTAGGGTTAGGGTTCGGGCTAGGGTTAGGGTTAGGGGACGGGGACGGTTTAGGGTCCAGGGGAGGGTACGACAACGCTTTAGGGGGAGCGTACGTGTGAGGGCGCGGGTTAGTGTTAGCGTACGGGTTAGGATTAGGGGACGGGTGAGGGTCAGGCTTCGGGGAAGGCTTAGGGTTACGGTTCGGGCTAGGGTTAGGGTTAGGGGACGGGGACGGTTTAGGGTCCAGGGGAGGGTATGACAACGCTTTAGGGGGAGCGTATGTGTGAGGGCGCGGTTTAGTGTTAACGTACGGGTTAGGATTAGGGGATGGGTGAGGGTCAGGCTTCGGGGAAGGTTTAGGGTTAGGGTTCGGGGTAGGGTTAGGGTTAGGGGACGGGGACGGTTTAGGGTCCAGCGGAGGGTACGACAACGCTTTAGGGGGAGTGTACGTGTGAGGGTGCAGGTTAGTGTTAGCGTACGGCTTAGGATTAGGGGACGGGTGAGGGTCAGGCTTCGGGGAAGTGTTAGGGTTAGGGTTCGGGCTAGGTTTAGGGTTAGGGGACGGGGACGGTTTAGGGTCCAGGGGAGGGTATGACAACGCTTTAGGGGGAGCGTACGTGTGAGGGCGCGGGTTAGTGTTAGCGTACGGGTTAGATTTAGGGGACGGGTGAGGGTCAGGCTTCGGGGAAGGGTTAGGGTTAGGGTTCAGGCTAGGGTTAGGGTTAGGGGACGGGGACGGTTTAGGGTCCAGGGGAGGGTACGACAACGCTTTAGGGGGAGCGTACGTGTGAGGGCGCGGGTTAGAGTTAACGTACGGGTTAGGATTAGGGGACGGGTGAGTGTCAGGCTTCGGGGAAGGGTTAGGATTAGGGTTCGGGCTAGGGTTAGGGTTAGGGGACGGGGACGGTTTAGGGTCCTGGGGAGGGTACGACAACGCTTTAGGGGGAGCGTACGTGTGAGGGCACAGGTTAGTGTTAGCGTACGGGTTAGGATTAGGGGACGGGTGAGGGTCAGGCTTCGGGGAAGGGTTAGGGTTAGGGTTCGGGCTAGGGTTAGGGATAGGGGACGGGGACGGTTTAGGGTCCAGGGGAGGGTACGACAACGCTTTAGGGGGAGCGTACGTCTGAGGGCGCGGGTTAGTGTTAACGTACGGGTTAGGATTAGGGGACGGGTGAGGGTCAGGCTTCGGGGAAGGGTTAGGGTTAGGGTTCGGGCTAGGGATAGGGTTAGGGGACGGGGACGGTTTAGGGTCCAGGGGAGGGTACGACAATGCTTTAGGGAGAGCGTACGTGTGAGGGCGCGGGTTAGTGTTAGCGTACGGGTTAGGATTAGGGGACGGGTGAGGGTCAGGCTTCGGGGAAGGGTTAGGGTTAGGGTTCGGGCTAAGGTTAGGGTTAGGGGACGGGGACGGTTTAGGGTCCAGGGGAGGGTACGACAACGCTATAGGGGGGGCGTACGTGTGAGGGCGCGGGTTAGTGTTAGCGTACGGGTTAGGATTAGGGGACGGGTGAGGGTCAGGCTTCGGGGAAGGGTTAGGGTTAGGGTTCGGGCTAGGGTTAGGGTTAGGGGACGGGGACGGTTTAGGGTCCAGGGGAGGGTACGACAACGCTTTAGGGGGAGCGTACGTGTGATGGCGCCGGTTAGTGTTAGCGTACAGGTTAGGATTAGGGGACGGGTGAGGATCAGGCTGCGGGGAAGTGTTAGGGTTAGCGTTCGGGCTAGGGTAAGGGTTAGGGGACGGGGACGGTTTAGGCTCCAGAGGAGGGTACGACAACGCTTTAGGGGGAGCGTATGTGTGAGGGCGTGGGTTAGTGTTAGCGTACGGGTTAGGATTAGGGTACGGGTGAGGGTCAGGCTTCGGGGAAGGGTTAGGGTTAGGGTTCGGGCTAGGGTTAGTGTTAGGGGACGGGGTCGGTTTAGGGTCCAGGGGAGGGTACGACAACGCTTTAGGGGGAGCGTACGTGTGAGGGCGCGGGTTAGTGTTAGCGTACGGGTTAGGATTAGGGGACGGGTGAGGGTCAGGCTTCGGGGAAGGTTTAGGGTTAGGGTTCGGGCTAGGGTTAGGGTTAGGGGACGGGGACGGTTTAGGGTCCAGGGGAGGGTACGACAACGCTTTAGGGGGAGCGTACGTGTGAGGGCGCGGGTTAGTGTTAGCGTACGAGTTAGGATTAGGGGACGGGTGAGGGTCAGGCTTCGGGGAAGGGTTAGGGTTAGGGTTCGGGCTAGGGTTAGGGTTAGGGGACGGGGACGGTTTAGGGTCCAGGGGAGGGTACGACAACGCTTTAGGGAAAGCGTACGTGTGAGGGCGCGTGTTAGTGTTAGCGTACGGGTTAGGATTAGGGGAGGGGTGAGGGTCAGGCTACAGGGAAGGGTTAGGGTTAGGGTTCGCGCTAGGGTTTGGGTTAGGGGACGGGGACGGTTTAGGGTCCAGGGGAGGGTACGACAACGCTTTAGGGGGAGCGTACGTGTGAGAGCGCGGGTTAGTGTTAGCGTATGGGTTAGGATTAGGGGACGGGTGAGGGTCTGGCTTCGGGGATGGGTTAGGGTTATGGTTCGGGCTAGGGTTAGGGTTAGGGTACGGTTTAGGGTCCAGGGGAGGGTACGACAATGCTTTAGGGGGAGCGTACGTGTGAGGGCGCATGTTAGTGTTAGCGTACGGGTTAGGATTAGGGGACGGGTGAGGGTCAGGCTTCGGGGAAGGCTTAGGGTTACGGTTCGGGCTAGGGTTATGGTTAGAGCACGGGGACGGTTTAGGGTCCAGGGGAGGGTAAGACAACGCTTTAGGGGGAGCGTATGTGTGAGGGCGCGGTTTAGTGTTAACGTACGGGTTAGGATTAGGGGATGGCTGAGGGTCAGGCTTCGGGGAAGGGTTAGGGTTAGGGTTCGGGGTAGGTTTAGGGTTAGGGGACGGGGACGGTTTAGGGTCCAGCGGAGGGTACGACAACGCTTTAGGGGGAGTGTACGTGTGAGGGCGCAGGTTAGTGTTAGCGTACGGGTTAGGATTAGGGGACGGGTGAGGGTCAGGCTTCGGGGAAGGGTTAGGGTTAGGGTTCGGGCTAGGGTTAGGGTTAGGGGACGGGGACGGTTTAGGGTCCAGGGGAGGGTATGACAACGCTTTAGGGGGAGCGTACGTGTGAGGGCGCGGGTTAGTGTTAGCGTACGGGTTAGATTTAGGGGACGGGTGACGGTCAGGCTTCGGGGAAGGGTTAGGGTTAGGGTTCAGGCTAGGGTTAGGGTTAGGGGACGGGGACGGTTTAGGGTCCAGGGGAGGGTACGACAACGCTTTAGGGGGAGCGTACGTGTGAGGGCGCGGGTTAGAGTTAACGTACGGGTTAGGATTATGGGACGGGTGAGGGTCAGGCTTCGGGGAAGGGTTAGGATTAGGGTTCGGGCTAGGGTTAGGGTTAGGGGACGGGGAAGGTTTAGGGTCCTGGGGAGGGTACGACAACGCTTTAGGGGGAGCGTACGTGTGAGGGCACAGGTTAGTGTTAGCGTACGGGTTAGGATTAGGGGACGGGTGAGGGTCAGGCTTTGGGGAAGGGTTAGGGTTAGGGTTCGGGCTAGGGTTAGGGTTAGGGGACGGGGACGGTTTAGGGTCCAGGGGAGGGTACGACAACGCTTTAGGGGGAGCGTACGTGTGAGGGCGCAGGTTAGTGTTAGCGTACGGGTTAGGATTAGGGGACGGGTGAGGGTCAGGCTTCGGGGAAGGGTTAGGGTTAGGGTTCGGGCTAGGGTTAGGGTTAGGGGACGGGGACGGTTTAGGGTCCAGGGGAGGGTACGACAACGCTATAGGGGGAGCGTACGTGTGAGGGCGCGGGTTAGTGTTAGCGTACGGGTTAGGATTAGGGGACGGGTGAGGGTCAGGCTTCGGGGAAGGGTTAGGGTTAGGGTTCGGGCTAGGGTTAGGGTTAGGGGACGGGGACGGTTTAGGGTCCAGGGGGGGATACGACAACGCTTTAGGGGGAGCGTACGTGTGATGGCGCCGGTTAGTGTTAGCGTACGGGTTAGGATTAGGGGCCGGGTGAGGGTCAGGCTGCGGGGAAGTGTTAGGGTTAGCGTTCGGGCTAGGGTTAGGCTTAGGGGACGGGGACGGTTTAGGGTCCAGAGGAGGGTACGACAACGCTTTAGGGGGAGCGTACGTGTGAGGGCGCGGGTTAGTGTTAACGTACGGGTTAGGATTAGGGGACGGGTGAGGGTCAGGCTTCGGGGAAGGGTTAGGGTTGGGGTTCGGGCTAGGGTTAGGGTTAGGGGACGGGGACGGTTTAGGGTCCAGCGGAGGGTACGACAACGCTTTAGGGGGAGTGTACGTGTGAGGGCGCAGGTTAGTGTTAGCGTACGGCTTAGGATTAGGGGACGGGTGAGGGTCAGGCTTCGGGGAAGGGTTAGGGTTAGGGTTCGGGCTAGGGTTAGGGTTAGGGGACGGGGACGGTTTAGGGTCCTGGGGAGGGTACGACAACGCTTTAGGGGGAGCGTACGTGTGAGGGCACAGGTTAGTGTTAGCGTACGGGTTAGGATTAGGGGACGGGTGAGGGTCAGGCTTTGGGGAAGGGTTAGGGTTAGGGTTCGGGCTAGGGTTAGGGTTAGGGGACGGGGACGGTTTAGGGTCCAGGCGAGGGTACGACAACGCTTTAGGGGGAGCGTACGTGTGAGGGCGCGGGTTAGAGTTAACGTACGGGTTAGGATTAGGGGACGGGTGAGGGTCAGGCTTCGGGGAAGGGTTAGGATTAGGGTTCAGGCTAGGGTTAGGGTTAGGGGACGGGGACGGTTTAGGGTCCTGGGGAGGGTACGACAACGCTTTAGGGGGAGCGTACGTGTGAGGGCACAGGTTAGTGTTAGCGTACGGGTTAGGATTAGGGGACGGGTGAGGGTCAGGCTTTGGGGAACGGTTAGGGTTAGGGTTCGGGCTAGGGTTAGGGTTAGGGGACGGGGACGGTTTAGGTTGCAGGGGAGGGTACGACAACGCTTTAGGGGGAGCGTACGTGTGAGGGCGCGTGTTAGTGTTAGCGTAAGGGTTAGGATTAGGGGACGGGTGAGGGTCAGGTTTCAGGGAAGGGATACGGTTAGGGTTCGGGCTAGGGTTAGGGTTAGGGGACGGGGTCGGTTTAGGGTTCAGGGGAGGGTACGACAACGCTTTAGGGGGAGCGTACGTGTGAGGGCGCGGGTTAGTGTTAGCGTACGGGTTAGGATTAGGCGACGGGTGAGGGTCAGGCTTCGGGGAAGGGTTAGGGTTAGGTTTCGGGCTAGGGTTAGGGTTAGGGGACGGGGACGGTTTAGGGTCCAGGGGAGGGTACGACAAAGCTTTAGGGGGAGCGTACGTGTGAGGGCGCGGGTTAGTGTTAGCGTACGGCTTAGGATTAGGGGACGGGTGAGTGTCAGGCTTCGGGGAAGGGTTAGGGTTAGGGTTCGGGCTAGGGTTAGGGTTAGGGGACGGGGACGGTTTAGGGTCCAGGGGAGTGTACGACAACGCTCTAGGGGGAGCGTACGTGTGAGGGCGCGGGTTAGTGTTAGCGTACGGGTTAGGATTAGGGGACGGGTGAGGGTCAGGCTTCGGGGAAGGTTTAGGGTTAGGGTTCGGGCTAGGGTTAGGGTTAGGGGACGGGGACGGTTTAGGGTCCAGGGGAGGGTACGACAACGCTTTAGGGGGAGCGTACGTGTGAGGGCGCGGGTTAGTGTTAGCGTACGGGTTAGGATTAGGGGACGGGTGAGGGTCAGGCTTCGGGGAAGGGTTAGGGTTAGGGTTCGGACTAGGGATAGGTTTAGGGGACGGGGACGGTTTAGGGTCCAGGGGAGGGTACGACAACGCTTTAGGGGGAGCGTGCGTGTGAGGGCACAGGTTAGTGTTAGCGTACGGGTTAGTATTAGGTGACGGGTGAGGGTCAGGCTTCGGGAAGGGTTAGGGTTAGGGTTCGGGCTAGGGTTAGGTCTAGGGGACAGGGACGGTTTAGGGTCCAGGGGAGGGTACGACAATGCTTTTGGGGGAGCGTACGTGTGAGGGCGCGGGTTAGTGTTACCGTACGGGTTAGGATTAGGGGACGGGTGAGGGTCAGGCTTCGGGGAAGGGTTAGGGTTAGGGTTCGGGCTAGGGTTAGGGTTAGGGGACGGGGACGGTTTAGGGTCCAGGGGAGGGTACGACAACGCTTTAGGGGGAGCGTACGTGTGAGGGCGCGGGTTAGAGTTAACGTACGGGTTAGGATTAGGGGACGGGTGAGGGTCAGGCTTCGGGGAAGGGTTAGGATTAGGGTTCGGGCTAGGGTTAGGGTTAGGGGACGGGGACGGTTTAGGGTCCTGGGGAGGGTACGACAACGCTTTAGGGGGAGCGTACGTGTGAGGGCACAGGTTAGTGTTAGCGTACGGGTTAGGATTAGGGGACGGGTGAGGGTCAGGCTTTGGGGAAGGGTTAGGGTTAGGGTTCGGGCTAGGGTTAGGGTTAGGGGACGGGGACGGTTTAGGTTGCAGGGGAGGGTACGACAACGCTTTAGGGGGAGCGTACGTGTGAGGGCGCGTGTTAGTGTTAGCGTACGGGTTAGGATTAGGGGACGGGTGAGGGTCAGGTTTCAGGGAAGGGATACGGTTAGGGTTCGGGCTAGGGTTAGGGTTAGGGGACGGGGTCGGTTTAGGGTCCAGGGGAGGGTACGACAACGCTTTAGGGGGAGCGTACGTGTGAGGGCGCGGGTTAGTGTTAGCGTACGGGTTAGGATTATGGGACGGGTGAGTGTCAGGCTTCGGGGAAGGGTTAGGGTTAGCGTTCGGGCTAGGGTTAGGGTTAGGGGACGGGGACGGTTTAGGGTCCAGAGAATGGTACGGCAACGCTTTAGAGGGACCGTACGTGTGAGGGCGCGGGTTAGTGTTAGCGTACGGGTTAGGATTAGGGGACGGGTGAGGGTCAGGCTTCGGGGAAGGGTTAGGGTTAGGGTTCGGGCTAGGGTTAGGGTTAGGGGACGGGGACGGTTTAGGGTCCAGGGGAGGGTACGACAACGCTTTAGATGGAGCGTACGTGTGAGGGCGCGTTTTAGTGTTAGCGTACGGGTTAGGATTAGGGGACGGGTGAGGGTCAGTATTCGGGGAAGGGTTAGGGTTAGGGTTCGGGCTAGGGTTAGGGTTAGGGGACGGGGACGCTTTAGGGTCCAGGGGAGGGTACGACAACGCTTTAGGGGGAGCGTACGTGTGAGGGCGCGGGTTACTGTTAGCGTACGGGTTAGGATTAGGGGGTGGGTGAGGGTCAGGCTACGGGGAAGGTTTAGAGTTAGGGTTCGGGCTAGGGTTAGGGTTAGGGGACGGGGACGGTTTAGGGTCCAGCGGAGGGTACGACAACGCTTTAGGGGGAGCGTACGTGTGAGGGCGCGGGTTAGTGTTACCGTACGGGTTAGGATTATGGGACGTGTGAGGGTCAGGCTTCGGGGAAGGGTTAGGGTTAGGGTTCGGGCTAGGGTTAGTGTTGGGGGACGGGGACGGTTTGGGGTCCAGGGGAGGGTACGACAACGCTTTAGGGGGAGCGTTCGTGTGAGGGCGCGGGTTAGTGTTAACGTACGGGTTAGGATTAGGGGACGGGTGAGGGTCCGGCTTCGGGGAAGGGTTAGGGTTAGGGTTCGGGCTAGGGTTAGGGTTAGGGGACGGGGACGGTTTAGGGTCCAGGGGAGGGTACGACAACGCTTTAGGGGGAGCGTACGTGTGAGGGCGTGGGTTAGTGTTAGCGTACGGGTTAGGATTAGGGGACGTGTGAGGGTCAGGCTTCGGGGAAGGGTTAGTGTTAGGGTTCGGGCTAGGGTTAGGGTTAGGTGACGGGGACGGTTTAGGGTCCAGGGGAGGGTACGACAACGCTTTAGGGGGAGCGTACGTGTGAGGGCATGGGTTAATGTTAGCGTACGGGTTAGGATTATGGGACGGGTGAGGGTCAGGCTTCGGGGAAGGGTTAGGGTTAGCGTTCGGGCTAGGGTTAGGATTAGGGGACGGGGACGGTTTAGGGTCCAGAGGAGGGTACGACAACGCTTTAGGGGGAGCGTATGTGTGAGGGCGCGGGATAGTGTTAGCGTACGGGTTAGGATTTGGGGACGGGTGAGGGTCAGGCTTCGGGGAAGGGTTAGGGTTAGGGTTCGGGCTAGGGTTAGGTTTAGGGGATGGGGACGGTTTAGGGTCCAGGGGAGGGTACGACAACGCTTTAGGGGGAGCGTACGTGTGAGGGCGCGGGTTAGGGTTTGCGTACGGGTTAGGATTAGGGGACGGGTGAGGGTCAGGCTTCGGGGAAGGGTTAGGGTTAGGGTTCGGGCTAGGGTTAGGGTTAGGGGACGGGGACGGTTTAGGGTCAGGGGAGGGTACGACAACACTTTAGGGGGAGCGTACGTGTGAGGGCGCGGGTTAGTGTTAGCGTACGGCTTAGGTTTAGGGGACGGGTGAGTGTCAGGCTTCGGGGAAGGGTTAGGGTTAGGGTTCGGGCTAGGGTTAGGGTTAGGGGACGGGGACGGTTTAGGGTCCAGGGGAGGGTACGACAACGCTTTAGGGGGAGCGTACGTGTGAGGGCGCGGGTTAGGGTTAGCGTACGGGTTAGGATTAGGGGACGGGAGAGGGTCAGGCTTCGGGGAAGGGTTAGGGTTAGGGTTCGGGCTAGGGTTAGGGTTAGGGGACGGGGACGGTTTAGGGTCCAGGGGAGGGTACGACAACGCTTTAGGGGGAGCGTACGTGTGAGGGCGCGGGTTAGTGTTAACGTACGGGTTAGGATTAGTGGACGGGTGAGGGTCAGGCTTCGGGGAAGGGTTAGGGTTAGGGTTCGGCCTAGGGTTAGGGTTAGTGGACGGGGACGGTTTAGGGTCCAGGGGAGGGTACGACAACGCTTTAGGGGGAGCGTACGTGTGAGGGCGCGTGTTAGTGTTAGCGTACAGGTTAGGATTAGGGGACGGGTGAGGGTCAGGCTTCGGGGAAGGGTTAGGGTTAGTGTTCGGGCTAGGGTTAGGGTTAGGGGACAGGGACGGATTAGGGTCCAGGGGATGGTACGACAACGCTTTAGGGGGAGCGTACGTGTGATGGCGCCGGTTAGTGTTAGCGTACGGGTTAGGATTAGGGGACGGGTGAGGGTCAGGCTTCGGGGAAGTGTTAGGGTTTGCGTTCGGGTTAGGGTTAGGATTAGGGGACGGGGACGGTTTAGGGTCCAGGGGAGGGTACGACAACGCTTTAGGTGGAGCGTACGTGTGATGGCGCCGGTTAGTGTTAGCGTACGGGTTAGGATTAGGGGATGGGTGAGGGTCAGGCTGCGGGGAAGTGTTAGGGTTAGCGTTCGGGCTAGGGTAAGGGTTAGGGGACGGGGACGGTTTAGGCTCCAGAGGAGGGTACAAAAACGCTTTAGGGGGAGCGTACGTGTGAGGGCGCGTGTTAGTGTTAGCGTACGGGTTAGGATTAGGGGACGGGTGAGGGTCAGGCTTCGGGGAAGGGTTAGGGTTAGGGTTCGGGCTAGGGTTAGGGTTAGGGGACGGGGACGGTTTAGGGTCCAGGGGAGGGTACGACAACGCTTTCGGGGGAGGGTACGTGTCATGGCGCGGGTTAGTGTTAGCGTATGGGTTAGGATTAGGGGACGGGTGAGGGTCAGGCTTCGGGGAAGGGTTAGGGTTAGGGTTCGGGCTAGGGTTAGGGTTAGGGGACGGGGACGGTTTAGGGTCCAGGGGAGTGTACGACAACGCTTTAGGGGCAGCGTACGTGTGAGGGCGCGTGTTAGTGTTAGCGTACGGGTTAGGATTAGGGGAGGGGTGAGGGTCAGGCTACAGGGAAGGGTTAGGGTTAGGGTTCGCGCTAGGGTTAGGGTTAGGGTTAGGGGACGGTTTAGGGTCCAGGGGAGGGTACGACAACGCTTTAGGGGCAGCGTACGTGTGAGGGCGCGGATTAGTGTTAGCGTACGGGTTAGGATTAGGGGACGGGTGAGGGTCAGGCTTCGGGGAAGGCTTAGGTTTAGGGTTCGGGCTAGGGTTAGGGTTAGGGGACGGGGACGGTTTAGGGTCCAGGGGAGGGTATGACAACGCTTTAGGGGGAGCGTACGTGTGAGGGCGCGGTTTAGTGTTAACGTACGGGTTAGGATTAGGGGATGGGTGAGGGTCAGGCTTCGGGGAAGGGTTAGGGTTAGGGTTCGGGCTAGGGTTAGGGTTAGGGGACGGGGACGGTTTAGGGTCCAGCGGAGGGTACGACAACGCTTTAGGGGGAGCGTACGTGTGAGAGCGCGGGTTAGTGTTAGCGTACGGGTTAGGATTAGGGGACAGGTGAGGGTCAGGCTACGGGGAAGGTTTAGGGTTAGGGTTCGGGCTAGGGTTAGGGTTAGGGGACGGGGACGGTTTAGGGTCCAGGGGAGGGTACGACAACGCTTTAGGGGGAGCGTACATGTGAGGGCGCGTGTTAGTTTTAGCATACGGGTTAGGATTAGGGGACGGGTGAGGGTCAGTATTCGGGGAAGGGTTAGGGTTAGGGTTCGGGCTAGGGTTAGGGTTAGGGGACGGGGACGGTTTAGGGTCCAGGGGAGGTTACAACAACGCTTTAGGGGGAGCGTACGTGTGAGGGCGTGGGTTAGTGTTAGCGTACGGTTTAGGATTAGGGGACGGGTGAGGGTCAGGCTACGGGGAAGGTTTAGGGTTAGGGTTCGGGCTAGGGTTAGGGTTAGGGGACGGGGACGGTTTAGGGTCCAGCGGAGGGTACGACAACGCTTTAGGGGGAGCGTACGTGTGAGGGCGCGGGTTAGTGTTACCGTACGGGTTAGGATTATGGGACCGGTGAGGGTCAGGCTTCGGGGAAGGGTTAGGGTTAGCGTTCGGGCTAGGGTTAGGGTTAGGGGACGGGGAGGGTTTAGGGTCCAGAGGAGGGTACGGCAACGCTTTAGAGGGACCGTATGTGTGAGGGCGCGGGTTAGTGTTAGCGTACGGGTTAGGATTAGGGGACGGGTGAGGGTCAGGCTTCGGGGAAGGGTTAGGGTTAGGGTTCGGGCTAGGGTTAGGGTTAGGGGACGGGGACGGTTTAGGTTCCAGGGGAGGGTACGACAACGCTTTAGGTGGAGCGTACGTGTGAGGGCGCGGGTTAGTGTTAGCGTACGGGTTAGGATTAGGGGACGCGTGAGGGTCAGTATTCGGGGAAGGGTTAGGGTTAGGGTTCGGGCTAGGGTTAGGGTTAGGGGACGGGGACGGTTTAGGGTCCAGGGGAGGGTACGACAACGCTTTAGGGGGAGCGTACGTGTGAGGGCGCGGGTTAGTGTTAGCGTACGGGTTAGGATTAGGGGACGGGTTAGGGTCCGGCTACGGGGAACATTTAGAGTTAGGGTTCGGGGTAGGGTTACGGTTAGGGGACGGGGACGGTTTAGGGTCCAGCGGAGGGTACGACAACGCTTAAGGGGGAGCGTACGTGTGAGGGCGCGGGTTAGTGTTACCGTATGGGTTAGGATTAGGGGACGTGTGAGGGTCAGGCTTCGGGGAAGGGTTAGGGTTAGGGTTCGGGCTAGGGTTAGGGTTAGGGGACGGGGACGGTTTAGGGTCCAGGGGAGAGTACGACAACGCTTTAGGGGGAGCGTACGTGTGAGGGCGCAGGTTAGTGTTAGCGTACGGGTTAGGATTAGGGGACGGGTGAGGGTCAGGCTTCGGGGAAGTGTTAGGGTTAGGGTTCGGGGTAGGGTTACGGTTAGGGGACGGGGACGGTTTAGGGTCCAGGGGAGGGTACGACAACGCTTTAGGGGGAGCGTACGTGTGAGGGCACGGGTTAGTGTTAGCGTACGGGTAAGGATTAGGGGACGGGTGAGGGTCAGGCCTCGGGGAAGGGTTAGGGTTAGGGTTCGGACTAGGGTTAGGGTTATGGGACGGGGACAGTTTAGGTCCAGGGGAGGGTACGACAACGCTTTAGGGGGAGCGTACGTGTGAGGGCGTGGGTTAGTGTTAGCGTACGGTTTAGGATTAGGGGACGGGTGAGGGTCAGGCTACGGGGAAGGTTTAGGGTTAGGGTTCGGGCTAGGGTTAGGGTTAGGGGACGGGGACGGTTTAGGGTCCAGCGGAGGGTACGACAACGCTTTAGGGGGAGCGTACGTGTGACGGCGCGGGTTAGTGTTACCGTACGGGTTAGGATTAAGGGACGGGTGAGGCTCAGGCTTCGGGGAAGGGTTAGGGTTAGCATTCGGGCTAGGGTTAGGGTTAGGGGACGGGGACGGTTTAGGGTCCAGAGGAGGGTACGGCAACGCTTTAGAGGGACCGTATGTGTGAGGGCGCGGGTTAGTGTTAGCGTACGGGTTAGGATTAGTGGACGGGTGAGGGTCAGGCTTCGGGGAAGGGTTAGGGTTAGGGTTCGGGCTAGGGTTAGGGTTAGGGGACGGGGACGGTTTAGGTTCCAGGGGAGGGTACGACAACGCTTTAGGTGGAGCGTACGTGTGAGGGCGCGGGTTAGTGTTAGCGTACGGGTTAGGAATAGGGGACGGGTGAGGGTCAGTATTCGGGGAAGGGTTAGGGTTAGGGTTCGGGCTAGGGTTAGGGTTAGGGGAAGGGGACGGTTTAGGGTCCAGGGGAGGGTACGACAACGCTTTAGGGGGAGCGTACGTGTGAGGGCGCGGGTTAGGGTTAGCGTACGAGTTAGGATTAGGGGACGGGTAAGGTTCAGGCTTCGGGGAAGTGTTGGGTTAGGGTTCGGGCTAGGATTAGGGTTAGGGGACGGGGACGGTTTAGGGTCCAGGGAAGGGTACGACAACGCTTTAGGGGGAGTGTACGTGTAAGGGCACGGGTTAGTGTTAGCGTACGGGTTAGGATTAGGGGACGGGTGAGGGTCAGGCTACAGGGAAGGTTTAGGGTTAGGGTTCGCGCTAGGGTTAGGGTTAGGGGACGGGGACGGTTTAGGGTCCAGGGGAGGGTACGACAACGCTTTAGGGGGAGCATACGTGTGAGGGCGCGGCTTAGTGTTAGCGTACGGGTTAGGATTAGGGGACGGGTGAGGGTCAGGCTTCGGGGAAAGGTTAGGGTTAGGGTTCGGGCTAGGGTTAGGGTTAGGGGACGGGGACGGTTTAGGGTCCAGGGGAGGGTACGACAACGCTTTAGGGGGAGCGTACGTGTGAGGGCGCGGGTTAGGGTTAGCGTACGAGTTAGGATTAGG
This sequence comes from Stenella coeruleoalba, assembly GCF_951394435.1. Taxonomy (NCBI): domain Eukaryota; kingdom Metazoa; phylum Chordata; class Mammalia; order Artiodactyla; family Delphinidae; genus Stenella; species Stenella coeruleoalba. Next base: position 283,864 of record NW_027646438.1, on the reverse strand, counting down.
GGACGGGTAAGGTTCAGGCTTCGGGGAAGTGTTGGGTTAGGGTTTGGGCTAGGATTAGGGTTAGGGGACGGGGACGGTTTAGGGTCCAGGGGAGGGTACGACAACACTTTAGGGGGAGCGAACGTGTGAGGGCGCGGGTTAGTGTTAGCGTACGGGTTAGTATTAGGGGACGGGTGAGGGTCAGGCTTCGGGGAAAGGTTAGGGTTAGGGTTCGGGCTAGGGTTAGGATAAGGGTACGGGGACGGTTTAGGGTCCAGGGAAGGGTACGACAACGCTTTAGGGGGAGTGTACGTGTAAGGGCACGGGTTAGTGTTAGCGTACGGGTTAGGATTAGGGGACGGGTGAGGGTCAGGCTTCGGGGAAGGGTTAGAGTTAGGGTTCGGGCTAGGGTTAGGGTTAGGGGATGGGGATGGTTTAGGGTCCAGGGGAGGGTATGACAACGCTTTATGGGGAGCGTACGTGTGAGGGCGCGGGTTAGTGTTAGCGTACGGGTTAGGATTAGGGGACGGGTGAGGGTCAGGCTTCGGGGAAGGGTTAGGGTTAGGGTTCGGGCTAGGGTTAGGGTTAGGGGACGGGGACGGTTTGGGGTCCAGGGGAGGGTACTACAACGCTTTAGGGGGAGCGTACGTGTGAGGGCGTGGGTTAGTGTTAACGTACGGGTTAGGATTAGGGGACGGGTGAGGGTCAGGCTTCGGGGAAGGCTTAGGGTTACGGTTCGGACTAGGGTTAGGGGACGGGGACGGTTAAGGGTCCAGGGGAGGGTACGACAACGCTTTAGGAGGAGAGTACGTGTGAGGGCGCGGGTTAGTGTTAGCGTACACTTAGGATTAGGGGAAGAGTGAGGGTCAGGCTTCGGGGAAGGGTTACGTGTAGCGTTCGGGCTAGGGTTAGGGTTAGGGGACGGGGACGGTTTAGAGTCCAGGGGAGGGTAAGACAACGCTTTAGGGGGAGCGTACGAATGAGGGCGCGGGTTAGTGTTAGCGTACGGGTTAGGATTAGGGGACGGGTGAGGGTCAGGCTTCGGGGAAGGGTTAGGGTTAGGGTTCGGGCTAGGGTTAGGGTTAGGGGACGGGGACGGTTTAGGGTCCAGGGGAGGGTACGACAACGCTTTAGGGGGAGCGTACGTGTGAGGGCGCGGGATAGTGTTAGCGTACGGGTTAGGATTTGGGGACGGGTGAGGGTCAGGCTTCGGGGAAGGGTTAGGGTTAGGGTTCGGGCTAGGGTTAGGTTTAGGGGATGGGGACGGTTTAGGGTCCAGGGGAGGGTACGACAACGCTTTAGGGGGAGCGTACGTGTGAGGGCGCGGGTTAGGGTTAGCGTACGGGTTAGGATTAGGGGACGGGTGAGGGTCAGGCTTCGGGGAAGGGTTAGGGTTAGGGTTCGGGCTAGGGTTAGGGTTAGGGGACGGGGACAGTTTAGGGTCCAGGGGAGAGTACGACAACGCTTTAGGGGGAGCGTACGTGTGAGGGCGCGGGTTAGTGTTAGCTTACGGGTTAGGATTAGGGGACGGGTGAGGGTCAGGCTTCGGGGAAGGGTTAGGGTTAGGGTTCGGGCTAGGGTTACGGTTAGGGGACGGGGACGGTTTAGGGTCCAGGGGAGGGTACGACAACGCTTTAGGGGGAGCGTACGTGTGAGGGAATGGGTTAGTGTTAGCGTACGGGTAAGGATTAGGGGACGGGTGAGGGTCAGGCCTCGGGGAAGGGTTAGGGTTACGGTTCGGGCTAGGGTTAGGGTTAGGGGATGGGGACGGTTTAGGGTCCAGGGGAGGGTATGACAACGCTTTAGGGGGAGCGTACGTGTGAGGGCGCGGGTTAGTGTTAGCGTACGGGTTAGGATTAGGGGACGGGTGAGGGTCAGGCTTCGGGGAAGGGTTAGGGTTAGGGTTCGGGATAGGGTTAGGGTTAGGGGACGGGGACGGTTTAGGGTCTAGGGAAGGGTACGACAACGCTTTAGGGGGAGCGTACGTTTGAGGGCGCGGGTTAGTGTTAGCGTACGGGTTAGGATTAGGGGACGGGTGAGGGTCAGGGTTCGGGGAAGGGTTAGGGATAGGGTTCGGGCTAGGGTTAGGTTTAGTGGATGGGGACGGTTTAGGGTCCAGGGGAGGGTACGACAACGCTTTAGGGGGAGCGTACGTGTGAGGGCGCGGGTTAGTGTTAGCGTACGGGTTAGGATTAGGGGACGGGTGAGGGTGAGGCTTCGGGGAAGGGTTAGGGTTAGGGTTCGGGCTAGGGTTAGGGTTAGGGGACGGGGACGGTTTAGGGTCCAGGGGAGGGTACGACAACGCTTTAGGGGGAGCGTACGTGTGAGGGCGTGGGTTAGTGTTATCGTACGGGTTAGGATTAGGGGACGGGTGAGGGTCAGCCTTCGGGGAAGTGTTAGGGTTAGGGTTCGGGCTAGGGTTAGGGTTAGGGGACGGGGACGGTTTAGGGTCCAGGGGAGGGTACGACAACGCTTTAGGTGGAGCGTACGTGTGAGGGCGCGGGTTAGTGTTAGCGTACGGGTTAGGATTAGGGGACGGGTGAGGTCAGCCTTCGGGGAAGGGTTAGGGTTAGGGTTCGGGCTAGGGTTAGGGTTAGGGGACGGGGACGGTTTAGGGTCCAAGGGAGGGTACGACAACGCTTTACGAGGAGCGTACGTGTGAGGGCGCGGGTTAGTGTTAGCGTACGGCTTAGGATTAGGGGAAGGGTGAGGGTCAGGCTTCGTGGAAGGGTTACGGTTAGCGTTCGGGCTAGGGTTACGGTTAGGGGACGGGGACGGTTTAGGGTCCAGGGGAGGGTACGACAACGCTTTAGGGGGAGCATACGTGTGAGGGCGCGGCTTAGTGTTAGAGTACGGGTTAGGATTAGGGGACGGGTGAGGGTCAGGCTTCGGCGAAGGGTTAGGGTTAGGGTTCGGGCTAGGGTTAGGGTTAGGGGACGGGGACGGTTTAGGGTCCAGGGGAGGGTACGACAACGCTTTAGGGGGAGCGTACGTGTGAGGGCGCGGCTTAGGGTTAGCGTACGAGTTAGGATTAGGGGACGGGTAAGGTTCAGGCTTCGGGGAAGTGTTGGGTTAGGGTTCGGGCTAGGATTAGGGTTAGGGGACGGGGACGGTTTAGGGTCCACGGGAGGGTACGACAACACTTTAGGGGGAGCGTACGTGTGAGGGCGCGGGTTAGTGTTACCGTACGGGTTAGTAATAGGGGACGGGTGAGGGTCAGGCTTCGGGGAAAGGTTAGGGTTAGGGTTCGGGCTAGGGTTAGGATAAGGGTACGGGGATGGTTTAGGGTCCAGGGAAGGGTACGACAACGCTTTAGGGGGAGCGTACGTGTGAGGGCGCGGGTTAGTGTTAGCGTACGGGTTAGGATTAGGGGACGGGTGAGGGTCAGGCTTCGGGGAAGGGTTAGGGTTAGGGTTCGGGCTAGGGTTAGGGTTAGGGGACGGGGACGGTTTGGGGTCCAGGGGAGGGTACGACAACACTTTAGGGGGAGCGTACGTGTGAGGGCGTGGGTTAGTGTTAACGTACGGGTTAGGATTAGGGGACGGGTGAGGGTCAGGCTTCGGGGAAGGCTTAGGGTTGCGGTTCGGACTAGGGTTAGGGGACGGGGACGGTTAAGGGTCCAGGGGAGGGTACGACAACGCTTTAGGAGGAGAGTACGTGTGAGGGCGCGGGTTAGTGTTAGCGTACGGCTTAGGATTAGGGGAAGGGGGAGGGTCAGGCTTCGGGGAAGGGTTACGGGTAGCGTTCGGGCTAGGGTTAGGGTTAGGGGACGGGGACGGTTTAGGGTCCAGGGGAGGGTACGAAAACGCTTTAGGGGGAGCGTACGTATGAGGGCGCGGGTTAGTGTTAGCGTACGGGTTAGGATTAGGGGACGGGTGAGGGTCAGGCTTCGGGGAAGGGTTAGGGTAAGGGTTCGGGCTAGGGTTAGGGTTAGGGGACGGGGACGGTTTAGGGTCCAGTGGAGGGTACGACAACGCTTTAGGGTGAGCGTACATGTGAGGGCGCGGGTTAGTGTTAGCGTACGGGTTAGGATTAGGGGACGGGTGAGGGTCACGCTTCGGGGAAGGGTTAGGGTTAGGGTTCGGGCTAGGGTTAGGGTTAGGGGACGGGGACGGTTTAGGGTCCAGGGGAGGGTACGACAACGCTTTAGGGGGAGCGTACGTGTGAGGGCGCGGGTTAGTGTTAGCGTACGGTTTAGGATTAGTGGACGGGTGAGGGTCAGGCTTCGGGGAAGGGTTAGGGTTAGGGTTCGGGGTAGGATTAGGGTTAGGGGACGGGGACGGTTTAGGGTCCATGGGAGGGTACGACAGCGCTTTAGGGGGAGCGTACGTGTGAGGGCGTGGGTTAGTGTTAGCGTACGGGTTAGGATTTGGGGACGGGTGAGGGTCAGGCTTCGGGGAAGGGTTAGGGTTAGGGTTCGGGCTAGGGTTAGGGTTAGGGGACGGGGACGGTTTAGGGTCCAGGGCAGGGTACGACAACGTTTTCGGGGGAGGGTACGTGTCATGGCGCGGGTTAGTGTTAGCGTACGGGTTAGGATTAGGGGACGGGTGAGGGTCAGGCTTCGGGGAAGGGTTAGGGTTAGGGTTCGGGCTAGGGTTAGGGTTAGGGGACGGGGACGGTTTAGGGTCCAGGGGAGGGTACGACAACGCTTTAGGGGGAGCGTACGTGTGAGGGCGTGGGTTAGTGTTAGCGTACGGGTTAGGATTAGGGGACGGGTGAGGGTCAGGCTTCGGGGAAGGGTTAGGGTTAGGGTTCGGGCTAGGGTTAGGGTTAGGGGACGGGGACGGTTTAGGGTCCAGGGGAGGGTACGACAACGCTTTCGGGGGAGGGTACGTGTCATGGCGCGGGTTAGTGTTAGCGTACGGGTTAGGATTAGGGGACGGGTGAGGGTCAGGCTTCGGGGAAGGGTTAGGGTTAGGGTTCGGGCTAGGGTTAGGGTTAGGGGACGGTTTAGGGTCCAGGGGAGGGTACGACAATGCTTTAAGGGGAGCGTACGTGTGAGGGCGCGGGTTAGTGTTAGCGTACGGGTTAGGATTAGGGGACGGGTGAGGGTCAGGCTTCGGGGAAGGGTTAGGGTTAGGGTTCGGGCTAGGGTTAGGGTTAGGTGACGGGGACGGTTTAGGGTCCAGGAGAGGGTACGACAACGCTTTAGGGGGAGCGTACGTGTGAGGGCGCGGGTTAATGTTAGCGTACGGTTTAGGATTATGGGACGGGTGAGGGTCAGGCTTCGGGGAAGGGTTAGGGTTAGCGTTCGGGCTAGGGTTAGGATTAGGGGACGGGGACGGTTTAGGGTCCAGAGGAGGTTACGACAACGCTTTAGGGGGAGCGTACGTGTGAGGGCGCGGGATAGTGTTAGCGTACGGGTTAGGATTTGGGGACGGGTGAGGGTCAGGCTTCGGGGAAGGGTTAGGGTTAGGGTTCGGGCTAGGGTTAGGTTTAGGGGATGGGGACGGTTTAGGGTCCAGGGGAGGGTACGACAACGCTTTAGGGGGAGCGTACGTGTGAGGGCGCGGGTTAGGGTTAGCGTACGGGTTAGGATTAGGGGACGGGTGAGGGTCAGGCTTCGGGGAAGGGTTAGGGTTAGGGTTCGGGCTAGGGTTAGGGTTAGGGGACGGGGACAGTTTAGGGTCCAGGGGAGAGTACGACAACGCTTTAGGGGGAGCGTACGTGTGAGGGTGCGGGTTAGTGTTAGCTTACGGGTTAGGATTAGGGGACGGGTGAGGGTCAGGCTTCGGGGAAGGGTTAGGGTTAGGGTTCGGGCTAGGGTTACGGTTAGGGGACGGGGACGGTTTAGGGTCCAGGGGAGGGTACGACAACGCTTTAGGGGGAGCGTACGTGTGAGGGAACGGGTTAGTGTTAGCGTACGGGTAAGGATTAGGGGACGGGTGAGGGTCAGGGTTCGGGGAAGGGTTAGGGATAGGGTTCGGGCTAGGGTTAGGTTTAGTGGATGGGGACGGTTTAGGGTCCAGGGGAGGGTACGACAACGCTTTAGGGGGAGCGTACGTGTCAGGGCGTGGGTTAGTGTTAGCGTACGGGTTAGGATTAGGGGACGGGTGAGGGTGAGGCTTCGGGGAAGGGTTAGGGTTAGGGTTCGGGCTAGGGTTAGGGTTAGGGGACGGGGACGGTTTAGGGTCCAGGGGAGGGTACGACAACGCTTTAGGGGGAGCGTACGTGTGAGGGCGTGGGTTAGTGTTATCGTACGGGTTAGGATTAGAGGACGGGTGCGGGTCAGCCTTCGGGGAAGTGTTAGGGTTAGGGTTCGGGCTAGGGTTAGGGTTAGGGGACGGGGACGGTTTAGGGTCCAGGGGAGGGTACGACAACGCTTTAGGTGGAGCGTACGTGTGAGGGCGTGGGTTAGTGTTAGCGTACGGGTTAGGATTAGGGGACGGGTGAGGTCAGCCTTCGGGGAAGGGTTAGGGTTAGGTTTCGGGCTAGGGTTAGGGTTAGGGGACGGGGACGGTTTAGGGTCCAAGGGAGGGTACGACAACGCTTTACGAGGAGCGTACGTGTGAGGGCGCGGGTTAGTGTTAGCGTACGGCTTAGGATTAGGGGAAGGGTGAGGGTCAGGCTTCGTGGAAGGGTTACGGTTAGCGTTCGGGCTAGGGTTAGGGTTAGGGGACGGGGACGGTTTAGGGTCCAGGGGAGGGTACGACAACGCTTTAGGGGGAGCATACGTGTGAGGGCGCGGCTTAGTGTTAGCGTACGGGTTAGGATTAGGGGACGGGTGAGGGTCAGGCTTCGGCGAAGGGTTAGGGTTAGGGTTCGGGCTAGGGTTAGGGTTAGGGGACGGGGACGGTTTAGGGTCCAGGGGAGGGTACGACAACGCTTTAGGGGGAGCGTACGTGTGAGGGCGCGGGTTAGGGTTAGCGTACGAGTTAGGATTAGGGGACGGGTAAGGTTCAGGCTTCGGGGAAGTGTTGGGTTAGGGTTCGGGCTAGGATTAGGGTTAGGGGACGGGGACGGTTTAGGGTCCACGGGAGGGTACGACAACACTTTAGGGGGAGCGTACGTGTGAGGGCGCGGGTTAGTGTTAGCGTACGGGTTAGTAATAGGGGACGGGTGAGGGTCAGGCTTCGGGGAAAGGTTAGGGTTAGGGTTCGGGCTAGGGTTAGGATAAGGGTACGGGGATGGTTTAGGGTCCAGGGAAGGGTACGACAACGCTTTAGGGGGAGCGTACGTGTGAGTGCGCGGGTTAGTGTTAGCGTACGGGTTAGGATTAGGGGACGGGTGAGGGTCAGGCTTCGGGGAAGGGTTAGGGTTAGGGTTCGGGCTAGGGTTAGGGTTAGGGTACGGGGACGGTTTGGGGTCCAGGGGAGGGTACGACAACGCTTTAGGGGGAGCGTACGTGTGAGGGCGTGGGTTAGTGTTAACGTACGGGTTAGGATTAGGGGACGGGTGAGGGTCAGGCTTCGGGGAAGGCTTAGGGTTGCGGTTCGGACTAGGGTTAGGTGACGGGGACGGTTAAGGGTCCAGGGGAGGGTACGACAACGCTTTAGGAGGAGAGTACGTGTGAGGGCGCGGGTTAGTGTTAGCGTACGGCTTAGGATTAGGGGAAGGGGGAGGGTCAGGCTTCGGGGAAGGGTTACGGGTAGCGTTCGGGCTAGGGTTAGGGTTAGGGGACGGGGACGGTTTAGGGTCCAGGGGAGGGTACGACAACGCTTTAGGGGGAGCGTACGTATGAGGGCGCGGGTTAGTGTTAGCGTACGGGTTAGGATTAGGGGACGGGTGAGGGTCAGGCTTCGGGGAAGGGTTAGGGTTAGGGTTCGGGCTAGGGTTAGGGTTAGGGGACGGGGACGGTTTAGGGTCCAGTGGAGGGTACGACAACGCTTTAGGGTGAGCGTACATGTGAGGGCGCGGGTTAGTGTTAGCGTACGGGTTAGGATTAGGGGACGGGTGAGGGTCACGCTTCGGGGAAGGGTTAGGGTTAGGGTTCGGGCTAGGGTTAGGGTTAGGGGACGGGGACGGTTTAGGGTCCAGGGGAGGGTACGACAACGCTTTAGGGGGAGCGTACGTGTGAGGGCGCGGGTTAGTGTTAGCGTACGGTTTAGGATTAGTGGACGGGTGAGGGTCAGGCTTCGGGGAAGGGTTAGGGTTAGGGTTCGGGGTAGGATTAGGGTTAGGGTTAGGGTTAGGGTTAGGGTTAGGGGACGGGGACGGTTTAGGGTCCAGGGGAGGGTATGACAACGCTTTAGGGGGAGCGTACGTGTGAGGGCGCGGGTTAGTGTTAGCGTACGGGTTAGGATTAGGGGACGGGTGAGGGTCAGGCTTCGGGGAAGGGTTAGGGTTAGGGTTCGGGCTAGGGTTAGGTTTAGGGGACGGGGACGGTTTAGGGTCCAGGGGAGGGTACGACAACGCTTTAGGGGGAGCGTGCGTGTGAGGGCACAGGTTAGTGTTAGCGTATGGGTTAGGATTAGGGGACGGGTGAGGGTCAGGCTTCGGGGAAGTGTTAGGGTTAGGGTTCGGGCTAGGGTTAGGGTTAGGGGACGGGGACGGTTTAGGGTCCAGGGGAGGGTACGACAACGCTTTCGGGGGAGGGTACGTGTCATGGCGCGGGTTAGTGTTAGCGTACGGGTTAGGATTAGGGGACGGGTGAGGGTCAGGCTTCGGGGAAGTGTTAGGGTTAGGGTTCGGGCTAGGGTTAGGGTTAGGGGACGGGGACGGTTTTGGGTCCAGGGGAGGGTACGACAACGCTTTAGGGGGAGCGTACGTGTGAGGGCGCGTGTTAGTGTTAGTGTACGGGTTAGGATTAGGGGAGGGGTGAGGGTCAGGCTACAGGGAAGGGTTAGGGTTAGGGTTCGCGCTAGGGTTAGGGTTAGGGGACGGGGATGGTTTAGGGTCCAGGGGAGGGTACGACAACGCTTTGGGGGAGCGTACGTGTGAGAGCGCGGGTTAGTGTTAGCATACGGGTTAGGATTAGGGGACGGGTGAGGTTCTGGCTTCGGGGATGGGTTAGGGTTAGGGTTCGGGCTAGGGTTAGGGTTAGGGGACGGTTTAGGGTCCACGGGAGGGTACGACAATGCTTTAGGGGAGCGTACGTGTGAGGGCGCGGGTTAGTGTTAGCGTACGGGTTAGGATTAGGGGACGGGTGAGGGTCAGGCTTCGGGGAAGGGTTAGGGTTAGGGTTCGGGCTAGGGTTAGGGTTAGGGGACGGGGACGGTTTAGGGTCCATGGGAGGGTACGACAACGCTTTAGGGGGAGCGTACGTGTGAGGGCGCGTGTTAGTGTTAGCGTACGGGTTAGGATTAGGGGACGGGTGAGGGTCAGGCTTCAGGGAAGTGTTAGGGTTAGGGTTCGGGCTAGGGTTAGGGTTAGGGGACGGGGACGGTTTAGGGTCCAGGGGAGGGTACGACAACGCTTTATGGGGAGCGTACGTGTGAGGGCGCGGGTTAGTGTTAGCGTACGGGTTAGGAATAGGGGACGGGTGAGGGTCAGGCTTCGGGGAAGGGTTAGGGTTAGGGTTCGGGCTAGGGTTAGGGTTAGGTGACGGGGACGGTTTAGGGTCCAGTGGAGGGTACGACAACGCTTTAGGGTGAGCGTACATGTGAGGGCGCGGGTTAGTGTTAGCGTACGGGTTAGGATTAGGGGACGGGTGAGGGTCACGCTTCGGGGAAGGGTTAGGGTTAGGGTTCGGGCTAGGGTTAGGGTTAGGGGACGGGGACTGTTTAGGGTCCAGGGGAGGGTACGACAACGCTTTAGGGGGAGCGTACGTGTGAGGGCGCGGGTTAGTGTTAGCGTACGGTTTAGGATTAGTGGACGGGTGAGGGTCAGGCTTCGGGGAAGGGTTAGGGTTAGGGTTCGGGGTAGGATTAGGGTTAGGGTTAGGGTTAGGGTTAGGGTTAGGGTTAGGGGACGGGGACGGTTTAGGGTCCAGGGGAGGGTATGACAACGCTTTAGGGGGAGCGTACGTGTGAGGGCGCGGGTTAGTGTTAGCGTACGGGTTAGGATTAGGGGACGGGTGAGGGTCAGGCTTCTGGGAAGGGTTAGGGTTAGGGTTCGGGCTAGGGTTAGGTTTAGGGGACGGGGACGGTTTAGGGTCCAGGGGAGGGTACGACAACGCTTTAGGGGGAGCGTGCGTGTGAGGGCACAGGTTAGTGTTAGCGTATGGGTTAGGATTAGGGGACGGGTGAGGGTCAGGCTTCGGGGAAGTGTTAGGGTTAGGGTTCGGGCTAGGGTTAGGGTTAGGGGACGGGGACGGTTTAGGGTCCAGGGGAGGGTACGACAACGCTTTCGGGGGAGGGTACGTGTCATGGCGCGGGTTAGTGTTAGCGTACGGGTTAGGATTAGGGGACGGGTGAGGGTCAGGCTTCGGGGAAGTGTTAGGGTTAGGGTTCGGGCTAGGGTTAGGGTTAGGGGACGGGGACGGTTTAGGGTCCAGGGGAGGGTACGACAACGCTTTAGGGGGAGCGTACGTGTGAGGGCGCGTGTTAGTGTTAGTGTACGGGTTAGGATTAGGGGAGGGGTGAGGGTCAGGCTACAGGGAAGGGTTAGGGTTAGGGTTCGTGCTAGGGTTAGGGTTAGGGGACGGGGATGGTTTAGGGTCCAGGGGAGGGTACGACAACGCTTTAGGGGGAGCGTACGTGTGAGAGCGCGGGTTAGTGTTAGCATACGGGTTAGGATTAGGGGACGGCTGAGGTTCTGGCTTCGGGGATGGGTTAGGGTTAGGGTTCGGGCTAGGGTTAGGGTTAGGGGACGGTTTAGGGTCCAGGGGAGGGTACGACAATGCTTTAGGGGAGCGTACGTGTGAGGGCGCGGGTTAGTGTTAGCGTACGGGTTAGGATTAGGGGACGGGTGAGGGTCAGGCTTCGGGGAAGGGTTAGGGTTAGGGTTCGGGCTAGGGTTAGGGTTAGGGGACGGGGACGGTTTAGGGTCCAGGGGAGGGTACGACAACGCTTTAGGGGGAGCGTACGTGTGAGGGCGCGTGTCAGTGTTAGCGTACGGGTTAGGATTAGGGGACGGGTGAGGGTCAGGCTTCAGGGAAGTGTTAGGGTTAGAGTTCGGGCTAGGGTTAGGGTTAGGGGACGGGGACGGTTTAGGGTCCAGAGGAGGGTACGACAACGCTTTAGGGGGAGCGTACGTGTGAGGGCGCGGGTTAGTGTTAGCGTACGGGTTAGGATTAGGGGACGGGTGAGGGTCAGGCTTCGGGGAAGGGTTAGGGTTAGGGTTCGGGCTAGGGTTAGGGTTAGGGGACGGGGACAGTTTAGGGTCCAGGGGAGAGTACGACAACGCTTTAGGGGGAGCGTACGTGTGAGGGTGCGGGTTAGTGTTAGCTTACGGGTTAGGATTAGGGGACGGGTGAGGGTCAGGCTTCGGGGAAGGGTTAGGGTTAGGGTTCGGGCTAGGGTTACGGTTAGGGGACGGGGACGGTTTAGGGTCCAGGGGAGGGTACGACAACGCTTTAGGGGGAGCGTACGTGTGAGGGAACGGGTTAGTGTTAGCGTACGGGTAAGGATTAGGGGACGGGTGAGGGTCAGGGTTCGGGGAAGGGTTAGGGATAGGGTTCGGGCTAGGGTTAGGTTTAGTGGATGGGGACGGTTTAGGGTCCAGGGGAGGGTACGACAACGCTTTAGGGGGAGCGTACGTGTCAGGGCGCGGGTTAGTGTTAGCGTACGGGTTAGGATTAGGGGACGGGTGAGGGTGAGGCTTCGGGGAAGGGTTAGGGTTAGGGTTCGGGCTAGGGTTAGGGTTAGGGGACGGGGACGGTTTAGGGTCCAGGGGAGGGTACGACAACGCTTTAGGGGGAGCGTACGTGTGAGGGCGTGGGTTAGTGTTATCGTACGGGTTAGGATTAGGGGACGGGTGCGGGTCAGCCTTCGGGGAAGTTTTAGGGTTAGGGTTCGGGCTAGGGTTAGGGTTAGGGGACGGGGACGGTTTAGGGTCCAGGGGAGGGTACGACAACGCTTTAGGTGGAGCGTACGTGTGAGGGCGTGGGTTAGTGTTAGCGTACGGGTTAGGATTAGGGGACGGGTGAGGTCAGCCTTCGGGGAAGGGTTAGGGTTAGGTTTCGGGCTAGGGTTAGGGTTAGGGGACGGGGACGGTTTAGGGTCCAAGGGAGGGTACGACAACGCTTTACGAGGAGCGTACGTGTGAGGGCGCGGGTTAGTGTTAGCGTACGGCTTAGGATTAGGGGAAGGGTGAGGGTCAGGCTTCGTGGAAGGGTTACGGTTAGCGTTCGGGCTAGGGTTAGGGTTAGGGGACGGGGACGGTTTAGGGTCCAGGGGAGGGTACGACAACGCTTTAGGGGGAGCATACGTGTGAGGGCGCGGCTTAGTGTTAGCGTACGGGTTAGGATTAGGGGACGGGTGAGGGTCAGGCTTCGGCGAAGGGTTAGGGTTAGGGTTCGGGCTAGGGTTAGGGTTAGGGGACGGGGACGGTTTAGGGTCCAGGGGAGGGTACGACAACGCTTTAGGGGGAGCGTACGTGTGAGGGCGCGGGTTAGGGTTAGCGTACGAGTTAGGATTAGGGGACGGGTAAGGTTCAGGCTTCGGGGAAGTGTTGGGTTAGGGTTCGGGCTAGGATTAGGGTTAGGGGACGGGGACGGTTTAGGGTCCACGGGAGGGTACGACAACACTTTAGGGGGAGCGTACGTGTGAGGGCGCGGGTTAGTGTTAGCGTACGGGTTAGTAATAGGGGACGGGTGAGGGTCAGGCTTCGGGGAAAGGTTAGGGTTAGGGTTCGGGCTAGGGTTAGGATAAGGGTACGGGGATGGTTTAGGGTCCAGGGAAGGGTACGACAACGCTTTAGGGGGAGCGTACGTGTGAGTGCGCGGGTTAGTGTTAGCGTACGGGTTAGGATTAGGGGACGGGTGAGGGTCAGGCTTCGGGGAAGGGTTAGGGTTAGGGTTCGGGCTAGGGTTAGGGTTAGGGGACGGGGACGGTTTGGGGTCCAGGGGAGGGTACGACAACGCTTTAGGGGGAGCGTACGTGTGAGGGCGTGGGTTAGTGTTAACGTACGGGTTAGGATTAGGGGACGGGTGAGGGTCAGGCTTCGGGGAAGGCTTAGGGTTGCGGTTCGGACTAGGGTTAGGTGACGGGGACGGTTAAGGGTCCAGGGGAGGGTACGACAACGCTTTAGGAGGAGAGTACGTGTGAGGGCGCGGGTTAGTGTTAGCGTACGGCTTAGGATTAGGGGAAGGGGGAGGGTCAGGCTTCGGGGAAGGGTTACGGGTAGCGTTCGGGCTAGGGTTAGGGTTAGGGGACGGGGACGGTTTAGGGTCCAGGGGAGGGTACGACAACGCTTTAGGGGGAGCGTACGTATGAGGGCGCGGGTTAGTGTTAGCGTACGGGTTAGGATTAGGGGACGGGTGAGGGTCAGGCTTCGGGGAAGGGTTAGGGTTAGGGTTCGGGCTAGGGTTAGGGTTAGGGGACGGGGACGGTTTAGGGTCCAGTGGAGGGTACGACAACGCTTTAGGGTGAGCGTACATGTGAGGGCGCGGGTTAGTGTTAGCGTACGGGTTAGGATTAGGGGACGGGTGAGGGTCACGCTTCGGGGAAGGGTTAGGGTTAGGGTTCGGGCTAGGGTTAGGGTTAGGGGACGGGGACGGTTTAGGGTCCAGGGGAGGGTACGACAACACTTTAGGGGGAGCGTACGTGTGAGGGCGCGGGTTAGTGTTAGCGTACGGTTTAGGATTAGTGGACGGGTGAGGGTCAGGCTTCGGGGAAGGGTTAGGGTTAGGGTTCGGGGTAGGATTAGGGTTAGGGTTAGGGTTAGGGTTAGGGTTAGGGTTAGGGGACGGGGACGGTTTAGGGTCCAGGGGAGGGTATGACAACGCTTTAGGGGGAGCGTACGTGTGAGGGCGCGGGTTAGTGTTAGCGTACGGGTTAGGATTAGGGGACGGGTGAGGGTCAGGCTTCGGGGAAGGGTTAGGGTTAGGGTTCGGGCTAGGGTTAGGTTTAGGGGACGGGGACGGTTTAGGGTCCAGGGGAGGGTACGACAACGCTTTAGGGGGAGCGTGCGTGTGAGGGCACAGGTTAGTGTTAGCGTATGGGTTAGGATTAGGGGACGGGTGAGGGTCAGGCTTCGGGGAAGTGTTAGGGTTAGGGTTCGGGCTAGGGTTAGGGTTAGGGGACGGGGACGGTTTAGGGTCCAGGGGAGGGTACGACAACGCTTTCGGGGGAGGGTACGTGTCATGGCGCGGGTTAGTGTTAGCGTACGGGTTAGGATTAGGGGACGGGTGAGGGTCAGGCTTCGGGGAAGTGTTAGGGTTAGGGTTCGGGCTAGGGTTAGGGTTAGGGGACGGGGACGGTTTAGGGTCCAGGGGAGGGTACGACAACGCTTTAGGGGGAGCGTACGTGTGAGGGCGCGTGTTAGTGTTAGTGTACGGGTTAGGATTAGGGGAGGGGTGAGGGTCAGGCTACAGGGAAGGGTTAGGGTTAGGGTTCGCGCTAGGGTTAGGGTTAGGGGACGGGGATGGTTTAGGGTCCAGGGGAGGGTACGACAACGCTTTAGGGGGAGCGTACGTGTGAGAGCGCGGGTTAGTGTTAGCATACGGGTTAGGATTAGGGGACGGGTGAGGTTCTGGCTTCGGGGATGGGTTAGGGTTAGGGTTCGGGCTAGGGTTAGGGTTAGGGGACGGTTTAGGGTCCAGGGGAGGGTACGACAATGCTTTAGGGGAGCGTACGTGTGAGGGCGCGGGTTAGTGTTAGCGTACGGGTTAGGATTAGGGGACGGGTGAGGGTCAGGCTTCGGGGAAGGGTTAGGGTTAGGGTTCGGGCTAGGGTTAGGTTTAGGGGACAGGGACGGTTTAGGGTCCAGGGGAGGGTACGACAACGCTTTAGGGGGAGCGTGCGTGTGAGGGCACAGGTTAGTGTTAGCGTATGGGTTAGGATTAGGGGACGGGTGAGGGTCAGGCTTCGGGGAAGTGTTAGGGTTAGGGTTCGGGCTAGGGTTAGGGTTAGGGGACGGGGACGGTTTAGGGTCCAGGGGAGGGTACGACAACGCTTTCGGGGGAGGGTACGTGTCATGGCGCGGGTTAGTGTTAGCGTACGGGTTAGGATTAGGGGACGGGTGAGGGTCAGGCTTCGGGGAAGTGTTAGGGTTAGGGTTCGGGCTAGGGTTAGGGTTAGGGGACGGGGACGGTTTAGGGTCCAGGGGAGGGTACGACAACGCTTTAGGGGGAGCGTACGTGTGAGGGCGCGTGTTAGTGTTAGTGTACGGGTTAGGATTAGGGGAGGGGTGAGGGTCAGGCTACAGGGAAGGGTTAGGGTTAGGGTTCGCGCTAGGGTTAGGGTTAGGGGACGGGGATGGTTTAGGGTCCAGGGGAGGGTATGACAACGCTTTAGGGGGAGCGTACGTGTGAGAGCGCGGGTTAGTGTTAGCATACGGGTTAGGATTAGGGGACGGGTGAGGTTCTGGCTTCGGGGATGGGTTAGGGTTAGGGTTCGGGCTAGGGTTAGGGTTAGGGGACGGTTTAGGGTCCAGGGGAGGGTATGACAATGCTTTAGGGGAGCGTACGTGTGAGGGCGCGGGTTAGTGTTAGCGTACGGGTTAGGATTAGGGGACGGGTGAGGGTCAGGCTTCGGGGAAGGGTTAGGGTTAGGGTTCGGGCTAGGGTTAGGGTTAGGGGACGGGGACGGTTTAGGGTCCAGGGGAGGGTACGACAACGCTTTAGGGGGAGCGTACGTGTGAGGGCGCGTGTTAGTGTTAGCGTACGGGTTAGGAATAGGGGACGGGTGAGGGTCAGGCTTCAGGGAAGTGTTAGGGTTAGGGTTCGGGCTAGGGTTAGGGTTAGGGGACGGGGACGGTTTAGGGTCCAGGGGAGGGTACGACAACGCTTTAGGGGGAGCGTACGTGTGAGGGCGCGGGTTAGTGTTAGCGTACGGGTTAGGATTAGGGGACGGGTGAGGGTCAGGCTTCGGGGAAGGGTTAGGGTTAGGGTTCGGGCTAGGGTTAGGGTTAGGTGACGGGGACGGTTTAGGGTCCAGTGGAGGGTACGACAACGCTTTAGGTGGAGCGTACGTGTGAGGGCGCGGGTTAGTGTTAGCGTACGGGTTAGGATTAGGGGACGGGTGAGGGTCAGTATTCGGGGAAGGGTTAGGGTTAGGGTTCGGGCTAGGGTTAGTGTTAGGGGACGGGGACGGTTTAGGGTCCAGGGGAGGGTACGACAACGCTTTAAAGGGAGCGTACGTGTGAGGGCGTGGGTTAGTGTTAGCGTACGGGTTAGGATTAGGGGACGGGTGAGGGTCAGGCTACGGGGAAGGTTTAGGGTTAGGGTTCGGGTTAGGTTTAGGGTTAGGGGACGGTGACGGTTTAGGGTCCAGGGGAGGGTACGACAACGCTTTAGGGGGAGCGTACGTGTGAGGGCGCGGGTTAGTGTTAGCGTACGGGTTAGGGTTAGGGGACGGGTGAGGGTCAGGCTTCGGGGAAGGCTTAGGTTTACGGTTCGGACTAGGGTTAGGGTTAGGGGACGGTTTAGGGTCCAGGGGAGGGTACGACAACGCTTTAGGGGGAGCGTACGTGTGAGGGCGCGTGTTAGTGTTAGCGTACGGGTTAGGATTAGGGGACGGGTGAGGGTCAGGCTTCAGGGAAGTGTTAGGGTTAGGGTTCGGGCTAGGGTTAGGGTTAGGGGACGGGGACGGTTTAGGGTCCAGGGGAGGGTACGACAACGCTTTAGGGGGAGCGTACGTGTGAGGGCGCGGGTTAGTGTTAGCGTACGGGTTAGGATTAGGGGACGGGTGAGGGTCAGGCTTCGGGGAAGGGTTAGGGTTAGGGTTCGGGCTAGGGTTAGGGTTAGGTGACGGGGACGGTTTAGGGTCCAGTGGAGGGTACGACAACGCTTTAGGGTGAGCGTACATGTGAGGGCGCGGGTTAGTGTTAGCGTACGGGTTAGGATTAGGGGACGGGTGAGGGTCACGCTTCGGGGAAGGGTTAGGGTTAGGGTTCGGGCTAGGGTTAGGGTTAGGGGACGGGGACGGTTTAGGGTCCAGGGGAGGGTACGACAACGCTTTAGGGGGAGCGTACGTGTGAGGGCGCGGGTTAGTGTTAGCGTACGGTTTAGGATTAGTGGACGGGTGAGGGTAAGGCTTCGGGGAAGGGTTAGGGTTAGGGTTCGGGGTAGGATTAGGGTTAGGGTTAGGGTTAGGGTTAGGGTTAGGGTTAGGGGACGGGGACGGTTTAGGGTCCAGGGGAGGGTATGACAACGCTTTAGGGGGAGCGTACGTGTGAGGGCGCGGGTTAGTGTTAGCGTACGGGTTAGGATTAGGGGACGGGTGAGGGTCAGGCTTCGGGGAAGGGTTAGGGTTAGGGTTCGGGCTAGGGTTAGGTTTAGGGGACGGGGACGGTTTAGGGTCCAGGGGAGGGTACGACAACGCTTTAGGGGGAGCGTGCGTGTGAGGGCACAGGTTAGTGTTAGCGTATGGGTTAGGATTAGGGGACGGGTGAGGGTCAGGCTTCGGGGAAGTGTTAGGGTTAGGGTTCGGGCTAGGGTTAGGGTTAGGGGACGGGGACGGTTTAGGGTCCAGGGGAGGGTACGACAACGCTTTCGGGGGAGGGTACGTGTCATGGCGCGGGTTAGTGTTAGCGTACGGGTTAGGATTAGGGGACGGGTGAGGGTCAGGCTTCGGGGAAGTGTTAGGGTTAGGGTTCGGGCTAGGGTTAGGGTTAGGGGACGGGGACGGTTTAGGGTCCAGGGGAGGGTACGACAACGCTTTAGGGGGAGCGTACGTGTGAGGGCGCGTGTTAGTGTTAGTGTACGGGTTAGGATTAGGGGAGGGGTGAGGGTCAGGCTACAGGGAAGGGTTAGGGTTAGGGTTCGCGCTAGGGTTAGGGTTAGGGGACGGGGATGGTTTAGGGTCCAGGGGAGGGTATGACAACGCTTTAGGGGGAGCGTACGTGTGAGAGCGCGGGTTAGTGTTAGCATACGGGTTAGGATTAGGGGACGGGTGAGGTTCTGGCTTCGGGGATGGGTTAGGGTTAGGGTTCGGGCTAGGGTTAGGGTTAGGGGACGGTTTAGGGTCCAGGGGAGGGTACGACAATGCTTTAGGGGAGCGTACGTGTGAGGGCGCGGGTTAGTGTTAGCGTACGGGTTAGGATTAGGGGACGGGTGAGGGTCAGGCTTCGGGGAAGGGTTAGGGTTAGGGTTCGGGCTAGGGTTAGGGTTAGGGGACGGGGACGGTTTAGGGTCCAGGGGAGGGTACGACAACGCTTTAGGGGGAGCGTACGTGTGAGGGCGCGTGTTAGTGTTAGCGTACGGGTTAGGAATAGGGGACGGGTGAGGGTCAGGCTTCAGGGAAGTGTTAGGGTAAGGGTTCGGGCTAGGGTTAGGGTTAGGGGACGGGGACGGTTTAGGGTCCAGGGGAGGGTACGACAACGCTTTAGGGGGAGCGTACGTGTGAGGGCGCGGGTTAGTGTTAGCGTACGGGTTAGGATTAGGGGACGGGTGAGGGTCAGGCTTCGGGGAAGGGTTAGGGTTAGGGTTCGGGCTAGGGTTAGGGTTAGGTGACGGGGACGGTTTAGGGTCCAGTGGAGGGTACGACAACGCTTTAGGTGGAGCGTACGTGTGAGGGCGCGGGTTAGTGTTAGCGTACGGGTTAGGATTAGGGGACGGGTGAGGGTCAGTATTCGGGGAAGGGTTAGGGTTAGGGTTCGGGCTAGGGTTAGTGTTAGGGGACGGGGACGGTTTAGGGTCCAGGGGAGGGTACGACAACGCTTTAAAGGGAGCGTACGTGTGAGGGCGTGGGTTAGTGTTAGCGTACGGGTTAGGATTAGGGGACGGGTGAGGGTCAGGCTACGGGGAAGGTTTAGGGTTAGGGTTCGGGTTAGGTTTAGGGTTAGGGGACGGTGACGGTTTAGGGTCCAGGGGAGGGTACGACAACGCTTTAGGGGGAGCGTACGTGTGAGGGCGCGGGTTAGTGTTAGCGTACGGGTTAGGGTTAGGGGACGGGTGAGGGTCAGGCTTCGGGGAAGGCTTAGGTTTACGGTTCGGACTAGGGTTAGGGTTAGGGGACGGTTTAGGGTCCAGGGGAGGGTACGACAACGCTTTAGGGGGAGCGTACGTGTGAGGGCGCGTGTTAGTGTTAGCATACGGGTTAGGATTAGGGGACGGGTGAGGGTCAGGCTTCAGGGAAGTGTTAGGGTTAGGGTTCGGGCTAGGGTTAGGGTTAGGGGACGGGGACGGTTTAGGGTCCAGGGGAGGGTACGACAACACTTTAGGGGGAGCGTACGTGTGAGGGCGCGGGTTAGTGTTAGCGTACGGGTTAGTATTAGGGGACGGGTGAAGGTCAGGCTTCGGGGAAAGGTTAGGGTTAGGGTTCGGGCTAGGGTTAGGATAAGGGTACGGGGACGGTTTAGGGTCCAGGGAAGGGTACGACAACGCTTTAGGGGGAGTGTACGTGTAAGGGCACGGGTTAGTGTTAGCGTACGGGTTAGGATTAGGGGACGGGTGAGGGTCAGGCTACAGGGAAGGTTTAGGGTTAGGGTTCGCGCTAGGGTTAGGGTTAGGGGACGGGGACGGTTTAGGGTCCAGGGGAGGGTACGACAACGCTTTAGGGGGAGCATACGTGTGAGGGCGTGGCTTAGTGTTAGCGTACGGGTTAGGATTAGGGGACGGGTGAGGGTCAGGCTTCGGGGAAAGGTTAGGGTTAGGGTTCGGGCTAGGGTTAGGGTTAGGGGACGGGGACGGTTTAGGGTCCAGGGGAGGATACGACAACGCTTTAGGGGGAGCGTACGTGTGAGGGCGCGGGTTAGGGTTAGCGTACGAGTTAGGATTAGGGGACGGGTAAGGTTCAGGCTTCGGGGAAGTGTTGGGTTAGGGTTTGGGCTAGGATTAGGGTTAGGGGACGGGGACGGTTTAGGGTCCAGGGGAGGGTACGACAACACTTTAGGGGGAGCGTACGTGTGAGGGCGCGGGTTAGTGTTAGCGTACGGGTTAGTATTAGGGGACGGGTGAGGGTCAGGCTTCAGGGAAAGGTTAGGGTTAGGGTTCGGACTAGGGTTAGGGTTAGGGGACGGTTTAGGGTCCAGGGGAGGGTATGACAACGCTTTATGGGGAGCGTACGTGTGAGGGCGCGGGTTAGTGTTAGCGTACGGGTTAGGATTAGGGGACGGGTGAGGGTCAGGCTTCGGGGAAGGGTTAGGGTTAGGGTTCGGGCTAGGGTTAGGGTTAGGGGACGGGGACGGTTTGGGGTCCAGGGGAGGGTACGACAACGCTTTAGGGGGAGCGTACGTGTGAGGGCGTGGGTTAGTGTTAACGTACGGGTTAGGATTAGGGGACGGGTGAGGGTCAGGCTTCGGGGAAGGCTTAGGGTTACGGTTCGGACTAGGGTTAGGGGACGGGGACGGTTAAGGGTCCAGGGGAGGGTACGACAACGCTTTAGGGGGAGCGTACGTGTGAGGGCGCGGGTTAGTGTTAGCGTACACTTAGGATTAGGGGAAGAGTGAGGGTCAGGCTTCGGGGAAGGGTTACGTGTAGCGTTCGGGCTAGGGTTAGGGTTAGGGGACGGGGACGGTTTAGAGTCCAGGGGAGGGTAAGACAACGCTTTAGGGGGAGCGTACGAATGAGGGCGCGGGTTAGTGTTAGCGTACGGGTTAGGATTAGGGGACGGGTGAGGGTCAGGCTTCGGGGAAGGGTTAGGGTTAGGGTTCGGGCTAGGGTTAGGGTTAGGGGACGGGGACGGTTTAGGGTCCAGGGGAGGGTACGACAACGCTTTAGGGGGAGCGTACGTGTGAGGGTGTGGGTTAGTGTTAGCGTACGGGTTAGGATTAGGGGACGGGTGAGGGTCAGGCTTCGGGGAAGGGTTAGGGTTAGGGTTCGGGCTAGGGTTAGGGTTAGGGGACGGGGACGGTTTAGGGTCCAGTGGAGGGTACGACAACGCTTTAGGGTGAGCGTACATGTGAGGGCGCGGGTTAGTGTTAGCGTACGGGTTAGGATTAGGGGACGGGTGAGGGTCACGCTTCGGGGAAGGGTTAGGGTTAGGGTTCGGGCTAGGGTTAGGGTTAGGGGACGGGGACGGTTTAGGGTCCAGGGGAGGGTACGACAACGCTTTAGGGGGAGCGTACGTGTGAGGGCGCGGGTTAGTGTTAGCGTACGGTTTAGGATTAGTGGACGGGTGAGGGTCAGGCTTCGGGGAAGGGTTAGGGTTAGGGTTCGGGGTAGGATTAGGGTTAGGGTTAGGGTTAGGGCTAGGGTTAGGGTTAGGGGACGGGGACGGTTTAGGGTCCAGGGGAGGGTACGACAACGCTTTCGGGGGAGGGTACGTGTCATGGCGCGGGTTAGTGTTAGCGTACGGGTTAGGATTAGGGGACGGGTGAGGGTCAGGCTTCGGGGAAGTGTTAGGGTTAGGGTTCGGGCTAGGGTTAGGGTTAGGGGACGGGGACGGTTTAGGGTCCAGGGGAGGGTACGACAACGCTTTAGGGGGAGCGTACGTGTGAGGGCGCGTGTTAGTGTTAGTGTACGGGTTAGGATTAGGGGAGGGGTGAGGGTCAGGCTACAGGGAAGGGTTAGGGTTAGGGTTCGCGCTAGGGTTAGGGTTAGGGGACGTGGATGGTTTAGGGTCCAGGGGAGGGTACGACAACGCTTTAGGGGGAGCGTACGTGTGAGAGCGCGGGTTAGTGTTAGCATACGGGTTAGGATTAGGGGACGGGTGAGGTTCTGGCTTCGGGGATGGGTTAGGGTTAGGGTTCGGGCTAGGGTTAGGGTTAGGGGACGGTTTAGGGTCCAGGGGAGGGTACGACAATGCTTTAGGGGAGCGTACGTGTGAGGGCGCGGGTTAGTGTTAGCGTACGGGTTAGGATTAGGGGACGGGTGAGGGTCAGGCTTCGGGGAAGGGTTACGGTTAGGGTTCGGGCTAGGGTTAGGGTTAGGGGACGGGGACGGTTTAGGGTCCAGGGGAGGGTACGACAACGCTTTAGGGGGAGCGTACGTGTGAGGGCGCGTGTTAGTGTTAGCGTACGGGTTAGGATTAGGGGACGGGTGAGGGTCAGGCTTCAGGGAAGTGTTAGGGTTAGGGTTCGGGCTAGGGTTAGGGTTAGGGGACAGGGACGGTTTAGGGTCCAGGGGAGGGTACGACAACGCTTTAGGGGGAGCGTACGTGTGAGGGCGCGGGTTAGTGTTAGCGTACGGGTTAGGATTAGGGGACGGGTGAGGGTCAGGCTTCGGGGAAGGGTTAGGGTTAGGGTTCGGGCTAGGGTTAGGGTTAGGTGACGGGGACGGTTTAGGGTCCAGTGGAGGGTACGACAACGCTTTAGGTGGAGCGTACGTGTGAGGGCGCGGGTTAGTGTTAGCGTACGGGTTAGGATTAGGGGACGGGTGAGGGTCAGTATTCGGGGAAGGGTTAGGGTTAGGGTTCGGGCTAGGGTTAGTGTTAGGGGACGGGGACGGTTTAGGGTCCAGGGGAGGGTACGACAACGCTTTAGGGGGAGCGTACGTGTGAGGGCGTGGGTTAGTGTTAGCGTACGGGTTAGGATTAGGGGACGGGTGAGGGTCAGGCTACGGGGAAGGTTTAGGGTTAGGGTTCGGGTTAGGTTTAGGGTTAGGGGACGGTGACGGTTTAGGGTCCAGGGGAGGGTACGACAACGCTTTAGGGGGAGCGTACGTGTGAGGGCGCGGGTTAGTGTTAGCGTACGGGTTAGGGTTAGGGGACGGGTGAGGGTCAGGCTTCGGGGAAGGCTTAGGGTTACGGTTCGGACTAGGGTTAGGGTTAGGGGACGGTTTAGGGTCCAGGGGAGGGTACGACAACGCTTTAGGGGGAGCGTACGTGTGAGGGCGCGTGTTAGTGTTAGCATACGGGTTAGGATTAGGGGACGGGTGAGGGTCAGGCTTCAGGGAAGTGTTAGGGTTAGGGTTCGGGCTAGGGTTAGGGTTAGGGGACGGGGACGGTTTAGGGTCCAGGGGAGGGTACGACAACACTTTAGGGGGAGCGAACGTGTGAGGGCGCGGGTTAGTGTTAGCGTACGGGTTAGTATTAGGGGACGGGTGAAGGTCAGGCTTCGGGGAAAGGTTAGGGTTAGGGTTCGGGCTAGGGTTAGGATAAGGGTACGGGGACGGTTTAGGGTCCAGGGAAGGGTACGACAACGCTTTAGGGGGAGTGTACGTGTAAGGGCACGGGTTAGTGTTAGCGTACGGGTTAGGATTAGGGGACGGGTGAGGGTCAGGCTACAGGGAAGGTTTAGGGTTAGGGTTCGCGCTAGGGTTAGGGTTAGGGGACGGGGACGGTTTAGGGTCCAGGGGAGGGTACGACAACGCTTTAGGGGGAGCATACGTGTGAGGGCGTGGCTTAGTGTTAGCGTACGGGTTAGGATTAGGGGACGGGTGAGGGTCAGGCTTCGGGGAAAGGTTAGGGTTAGGGTTCGGGCTAGGGTTAGGGTTAGGGGACGGGGACGGTTTAGGGTCCAGGGGAGGAATCGACAACGCTTTAGGGGGAGCGTACGTGTGAGGGCGCGGGTTAGGGTTAGCGTACGAGTTAGGATTAGGGGACGGGTAAGGTTCAGGCTTCGGGGAAGTGTTGGGTTAGGGTTTGGGCTAGGATTAGGGTTAGGGGACGGGGACGGTTTAGGGTCCAGGGGAGGGTACGACAACACTTTAGGGGGAGCGTACGTGTGAGGGCGCGGGTTAGTGTTAGCGTACGGGTTAGTATTAGGGGACGGGTGAGGGTCAGGCTTCAGGGAAAGGTTAGGGTTAGGGTTCGGGCTAGGGTTAGGATAAGGGTACGGGGACGGTTTAGGGTCCAGGGAAGGGTACGACAACGCTTTAGGGGGAGTGTACGTGTAAGGGCACGGGTTAGTGTTAGCGTACGGGTTAGGATTAGGGGACGGGTGAGGGTCAGGCTTCGGGGAAGGGTTAGAGTTAGGGTTCGGGCTAGGGTTAGGGTTAGGGGATGGGGATGGTTTAGGGTCCAGGGGAGGGTATGACAACGCTTTATGGGGAGCGTACGTGTGAGGGCGCGGGTTAGTGTTAGCGTACGGGTTAGGATTAGGGGACGGGTGAGGGTCAGGCTTTGGGGAAGGGTTAGGGTTAGGGTTCGGGCTAGGGTTAGGGTTAGGGGACGGGGACGGTTTGGGGTCCAGGGGAGTGTACGACAACGCTTTAGGGGGAGCGTACGTGTGAGGGCGTGGGTTAGTGTTAACGTACGGGTTAGGATTAGGGGACGGGTGAGGGTCAGGCTTCGGGGAAGGCTTAGGGTTACGGTTCGGACTAGGGTTAGGGGACGGGGACGGTTAAGGGTCCAGGGGAGGGTACGACAACGCTTTAGGGGGAGCGTACATGTGAGGGCGCGGGTTAGTGTTAGCGTACACTTAGGATTAGGGGAAGAGTGGGGGTCAGGCTTCGGGGAAGGGTTACGTGTAGCGTTCGGGCTAGGGTTAGGGTTAGGCGACGGGGACGGTTTAGAGTCCAGGGGAGGGTAAGACAACGCTTTAGGGGGAGCGTACGAATGAGGGCGCGGGTTAGTGTTAGCGTACGGGTTAGGATTAGGGGACGGGTGAGGGTCAGGCTTCGGGGAAGTTTTAGGGTTAGGGTTCGGGCTAGGGTTAGGGTTAGGGGACGGGGACGGTTTAGGGTCCAGGGGAGGGTACGACAACGCTTTAGGGGGAGCGTACGTGTGAGGGTGTGGGTTAGTGTTAGCGTACGGGTTAGGATTAGGGGACGGGTGAGGGTCACGCTTCGGGGAAGGGTTAGGGTTAGGGTTCGGGCTAGGGTTAGGGTTAGGGGACGGGGACGGTTTAGGGTCCAGGGGAGGGTACGACAACGCTTTCGGGGGAGGGTACGTGTCATGGCGCGGGTTAGTGTTAGCGTACGGGTTAGGATTAGGGGACGGGTGAGGGTCAGGCTTCGGGGAAGGGTTAGGGTTAGGGTTCGGGCTAGGGTTAGGGTTAGGGGACGGTTTAGGGTCCAGGGGAGGGTACGACAATGCTTTAGGGGGAGCGTACGTGTGAGGGCGCGGGTTAGTGTTAGCGTACGGGTTAGGATTAGGGGACGGGTGAGGGTCAGGCTTCGGGGAAGGGTTAGGGTTAGGGTTCGGGCTAGGGTTAGGGTTAGGTGACGGGGACGGTTTAGGGTCCAGGAGAGGGTACGACAACGCTTTAGGGGGAGCGTACGTGTGAGGGCGCGGGTTAATGTTAGCGTACGGTTTAGGATTATGGGACGGGTGAGGGTCAGGCTTCGGGGAAGGGTTAGGGTTAGCGTTCGGGCTAGGGTTAGGATTAGGGGACGGGGACGGTTTAGGGTCCAGAGGAGGGTACGACAACGCTTTAGGGGGAGCGTACGTGTGAGGGCGCGGGATAGTGTTAGCGTACGGGTTAGGATTTGGGGACGGGTGAGGGTCAGGCTTCGGGGAAGGGTTAGGGTTAGGGTTCGGGCTAGGGTTAGGTTTAGGGGATGGGGACGGTTTAGGGTCCAGGGGAGGGTACGACAACGCTTTAGGGGGAGCGTACGTGTGAGGGCGCGGGTTAGGGTTAGCGTACGGGTTAGGATTAGGGGACGGGTGAGGGTCAGGCTTCGGGGAAGGGTTAGGGTTAGGGTTCGGGCTAGGGTTAGTGTTAGGGGACGGGGACAGTTTAGGGTCCAGGGGAGGGTACGACAACGCTTTAGGGGGAGCGTACGTGTGAGGGCGTGGGTTAGTGTTAGCGTACGGGTTAGGATTAGGGGACGGGTGAGGGTCAGGCTTCGGGGAAGGGTTAGGGTTAGGGTTCGGGCTAGGGTTAGGGTTAGGGGACGGGGACGGTTTAGGGTCGAGGGGAGGGTACGACAACGCTTTCGGGGGAGGGTACGTGTCATGGCGCGGGTTAGTGTTAGCGTACGGGTTAGGATTAGGGGACGGGTGAGGGTCAGGCTTCGGGGAAGGGTTAGGGTTAGGGTTCGGGCTAGGGTTAGGGTTAGGGGACGGTTTAGGGTCCAGCGGAGGGTACGACAATGCTTTAAGGGGAGCGTACGTGTGAGGGCGCGGGTTAGTGTTAGCGTACGGGTTAGGATTAGGGGACGGGTGAGGGTCAGGCTTCGGGGAAGGGTTAGGGTTAGGGTTCGGGCTAGGGTTAGGGTTAGGTGACGGGGACGGTTTAGGGTCCAGGAGAGGGTACGACAACGCTTTAGGGGGAGCGTACGTGTGAGGGCGCGGGTTAGTGTTAGCGTACGGGTTAGGATTAGGGGACGGGTGAGGGTGAGGCTTCGGGGAAGGGTTAGGGTTAGGGTTCGGGCTAGGGTTAGGGTTAGGGGACGGGGACGGTTTAGGGTCCAGGGGAGGGTACGACAACGCTTTAGGGGGAGCGTACGTGTGAGGGCGTGGGTTAGTGTTATCGTACGGGTTAGGATTAGGGGACGGGTGAGGGTCAGCCTTCGGGGAAGTGTTAGGGTTAGGGTTCGGGCTAGGGTTAGGGTTAGGGGACGGGGACGGTTTAGGGTCCAGGGGAGGGTACGACAACGCTTTAGGTGGAGCGTACGTGTGAGGGCGTGGGTTAGTGTTAGCGTACGGGTTAGGATTAGGGGACGGGTGAGGTCAGCCTTCGGGGAAGGGTTAGGGTTAGGTTTCGGGCTAGGGTTAGGGTTAGGGGACGGGGACGGTTTAGGGTCCAAGGGAGGGTACGACAACGCTTTACGAGGAGCGTACGTGTGAGGGCGCGGGTTAGTGTTAGCGTACGGCTTAGGATTAGGGGAAGGGTGAGGGTCAGGCTTCGTGGAAGGGTTACGGTTAGCGTTCGGGCTAGGGTTAGGGTTAGGGGACGGGGACGGTTTAGGGTCCAGGGGAGGGTACGACAACGCTTTAGGGGGAGCATACGTGTGAGGGCGTGGCTTAGTGTTAGCGTTCGGGTTAGGATTAGGGGACGGGTGAGGGTCAGGCTTCGGCGAAGGGTTAGGGTTAGGGTTCGGGCTAGGGTTAGGGTTAGGGGATGGGGACGGTTTAGGGTCCAGGGGAGGGTACGACAACGCTTTAGGGGGAGCGTACGTGTGAGGGCGCGGGTTAGGGTTAGCGTACGAGTTAGGATTAGGGGACGGGTAAGGTTCAGGCTTCGGGGAAGTGTTGGGTTAGGGTTCGGGCTAGGATTAGGGTTAGGGGACGGGGACGGTTTAGGGTCCACGGGAGGGTACGACAACACTTTAGGGGGAGCGTACGTGTGAGGGCGCGGGTTAGTGTTAGCGTACGGGTTAGTAATAGGGGACGGGTGAGGGTCAGGCTTCGGGGAAAGGTTAGGGTTAGGGTTCGGGCTAGGGTTAGGATAAGGGTACGGGGATGGTTTAGGGTCCAGGGAAGGGTACGACAACGCTATAGGGGGAGCGTACGTGTGAGTGCGCGGGTTAGTGTTAGCGTACGGGTTAGGATTAGGGGACGGGTGAGGGTCAGGCTTCGGGGAAGGGTTAGGGTTAGGGTTCGGGCTAGGGTTAGGGTTAGGGGACGGGGACGGTTTGGGGTCCAGGGGAGGGTACGACAATGCTTTAGGGGGAGCGTACGTGTGAGGGCGTGGGTTAGTGTTAACGTACGGGTTAGGATTAGGGGACGGGTGAGGGTCAGGCTTCGGGGAAGGCTTAGGGTTGCGGTTCGGACTAGGGTTAGGTGACGGGGACGGTTAAGGGTCCAGGGGAGGGTACGACAACGCTTTAGGAGGAGAGTACGTGTGAGGGCGCGGGTTAGTGTTAGCGTACGGCTTAGGATTAGGGGAAGGGGGAGGGTCAGGCTTCGGGGAAGGGTTAGAGTTAGGGTTCGGGCTAGGGTTAGGGTTAGGGGATGGGGATGGTTTAGGGTCCAGGGGAGGGTATGACAACGCTTTATGGGGAGCGTACGTGTGAGGGCGCGGGTTAGGGTTAGCGTACGAGTTAGGATTAGGGGACGGGTAAGGTTCAGGCTTCGGGGAAGGGTTAGGGTTAGGGTTCGGGGTAGGATTAGGGTTAGGGTTAGGGTTAGGGTTAGTGTTAGGGTTAGGGGACGGGGACGGTTTAGGGTCCAGGGGAGGGTATGACAACGCTTTAGGGGGAGCGTACGTGTGAGGGCGCGGGTTAGTGTTAGCGTACGGGTTAGGATTAGGGGACGGGTGAGGGTCAGGCTTCGGGGAAGGGTTAGGGTTAGGGTTCGGGCTAGGGTTAGGTTTAGGGGACGGGGACGGTTTAGGGTCCAGGGGAGGGTACGACAACGCTTTAGGGGGAGCGTGCGTGTGAGGGCACAGGTTAGTGTTAGCGTATGGGTTAGGATTAGGGGACGGGTGAGGGTCAGGCTTCGGGGAAGTGTTAGGGTTAGGGTTCGGGCTAGGGTTAGGGTTAGGGGACGGGGACGGTTTAGGGTCCAGGGGAGGGTACGACAACGCTTTCGGGGGAGGGTACGTGTCATGGCGCGGGTTAGTGTTAGCGTACGGGTTAGGATTAGGGGACGGGTGAGGGTCAGGCTTCGGGGAAGTGTTAGGGTTAGGGTTCGGGCTAGGGTTAGGGTTAGGGGACGGGGACGGTTTAGGGTCCAGGGGAGGGTACGACAACGCTTTAGGGGGAGCGTACGTGTGAGGGCGCGTGTTAGTGTTAGTGTACGGGTTAGGATTAGGGGAGGGGTGAGGGTCAGGCTACAGGGAAGGGTTAGGGTTAGGGTTCGCGCTAGGGTTAGGGTTAGGGGACGGGGATGGTTTAGGGTCCAGGGGAGGGTACGACAACGCTTTAGGGGGAGCGTACGTGTGAGAGCGCGGGTTAGTGTTAGCATACGGGTTAGGATTAGGGGACGGGTGAGGTTCTGGCTTCGGGGATGGGTTAGGGTTAGGGTTCGGGCTAGGGTTAGGGTTAGGGGACGGTTTAGGGTCCAGGGGAGGGTACGACAATGCTTTAGGGGAGCGTACGTGTGAGGGCGCGGGTTAGTGTTAGCGTACGGGTTAGGATTAGGGGACGGGTGAGGGTCAGGCTTCGGGGAAGGGTTAGGGTTAGGGTTCGGGCTAGGGTTAGGGTTAGGGGACGGGGACGGTTTAGGGTCCAGGGGAGGGTACGACAACGCTTTAGGGGGAGCGTACGTGTGAGGGCGCGTGTTAGTGTTAGCGTACGGGTTAGGATTAGGGGACGGGTGAGGGTCAGGCTTCAGGGAAGTGTTAGGGTTAGGGTTCGGGCTAGGGTTAGGGTTAGGGGACGGGGACGGTTTAGGGTCCAGGGGAGGGTACGACAACGCTTTAGGGGGAGCGTACGTGTGAGGGCGCGGGTTAGTGTTAGCGTACGGGTTAGGATTAGGGGACGGGTGAGGGTCAGGCTTCGGGGAAGGGTTAGGGTTAGGGTTCGGGCTAGGGTTAGGGTTAGGTGACGGGGACGGTTTAGGGTCCAGTGGAGGGTACGACAACGCTTTAGGTGGAGCGTACGTGTGAGGGCGCGGGTTAGTGTTAGCGTACGGGTTAGGATTAGGGGACGGGTGAGTGTCAGTATTCGGGGAAGGGTTAGGGTTAGGGTTCGGGCTAGGGTTAGTGTTAGGGGACGGGGACGGTTTAGGGTCCAGGGGAGGGTACGACAACGCTTTAGGGGGAGCGTACGTGTGAGGGCGTGGGTTAGTGTTAGCGTACGGGTTAGGATTAGGGGACGGGTGAGGGTCAGGCTACGGGGAAGGTTTAGGGTTAGGGTTCGGGTTAGGTTTAGGGTTAGGGGACGGTGACGGTTTAGGGTCCAGGGGAGGGTACGACAACGCTTTAGGGGGAGCGTACGTGTGAGGGCGCGGGTTAGTGTTAGCGTACGGGTTAGGGTTAGGGGACGGGTGAGGGTCAGGCTTCGGGGAAGGCTTAGGTTTACGGTTCGGACTAGGGTTAGGGTTAGGGGACGGTTTAGGGTCCAGGGGAGGGTACGACAACGCTTTAGGGGGAGCGTACGTGTGAGGGCGCGTGTTAGTGTTAGCATACGGGTTAGGATTAGGGGACGGGTGAGGGTCAGGCTTCAGGGAAGTGTTAGGGTTAGGGTTCGGGCTAGGGTTAGGGTTAGGGGACGGGGACGGTTTAGGGTCCAGGGGAGGGTACGACAACACTTTAGGGGGAGCGTACGTGTGAGGGCGCGGGTTAGTGTTAGCGTACGGGTTAGTATTAGGGGACGGGTGAAGGTCAGGCTTCGGGGAAAGGTTAGGGTTAGGGTTCGGGCTAGGGTTAGGATAAGGGTACGGGGACGGTTTAGGGTCCAGGGAAGGGTACGACAACGCTTTAGGGGGAGTGTACGTGTAAGGGCACGGGTTAGTGTTAGCGTACGGGTTAGGATTAGGGGACGGGTGAGGGTCAGGCTACAGGGAAGGTTTAGGGTTAGGGTTCGCGCTAGGGTTAGGGTTAGGGGACGGGGACGGTTTAGGGTCCAGGGGAGGGTACGACAACGCTTTAGGGGGAGCATACGTGTGAGGGCGTGGCTTAGTGTTAGCGTACGGGTTAGGATTAGGGGACGGGTGAGGGTCAGGCTTCGGGGAAAGGTTAGGGTTAGGGTTCGGGCTAGGGTTAGGGTTAGGGGACGGGGACGGTTTAGGGTCCAGGGGAGGATACGACAACGCTTTAGGGGGAGCGTACGTGTGAGGGCGCGGGTTAGGGTTAGCGTACGAGTTAGGATTAGGGGACGGGTAAGGTTCAGGCTTCGGGGAAGTGTTGGGTTAGGGTTTGGGCTAGGATTAGGGTTAGGGGACGGGGACGGTTTAGGGTCCAGGGGAGGGTACGACAACACTTTAGGGGGAGCGTACGTGTGAGGGCGCGGGTTAGTGTTAGCGTACGGGTTAGTATTAGGGGACGGGTGAGGGTCAGGCTTCAGGGAAAGGTTAGGGTTAGGGTTCGGGCTAGGGTTAGGATAAGGGTACTGGGACGGTTTAGGGTCCAGGGAAGGGTACGACAACGCTTTAGGGGGAGTGTACGTGTAAGGGCACGGGTTAGTGTTAGCGTACGGGTTAGGATTAGGGGACGGGTGAGGGTCAGGCTTCGGGGAAGGGTTAGAGTTAGGGTTCGGGCTAGGGTTAGGGTTAGGGGATGGGGATGGTTTAGGGTCCAGGGGAGGGTATGACAACGCTTTATGGGGAGCGTACGTGTGAGGGCGCGGGTTAGTGTTAGCGTACGGGTTAGGATTAGGGGACGGGTGAGGGTCAGGCTTCGGGGAAGGGTTAGGGTTAGGGTTCGGGCTAGGGTTAGGGTTAGGGGACGGGGACGGTTTGGGGTCCAGGGGAGGGTACGACAACGCTTTAGGGGGAGCGTACGTGTGAGGGCGTGGGTTAGTGTTAACGTACGGGTTAGGATTAGGGGACGGGTGAGGGTCAGGCTTCGGGGAAGGCTTAGGGTTACGGTTCGGACTAGGGTTAGGGGACGGGGACGGTTAAGGGTCCAGGGGAGGGTACGACAACGCTTTAGGGGGAGCGTACGTGTGAGGGCGCGGGTTAGTGTTAGCGTACACTTAGGATTAGGGGAAGAGTGAGGGTCAGGCTTCGGGGAAGGGTTACGTGTAGCGTTCGGGCTAGGGTTAGGGTTAGGGGACGGGGACGGTTTAGAGTCCAGGGGAGGGTAAGACAACGCTTTAGGGGGAGCGTACGAATGAGGGCGCGGGTTAGTGTTAGCGTACGGGTTAGGATTAGGGGATGGGTGAGGGTCAGGCTTCGGGGAAGGGTTAGGGTTAGGGTTCGGGCTAGGGTTAGGGTTAGGGGACGGGGACGGTTTAGGGTCCAGGGGAGGGTACGACAACGCTTTAGGGGGAGCGTACGTGTGAGGGTGTGGGTTAGTGTTAGCGTACGGGTTAGGATTAGGGGACGGGTGAGGGTCAGGCTTCGGGGAAGGGTTAGGGTTAGGGTTCGGGCTAGGGTTAGGGTTAGGGGACGGGGACGGTTTAGGGTCCAGTGGAGGGTACGACAACGCTTTAGGGTGAGCGTACATGTGAGGGCGCGGGTTAGTGTTAGCGTACGGGTTAGGATTAGGGGACGGGTGAGGGTCACGCTTCGGGGAAGGGTTAGGGTTAGGGTTCGGGCTAGGGTTAGGGTTAGGGGACGGGGACGGTTTAGGGTCCAGGGGAGGGTACGACAACGCTTTAGGGGGAGCGTACGTGTGAGGGCGCGGGTTAGTGTTAGCGTACGGTTTAGGATTAGTGGACGGGTGAGGGTCAGGCTTCGGGGAAGGGTTAGGGTTAGGGTTCGGGGTAGGATTAGGGTTAGGGTTAGGGTTAGGGCTAGGGTTAGGGTTAGGGGACGGGGACGGTTTAGGGTCCAGGGGAGGGTACGACAACGCTTTCGGGGGAGGGTACGTGTCATGGCGCGGGTTAGTGTTAGCGTACGGGTTAGGATTAGGGGACGGGTGAGGGTCAGGCTTCGGGGAAGTGTTAGGGTTAGGGTTCGGGCTAGGGTTAGGGTTAGGGGACGGGGACGGTTTAGGGTCCAGGGGAGGGTACGACAACGCTTTAGGGGGAGCGTACGTGTGAGGGCGCGTGTTAGTGTTAGTGTACGGGTTAGGATTAGGGGAGGGGTGAGGGTCAGGCTACAGGGAAGGGTTAGGGTTAGGGTTCGCGCTAGGGTTAGGGTTAGGGGACGTGGATGGTTTAGGGTCCAGGGGAGGGTACGACAACGCTTTAGGGGGAGCGTACGTGTGAGAGCGCGGGTTAGTGTTAGCATACGGGTTAGGATTAGGGGACGGGTGAGGTTCTGGCTTCGGGGATGGGTTAGGGTTAGGGTTCGGGCTAGGGTTAGGGTTAGGGGACGGTTTAGGGTCCAGGGGAGGGTACGACAATGCTTTAGGGGAGCGTACGTGTGAGGGCGCGGGTTAGTGTTAGCGTACGGGTTAGGATTAGGGGACGGGTGAGGGTCAGGCTTCGGGGAAGGGTTAGGGTTAGGGTTCGGGCTAGGGTTAGGGTTAGGGGACGGGGACGGTTTAGGGTCCAGGGGAGGGTACGACAACGCTTTAGGGGGAGCGTACGTGTGAGGGCGCGTGTTAGTGTTAGCGTACGGGTTAGGATTAGGGGACGGGTGAGGGTCAGGCTTCAGGGAAGTGTTAGGGTTAGGGTTCGGGCTAGGGTTAGGGTTAGGGGACGGGGACGGTTTAGGGTCCAGGGGAGGGTACGACAACGCTTTAGGGGGAGCGTACGTGTGAGGGCGCGGGTTAGTGTTAGCGTACGGGTTAGGATTAGGGGACGGGTGAGGGTCAGGCTTCGGGGAAGGGTTAGGGTTAGGGTTCGGGCTAGGGTTAGGGTTAGGTGACGGGGACGGTTTAGGGTCCAGTGGAGGGTACGACAACGCTTTAGGTGGAGCGTACGTGTGAGGGCGCGGGTTAGTGTTAGCGTACGGGTTAGGATTAGGGGACGGGTGAGGGTCAGTATTCGGGGAAGGGTTAGGGTTAGGGTTCGGGCTAGGGTTAGTGTTAGGGGACGGGGACGGTTTAGGGTCCAGGGGAGGGTACGACAACGCTTTAGGGGGAGCGTACGTGTGAGGGCGTGGGTTAGTGTTAGCGTACGGGTTAGGATTAGGGGACGGGTGAGGGTCAGGCTACGGGGAAGGTTTAGGGTTAGGGTTCGGGTTAGGTTTAGGGTTAGGGGACGGTGACGGTTTAGGGTCCAGGGGAGGGTACGACAACGCTTTAGGGGGAGCGTACGTGTGAGGGCGCGGGTTAGTGTTAGCGTACGGGTTAGGGTTAGGGGACGGGTGAGGGTCAGGCTTCGGCGAAGGCTTAGGGTTACGGTTCGGACTAGGGTTAGGGTTAGGGGACGGTTTAGGGTCCAGGGGAGGGTACGACAACGCTTTAGGGGGAGCGTACGTGTGAGGGCGCGTGTTAGTGTTAGCATACGGGTTAGGATTAGGGGACGGGTGAGGGTCAGGCTTCAGGGAAGTGTTAGGGTTAGGGTTCGGGCTAGGGTTAGGGTTAGGGGACGGGGACGGTTTAGGGTCCAGGGGAGGGTACGACAACACTTTACGGGGAGCGTACGTGTGAGGGCGCGGGTTAGTGTTAGCGTACGGGTTAGTATTAGGGGACGGGTGAAGGTCAGGCTTCGGGGAAAGGTTAGGGTTAGGGTTCGGGCTAGGGTTAGGATAAGGGTACGGGGACGGTTTAGGGTCCAGGGAAGGGTACGACAACGCTTTAGGGGGAGTGTACGTGTAAGGGCACGGGTTAGTGTTAGCGTACGGGTTAGGATTAGGGGACGGGTGAGGGTCAGGCTACAGGGAAGGTTTAGGGTTAGGGTTCGCGCTAGGGTTAGGGTTAGGGGACGGGGACGGTTTAGGGTCCAGGGGAGGGTACGACAACGCTTTAGGGGGAGCATACGTGTGAGGGCGTGGCTTAGTGTTAGCGTACGGGTTAGGATTAGGGGACGGGTGAGGGTCAGGCTTCGGGGAAAGGTTAGGGTTAGGGTTCGGGCTAGGGTTAGGGTTAGGGGACGGGGACGGTTTAGGGTCCAGGGGAGGAATCGACAACGCTTTAGGGGGAGCGTACGTGTGAGGGCGCGGGTTAGGGTTAGCGTACGAGTTAGGATTAGGGGACGGGTAAGGTTCAGGCTTCGGGGAAGTGTTGGGTTAGGGTTTGGGCTAGGATTAGGGTTAGGGGACGGGGACGGTTTAGGGTCCAGGGGAGGGTACGACAACACTTTAGGGGGAGCGTACGTGTGAGGGCGCGGGTTAGTGTTAGCGTACGGGTTAGTATTAGGGGACGGGTGAGGGTCAGGCTTCAGGGAAAGGTTAGGGTTAGGGTTCGGGCTAGGGTTAGGATAAGGGTACGGGGACGGTTTAGGGTCCAGGGAAGGGTACGACAACGCTTTAGGGGGAGTGTACGTGTAAGGGCACGGGTTAGTGTTAGCGTACGGGTTAGGATTAGGGGACGGGTGAGGGTCAGGCTTCGGGGAAGGGTTAGAGTTAGGGTTCGGGCTAGGGTTAGGGTTAGGGGATGGGGATGGTTTAGGGTCCAGGGGAGGGTATGACAACGCTTTATGGGGAGCGTACGTGTGAGGGCGCGGGTTAGTGTTAGCGTACGGGTTAGGATTAGGGGACGGGTGAGGGTCAGGCTTCGGGGAAGGGTTAGGGTTAGGGTTCGGGCTAGGGTTAGGGTTAGGGGACGGGGACGGTTTGGGGTCCAGGGGAGTGTACGACAACGCTTTAGGGGGAGCGTACGTGTGAGGGCGTGGGTTAGTGTTAACGTACGGGTTAGGATTAGGGGACGGGTGAGGGTCAGGCTTCGGGGAAGGCTTAGGGTTACGGTTCGGACTAGGGTTAGGGGACGGGGACGGTTAAGGGTCCAGGGGAGGGTACGACAACGCTTTAGGGGGAGCGTACGTGTGAGGGCGCGGGTTAGTGTTAGCGTACACTTAGGATTAGGGGAAGAGTGAGGGTCAGGCTTCTGGGAAGGGTTACGTGTAGCGTTCGGGCTAGGGTTAGGGTTAGGGGACGGGGACGGTTTAGAGTCCAGGGGAGGGTAAGACAACGCTTTAGGGGGAGCGTACGAATGAGGGCGCGGGTTAGTGTTAGCGTACGGGTTAGGATTAGGGGACGGGTGAGGGTCAGGCTTCGGGGAAGTGTTAGGGTTAGGGTTCGGGCTAGGGTTAGGGTTAGGGGACGGGGACGGTTTAGGGTCCAGGGGAGGGTACGACAACGCTTTAGGGGGAGCGTACGTGTGAGGGTGTGGGTTAGTGTTAGCGTACGGGTTAGGATTAGGGGACGGGTGAGGGTCACGCTTCGGGGAAGGGTTAGGGTTAGGGTTCGGGCTAGGGTTAGGGTTAGGGGACGGGGACGGTTTAGGGTCCAGGGGAGGGTACGACAACGCTTTCGGGGGAGGGTACGTGTCATGGCGCGGGTTAGTGTTAGCGTACGGGTTAGGATTAGGGGACGGGTGAGGGTCAGGCTTCGGGGAAGGGTTAGGGTTAGGGTTCGGGCTAGGGTTAGGGTTAGGGGACGGTTTAGGGTCCAGGGGAGGGTACGACAATGCTTTAGGGGGAG
Organism: Stenella coeruleoalba; assembly: GCF_951394435.1. NCBI lineage: Eukaryota > Metazoa > Chordata > Mammalia > Artiodactyla > Delphinidae > Stenella > Stenella coeruleoalba. Next base: position 248,114 of record NW_027646438.1, on the reverse strand, counting down.
CGTACGTGTGAGGGCGCGGGTTAGTGTTAGCGTACGGGTTAGGATTAGGGGACGGGTGAGGGTCAGGCTTCGGGGAAGGGTTAGGGTTAGGGTTCGGGCTAGGGTTAGTGTTAGGTGACGGGGACGGTTTAGGGTCCAGGAGAGGGTACGACAACGCTTTAGGGGGTGCGTACGTGTGAGGGCGCGGGTTAATGTTAGCGTACGGTTTAGGATTATGGGACGGGTGAGGGTCAGGCTTCGGGGAAGGGTTAGGGTTAGCGTTCGGGCTAGGGTTAGGATTAGGGGACGGGGACGGTTTAGGGTCCAGAGGAGGGTACGACAACGCTTTAGGGGGAGCGTACGTGTGAGGGCGCGGGATAGTGTTAGCGTACGGGTTAGGATTTGGGGACGGGTGAGGGTCAGGCTTCGGGGAAGGGTTAGGGTTAGGGTTCGGGCTAGGGTTAGGTTTAGGGGATGGGGACGGTTTAGGGTCCAGGGGAGGGTACGACAACGCTTTAGGGGGAGCGTACGTGTGAGGGCGCGGGTTAGGGTTAGCGTACGGGTTAGGATTAGGGGACGGGTGAGGGTCAGGCTTCGGGGAAGGGTTAGGGTTAGGGTTCGGGCTACGGTTAGTGTTAGGGGACGGGGACAGTTTAGGGTCCAGGGGAGGGTACGACAACGCTTTAGGGGGAGCGTACGTGTGAGGGCGTGGGTTAGTGTTAGCGTACGGGTTAGGATTAGGGGACGGGTGAGGGTCAGGCTTCGGGGAAGGGTTAGGGTTAGGGTTCGGGCTAGGGTTAGGGTTAGGGGACGGGGACAGTTTAGGGTCCAGGGGAGGGTACGACAACGCTTTCGGGGGAGGGTACGTGTCATGGCGCGGGTTAGTGTTAGCGTACGGGTTAGGATTAGGTGACGGGTGAGGGTCAGGCTTCGGGGAAGGGTTAGGGTTAGGGTTCGGGCTAGGGTTAGGGTTAGGGGACGGTTTAGGGTCCAGCGGAGGGTACGACAATGCTTTAAGGGGAGCGTACGTGTGAGGGCGCGGGTTAGTGTTAGCGTACGGGTTAGGATTAGGGGACGGGTGAGGGTCAGGCTTCGGGGAAGGGTTAGGGTTAGGGTTCGGGCTAGGGTTAGGGTTAGGTGACGGGGACGGTTTAGGGTCCAGGAGAGGGTACGACAACGCTTTAGGGGGAGCGTACGTGTGAGGGCGCGGGTTAATGTTAGCGTACGGTTTAGGATTATGGGACGGGTGAGGGTCAGGCTTCGGGGAAGGGTTAGGGTTAGCGTTCGGGCTAGGGTTAGGATTAGGGGACGGGGACGGTTTAGGGTCCAGAGGAGGTTACGACAACGCTTTAGGGGGAGCGTACGTGTGAGGGCGCGGGATAGTGTTAGCGTACGGGTTAGGATTTGGGGACGGGTGAGGGTCAGGCTTCGGGGAAGGGTTAGGGTTAGGGTTCGGGCTAGGGTTAGGTTTAGGGGATGGGGACGGTTTAGGGTCCAGGGGAGGGTACGACAACGCTTTAGGGGGAGCGTACGTGTGAGGGCGCGGGTTAGGGTTAGCGTACGGGTTAGGATTAGGGGACGGGTGAGGGTCAGGCTTCGGGGAAGGGTTAGGGTTAGGGTTCGGGCTAGGGTTAGGGTTAGGGGACGGGGACAGTTTAGGGTCCAGGGGAGAGTACGACAACGCTTTAGAGGGAGCGTACGTGTGAGGGTGCGGGTTAGTGTTAGCTTACGGGTTAGGATTAGGGGACGGGTGAGGGTCAGGCTTCGGGGAAGGGTTAGGGTTAGGGTTCGGGCTAGGGTTACGGTTAGGGGACGGGGACGGTTTAGGGTCCAGGGGAGGGTACGACAACGCTTTAGGGGGAGCGTACGTGTGAGGGAACGGGTTAGTGTTAGCGTACGGGTAAGGATTAGGGGACGGGTGAGGGTCAGGGTTCGGGGAAGGTTTAGGGATAGGGTTCGGGCTAGGGTTAGGTTTAGTGGATGGGGACGGTTTAGGGTCCAGGGGAGGGTACGACAACGCTTTAGGGGGAGCGTACGTGTGAGGGCGCGGGTTAGTGTTAGCGTACGGATTAGGATTAGGGGACGGGTGAGGGTGAGGCTTCGGGGAAGGGTTAGGGTTAGGGTTCGGGCTAGGGTTAGGGTTAGGGGACGGGGACGGTTTAGGGTCCAGGGGAGGGTACGACAACGCTTTAGGGGGAGCGTACGTGTGAGGGCGTGGGTTAGTGTTATCGTACGGGTTAGGATTAGGGGACGGGTGAGGGTCAGCCTTCGGGGAAGTGTTAGGGTTAGGGTTCGGGCTAGGGTTAGGGTTAGGGGACGGGGACGGTTTAGGGTCCAGGGGAGGGTACGACAACGCTTTAGGTGGAGCGTACGTGTGAGGGCGTGGGTTAGTGTTAGCGTACGGGTTAGGATTAGGGGACGGGTGAGGTCAGCCTTCGGGGAAGGGTTAGGGTTAGGTTTCGGGCTAGGGTTAGGGTTAGGGGACGGGGACGGTTTAGGGTCCAAGGGAGGGTACGACAACGCTTTACGAGGAGCGTACGTGTGAGGGCGCGGGTTAGTGTTAGCGTACGGCTTAGGATTAGGGGAAGGGTGAGGGTCAGGCTTCGTGGAAGGGTTACGGTTAGCGTTCGGGCTAGGGTTAGGGTTAGGGGACGGGGACGGTTTAGGGTCCAGGGGAGGGTACGACAACGCTTTAGGGGGAGCATACGTGTGAGGGCGTGGCTTAGTGTTAGCGTTCGGGTTAGGATTAGGGGACGGGTGAGGGTCAGGCTTCGGCGAAGGGTTAGGGTTAGGGTTCGGGCTAGGGTTAGGGTTAGGGGATGGGGACGGTTTAGGGTCCAGGGGAGGGTACGACAACGCTTTAGGGGGAGCGTACGTGTGAGGGCGCGGGTTAGGGTTAGCGTACGAATTAGGATTAGGGGACGGGTAAGGTTCAGGCTTCGGGGAAGTGTTGGGTTAGGGTTCGGGCTAGGATTAGGGTTAGGGGACGGGGACGGTTTAGGGTCCACGGGAGGGTACGACAACACTTTAGGGGGAGCGTACGTGTGAGGGCGCGGGTTAGTGTTAGCGTACGGGTTAGTAATAGGGGACGGGTGAGGGTCAGGCTTCGGGGAAAGGTTAGGGTTAGGGTTCGGGCTAGGGTTAGGATAAGGGTACGGGGATGGTTTAGGGTCCAGGGAAGGGTACGACAACGCTTTAGGGGGAGCGTACGTGTGAGTGCGCGGGTTAGTGTTAGCGTACGGGTTAGGATTAGGGGACGGGTGAGGGTCAGGCTTCGGGGAAGGGTTAGGGTTAGGGTTCGGGCTAGGGTTAGGGTTAGGGGACGGGGACGGTTTAGGGTCCAGTGGAGGGTACGACAACGCTTTAGGGTGAGCGTACATGTAAGGGCGCGGGTTAGTGTTAGCGTACGGGTTAGGATTAGGGGACGGGTGAGGGTCACGCTTCGGGGAAGGGTTAGGGTTAGGGTTCGGGCTAGGGTTAGGGTTAGGGGACGGGGACGGTTTAGGGTCCAGGGGAGGGTACGACAACGCTTTAGGGGGAGCGTACGTGTGAGGGCGCGGGTTAGTGTTAGCGTACGGTTTAGGATTAGTGGACGGGTGAGGGTCAGGCTTCGGGGAAGGGTTAGGGTTAGGGTTCGGGGTAGGATTAGGGTTAGGGTTAGGGTTAGGGTTAGGGTTAGGGTTAGGGGACGGGGACGGTTTAGGGTCCAGGGGAGGGTATGACAACGCTTTAGGGGGAGCGTACGTGTGAGGGCGCGGGTTAGTGTTAGCGTACGGGTTAGGATTAGGGGACGGGTGAGGGTCAGGCTTCGGGGAAGGGTTAGGGTTAGGGTTCGGGCTAGGGTTAGGTTTAGGGGACGGGGACGGTTTAGGGTCCAGGGGAGGGTACGACAACGCTTTAGGGGGAGCGTGCGTGTGAGGGCACAGGTTAGTGTTAGCGTATGGGTTAGGATTAGGGGACGGGTGAGGGTCAGGCTTCGGGGAAGTGTTAGGGTTAGGGTTCGGGCTAGGGTTAGGGTTAGGGGACGGGGACGGTTTAGGGTCCAGGGGAGGGTACGACAACGCTTTCGGGGGAGGGTACGTGTCATGGCGCGGGTTAGTGTTAGCGTACGGGTTAGGATTAGGGGACGGGTGAGGGTCAGGCTTCGGGGAAGTGTTAGGGTTAGGGTTCGGGCTAGGGTTAGGGTTAGGGGACGGGGATGGTTTAGGGTCCAGGGGAGGGTACGACAACGCTTTAGGGGGAGCGTACGTGTGAGAGCGCGGGTTAGTGTTAGCATACGAGTTAGGATTAGGGGACGGGTGAGGTTCTGGCTTCGGGGATGGGTTAGGGTTAGGGTTCGGGCTAGGGTTAGGGTTAGGGGACGGTTTAGGGTCCAGGGGAGGGTACGACAATGCTTTAGGGGAGCGTACGTGTGAGGGCGCGGGTTAGTGTTAGCGTACGGGTTAGGATTAGGGGACGGGTGAGGGTCAGGCTTCGGGGAAGGGTTAGGGTTAGGGTTCGGGCTAGGGTTAGGGTTAGGGGACGGGGACGGTTTAGGGTCCAGGGGAGGGTACGACAACGCTTTAGGGGGAGCGTACGTGTGAGGGCGCGTGTTAGTGTTAGCGTACGGGTTAGGATTAGGGGACGGGTGAGGGTCAGGCTTCAGGGAAGTGTTAGGGTTAGGGTTCGGGCTAGGGTTAGGGTTAGGGGACGGGGACGGTTTAGGGTCCAGGGGAGGGTACGACAACGCTTTAGGGGGAGCGTACGTGTGAGGGCGCGGGTTAGTGTTAGCGTACGGGTTAGGATTAGGGGACGGGTGAGGGTCAGGCTTCGGGGAAGGGTTAGGGTTAGGGTTCGGGCTAGGGTTAGGGTTAGGTGACGGGGACGGTTTAGGGTCCAGTGGAGGGTACGACAACGCTTTAGGTGGAGCGTACGTGTGAGGGCGCGGGTTAGTGTTAGCGTACGGGTTAGGATTAGGGGACGGGTGAGGGTCAGTATTCGGGGAAGGGTTAGGGTTAGGGTTCGGGCTAGGGTTAGTGTTAGGGGACGGGGACGGTTTAGGGTCCAGGGGAGGGTACGACAACGCTTTAGGGGGAGCGTACGTGTGAGGGCGTGGGTTAGTGTTAGCGTACGGGTTAGGATTAGGGGACGGGTGAGGGTCAGGCTACGGGGAAGGTTTAGGGTTAGGGTTCGGGTTAGGTTTAGGGTTAGGGGACGGTGACGGTTTAGGGTCCAGGGGAGTGTACGACAACGCTTTAGGGGGAGCGTACGTGTGAGGGCGCGGGTTAGTGTTAGCGTACGGGTTAGGGTTAGGGGACGGGTGAGGGTCAGGCTTCGGGGAAGGCTTAGGGTTACGGTTCGGACTAGGGTTAGGGTTAGGGGACGGTTTAGGGTCCAGGGGAGGGTACGACAACGCTTTAGGGGGAGCGTACGTGTGAGGGCGCGTGTTAGTGTTAGCGTACGGGTTAGGATTAGGGGACGGGTGAGGGTCAGGCTTCAGGGAAGTGTTAGGGTTAGGGTTCGGGCTAGGGTTAGGGTTAGGGGACGGGGACGGTTTAGGGTCCAGGGGAGGGTACGACAACACTTTAGGGGGAGCGTACGTGTGAGGGCGCGGGTTAGTGTTAGCGTACGGGTTAGTATTAGGGGACGGGTGAAGGTCAGGCTTCGGGGAAAGGTTAGGGTTAGGGTTCGGGCTAGGGTTAGGATAAGGGTACGGGGACGGTTTAGGGTCCAGGGAAGGGTACGACAACGCTTTAGGGGGAGTGTACGTGTAAGGGCACGGGTTAGTGTTAGCGTACGGGTTAGGATTAGGGGACGTGTGAGGGTCAGGCTACAGGGAAGGTTTAGGGTTAGGGTTCGCGCTAGGGTTAGGGTTAGGGGACGGGGACGGTTTAGGGTCCAGGGGAGGGTACGACAACGCTTTAGGGGGAGCATACGTGTGAGGGCGCGGCTTAGTGTTAGCGTACGGGTTAGGATTAGGGGACGGGTGAGGGTCAGGCTTCGGGGAAAGGTTAGGGTTAGGGTTCGGGCTAGGGTTAGGGTTAGGGGACGGGGACGGTTTAGGGTCCAGGGGAGGGTACGACAACGCTTTAGGGGGAGCGTACGTGTGAGGGCGCGGGTTAGGGTTAGCGTACGAGTTAGGATTAGGGGACGGGTAAGGTTCAGGCTTCGGGGAAGTGTTGGGTTAGGGTTTGGGCTAGGATTAGGGTTAGGGGACGGGGACGGTTTAGGGTCCAGGGGAGGGTACGACAACACTTTAGGGGGAGCGTACGTGTGAGGGCGCGGGTTAGTGTTAGCGTACGGTTTAGGATTAGGGGACGGGTGAGGGTCAGGCTACGGGGAATGTTTAGGGTTAGGGTTCGGGCTAGGGTTAGGGTTAGGGGACGGGGACGGTTAAGGGTCCAGGGGAGGGTACGACAACGCTTTAGGAGGAGAGTACGTGTGAGGGCGCGGGTTAGTGTTAGCGTACGGCTTAGGATTAGGGGAAGGGGGAGGGTCAGGCTTCGGGGAAGGGTTACGGGTAGCGTTCGGGCTAGGGTTAGGGTTAGGGGACGGGGACGGTTTAGGGTCCAGGGGAGGGTACGAGAACGCTTTAGGGGGAGCGTACGTATGAGGGCGCGGGTTAGTGTTAGCGTACGGGTTAGGATTAGGGGACGGGTGAGGGTCAGGCTTCGGGAAAGGGTTAGGGTTAGGGTTCGGGCTGGGGTTAGGGTTAGGGGACGGGGACGGTTTAGGGTCCAGTGGAGGGTACGACAACGCTTTAGGGTGAGCGTACATGTGAGGGCGCGGGTTAGTGTTAGCGTACGGGTTAGGATTAGGGGACGGGTGAGTGTCACGCTTCGGGGAAGGGTTAGGGTTAGGGTTCGGGCTAGGGTTAGGGTTAGGGGACGGGGACGGTTTAGGGTCCAGGGGAGGGTACGACAACGCTTTAGGGGGAGCGTACGTGTGAGGGCGCGGGTTAGGGTTAGCGTAAGGGTTAGGATTAGGGGACGGGTGAGGGTCAGGCTTCGGGGAAGGGTTAGGGTTAGCGTTCGGGCTAGGGTTAGGGTTAGGGGACGGGGACGGTTTAGGGTCCAGGGGAGGGTACGACAACGCTTTAGGGGGAGCGTACGTGTGAGGGCGTGGGTTAGTGTTATCGTACGGGTTAGGATTAGGGGACGGGTGAGGGTCAGCCTTCGGGAAAGAGTTAGGGTTAGGGTTCGGGCTAGGGTTAGGGTTAGGGGACGGGGACGGTTTAGGGTCCAGGGGAGGGTACGACAACGCTTTAGGTGGAGCGTACGTGTGAGGGCGCGGGTTAGTGTTAGCGTACGGGTTAGGATTAGGGGATGGTTGAGGTCAGCCTTCGGGGAAGGGTTAGGGTTAGGGTTCGGGCTAGGGTTAGGGTTAGGGGACGGGGACGGTTTAGGGTCCAGGGGAGGGTACGACAACGCTTTAGGAGGAGCGTACGTGTGAGGGCGCGGGTTAGTGTTAGCGTACGGGTTAGTATTAGGGGACGGGTGAGGGTCATGCTTGAGGAAAGGTTAGGGTTAGGGTTCGGGCTAGGGTTAGGATAAGGGTACGGGGACGGTTTAGGGTCCAGGGAAGGGTACGACAACGTTTTAGGGGGAGCGTACGTGTGAGGGCACGGGTTAGTGTTAACGTACGGGTGAGGATTAGGGGAAGGGTGAGGGTCAGGCTTCGGGGAAGTGTTACGAGTAGCGTTCGGGCTAGGGTTAGGGTTAGGGGACGGGGACGGTTTAGGGTCCAGGGGAGGGTACGACAAAGCTTTAGGGGGAGCGTACGTGTGAGGGCGCGGGTTAGTGTTAGCGTACGGGTTAGGATTAGGGGACGGGTGAGGGTCAGGCTTCGGGGAAGGGTTAGGGTTAGGGTTCGGGCTAGGGTTAGGGTTAGGGGACGGGGACGGTTTAGGGTCCAGGGGAGGGTACGACAACGCTTTAGGGGGAGCATACGTGTTATGGCGCCGGTTAGTGTTAGCGTACGGGTTAGGATTAGGGGATGGGTGAGGGTCAGGCTGCGGGGAAGTGTTAGGGTTAGCGTTCGGGCTAGGGTAAGGGTTAGGGGACGGGGACGGTTTAGGCTCCAGAGGAGGGTACGACAACGCTTTAGGGGGAGCGTACGTGTGAGGGCGCGGGATAGTGTTAGCGTACGGGTTAGGATTAGGGGACGGGTGAGGGTCAGGCTTCTGGGAAGGTTTAGGGTTAGGGTTCGGGCTAGGGTTAGGGTTAGGGGACGGGGACGGTTTAGGGTCCAGGGGAGGGTATGACAACGCTTTAGGGGGAGCGTACGTGTGAGGGCGCGGGTTAGTGTTAGCGTACGGGTTAGGATTAGGGGACGGGTGAGGGTCAGGCTTCGGGGAAGGGTTAGGGTTAGGGTTTGGGCTAGGGTTAGGTTTAGGGGACGGGGACGGTTTAGGGTCCAGGGGAGGGTACGACAACGCTTTAGGGGGAGCGTGCGTGTGAGGGCACAGGTTAGTGTTAGCGTATGGGTTAGGATTAGGGGACGGGTGAGGGTCAGGCTTCGGGGAAGTGTTAGGGTTAGGGTTCGGGCTAGGGTTAGGGTTAGGGGACGGGGACGGTTTAGGGTCCAGGGGAGGGTACGACAACGCTTTCGGGGGAGGGTACGTGTCATGGCGCGGGTTAGTGTTAGCGTACGGGTTAGGATTAGGGGACGGGTGAGGGTCAGGCTTCGGGGAAGTGTTAGGGTTAGGGTTCGGGCTAGGGTTAGGGTTAGGGGACGGGGACGGTTTAGGGTCCAGGGGAGGGTACGACAACGCTTTAGGGGGAGCGTACGTGTGAGGGAGCGTGTTAGTGTTAGTGTACGGGTTAGGATTAGGGGAGGGGTGAGGGTCAGGCTACAGGGAAGGGTTAGGGTTAGGGTTCGCGCTAGGGTTAGGGTTAGGGGACGGGGATGGTTTAGGGTCCAGGGGAGGGTACGACAACGCTTTAGGGGGAGCGTACGTGTGAGAGCGCGGTTAGTGTTAGCGTACGGGTTAGGATTAGGGGACGGGTGAGGGTCTGGCTTCGGGAATGGGTTAGGGTTAGGGTTCGGGCTAGGGTTAGGGTTAGGGGACGGTTTAGGGTCCAGGGGAGGGTACGACAATGCTTTAGGGGAGCGTACGTGTGAGGGCGCGGGTTAGTGTTAGCGTACGGGTTAGGATTAGGGGACGGGTGAGGGTCAGGCTTCGGGGAAGGGTTAGGGTTAGGGTTCGGGCTAGGGTTAGGGTTAGGGGACGGGGACGGTTTAGGGTCCAGGGGAGGGTACGACAACGCTTTAGGGGGAGGGTACGTGTGAGGGCGCGTGTTAGTGTTAGCGTACGGGTTAGGATTAGGGGACGGGTGAGGGTCAGGCTTCAGGGAAGTGTTAGGGTTAGGGTTCGGGCTAGGGTTAGGGTTAGGGGACGGGGACGGTTTAGGGTCCAGGGGAGGGTACGACAACGCTTTAGGGGGAGCGTACGTGTGAGGGCGCGTGTTAGTGTTAGCGTACGGGTTAGGATTAGGGGACGGGTGAGGGTCAGGCTTCGGGGAAGGGTTAGGGTTAGGGTTCGGGCTAGGGTTAGGGTTAGGTGACGGGGACGGTTTAGGGTCCAGTGGAGGGTACGACAACGCTTTAGGTGGAGCGTACGTGTGAGGGCGCGGGTTAGTGTTAGCGTACGGGTTAGGATTAGGGGACGGGTGAGGGTCAGTATTCGGGGAAGGGTTAGGGTTAGGGTTAGGGTTCGGGCTAGGGTTAGTGTTAGGGGACGGGGACGGTTTAGGGTCCAGGGGAGGGTACGACAACGCTTTAGGGGGAGCGTACGTGTGAGGGCGTGGGTTAGTGTTAGCGTACGGGTTAGGATTAGGGGACGGGTGAGGGTCAGGCTACGGGGAAGGTTTAGGGTTAGGGTTCGGGTTAGGTTTAGGGTTAGGGGACGGTGACGGTTTAGGGTCCAGGGGAGGGTACGACAACGCTTTAGGGGGAGCGTACGTGTGAGGGCGCGGGTTAGTGTTAGCGTACGGGTTAGGGTTAGGGGACGGGTGAGGGTCAGGCTTCGGGGAAGGCTTAGGGTTACGGTTCGGGCTAGGGTTAGGGTTAGGGGACGGTTTAGGGTCCAGGGGAGGGTACGACAATGCTTTAGGGGGAGCGTACGTGTGAGGGCGCGGGTTAGTGTTAGCGTACGGGTTAGGATTAGGGGACGGGTGAGGGTCAGGCTTCGGGGAAGGGTTAAGTTTAGGGTTCGGGCTAGGGTTAGGGTTAGGGGACGGAGACGGTTTAGGGTCCAGGGGAGGGTACGACAACGCTTTAGGGGGAGCGTACGTGTGAGGGCGCGTGTTAGTGTTAGCATACGGGTTAGGATTAGGGGACGGGTGAGGGTCAGGCTTCAGGGAAGTGTTAGGGTTAGGGTTCGGGCTAGGGTTAGGGTTAGGGGACGGGGACGGTTTAGGGTCCAGGGGAGGGTATGACAACGCCTTAGGGGGAGCGTACATGTGAGGGCGTGGGTTAGTGTTAGCGTACAGGTTAGGATTAGGGGACGGGTGAGGGTCAGGCTTCGGGGAAGTGTTAGGGTTAGGGTTTGGCCTAGGGTTAGGGTTAGGTGACGGGGACGGTTTAGGGTCCAGTGGAGAGTACGACAACGCTTTAGGTGGAGCGTACGTGTGAGGGCGCGGTGAGTGTTAGCGTACGGGTTAGGATTAGGGGACGGGTGAGGGTCAGTATTCGGGGAAGGGTTAGGGTTAGGGTTCGGGCTAGGGTTAGGGTTAGGGGACGGGGACGGTTTAGGGTCCAGGGGAGGGTACGACAACACTTTAGGGGGAGCGTACGTGTGAGGGCGCGGGTTAGTGTTAGCGTACGGTTTAGGATTAGGGGACGGGAGAGGGTCAGGCTACGGGGAAGGTTTAGGGTTAGGGTTCGGGCTAGGGTTAGGGTTAGAGGACGGGGACGGTTTAGGGTCCAGCGGAGGGTACGACAACGCTTTAGTGGGAGCGTACGTGTGAGGGCGCGGGTTAGTGTTACCGTACGGGTTAGGATTAGGGGACGGGTGAGGGTCAGGCTTCGGGGAAGGGTTAGGGTTAGGGTTCGGTCTAGGGTTAGGGTTAGGGGACGGGGACGGTTTGGGGTCCAGGGGAGGGTACGACAACGCTTTTGGGGAAGCGTACGTGTGAGGGCGTGGGTTAGTGTTAACGTACGGGTTAGGATTAGGGGACGGGTGAGGGTCAGGCTTCGGGGAAGGGTTAGGGTTAGGGTTCGGGCTAGGGTTAGGGTTTGGCGACGGGGACGGTTTAGGGTCCAGGGGAGGGTACGACAACGCTTTAGGTGGAGCGCACGTGTGAGGGCGCGGGTTAGTGTTAGCGTACGGGTTAGGATTAGGGGATGGGTGAGGGTCAGTATTCTGGGAAGGGTTAGGGTTAGGGTTCGGGCTAGGGTTAGCGTTAGGGGACGGGGACGGTTTAGGGTCCAGGGGAGGGTACGACAACGCTTTAGGGGGAGCGTACGTGTGAGGGCGCGGGTTAGTGTTAGCGTACGGGTTAGGATTAGTGGACGGGTTAGGGTAAGGCTACGGGGAAGGTTTAGAGTTAGGGTTCGGGATAGGGTTAGGGTTAGGGGACGGGGACGGTTTAGGGTCCAGAGGAGGGTACGACAACACTTTAGGGGGAGCGTACGTGTGAGGGCGCGGTTTAGTGTTAGCGTACGGGTTAGGATTAGTGGACGGGTTAGGGTCAGGCTACGGGAAAGGTTTAGAGTTAGGGTTCGGGATAGGGTTAGGGTTAGGGGACGGGGACGGTTTAGGGTCCAGGGGAGGGTACGACAACGCTTTAGGTGGAGCGTACGTGTGAGGGCGCGGGTTAGTGTTAGCGTACGGGTTAGGATTAGGGGATGGTTGCGGTCAGCCTTCGGGGAAGGGTTAGGGTTAGGGTTCGGGCTAGGGTTAGGGTTAGGGGACGGGGACGGTTTAGGGTCCAGGGGAGGGTACGACAAGGCTTTAGGAGGAGCGTACGTGTGAGGGCGCGGGTTAGTGTTAGCGTACGGGTTAGTATTAGGGGACGGGTGAGGGTCATGCTTGAGGAAAGGTTAGGGTTAGGGTTCGGGCTAGGGTTAGGATAAGGGTACGGGGTCGGTTTAGGGTCCAGGGAAGGGTACGACAACGCTTTAGGGGGAGCGTACGTGTGAGGGCACGGGTTAGTGTTAACGTACGGGTTAGGATTAGGGGACGGGTGAGGGTCAGGCTTCGGGGAAGGGTTAGGGTTAGGGTTCGGGCTAGGGTTAGGGGATGGGGATGGTTTAGGGTCCAGGGGAGGGTACGACAACGCTTTAGGGGGAGCGTACGTGTGAGGGCGCGGGTTAGTGTTAGCGTACGGGTTAGGATTAGGGGACGGGTGAGGGTCAGGCTTCGGGGAAGGGTTAGGGTTAGGGTTCGGGCTAGGGTTAGGGTTAGGGGACGGGGACGGTTTAGGTTTCAGGGGAGGGTACGACAACGCTTTAGGGGGAGCGTACGTGTGAGGGCGCGGGTTAGTGTTAGCGTACGGATTAGGATTAGGGGACGGGTGAGGGTCAGGCTTCGGGGAAGGGTTAGGGTTAGGGTTCGGGCTAGGGTTAGGGTTAGGGGACGGGGACGGTTTAGGGTCCAGGGGAGTGTACGACAACGCTTTAGGGGGAGCGTACGTGTGAGGGCGCGGGTTAGTTTAGCGTACGGGTTAGGATTAGGGGACGGGTGAGGGTCAGGCTTCGGGGAAGGGTTAGGGTTAGGGTTCGGGCTAGGTTTAGGGTTAGGGGACGGGGACGGTTTGGGGTCCAGGGGAGGGTAGGACAACGCTTTAGGGGGAGCGTACGTGTGAGGGCGTGGGTTAGTGTTAACGTACGGGTTAGGATTAGGGGACGGGTGAGGGTCAGGCTTCGGGGAAGGCTTAGGGTTACGGTTCGGACTAGGGTTAGGGGACGGGGACGGTTAAGGGTCCAGGGGAGGGTACGACAACGCTTTAGGAGGAGAGTACGTGTGAGGGCGCGGGTTAGTGTTAGCGTACGGCTTAGGATTAGGGGAAGGGTGAGGGTCAGGCTTCGAAGAAGAGTTACGGGTAGCGTTCGGGCTAGGGTTAGGGTTAGGGGACGGGGACGGTTTAGGGTCCAGCGGAGGGTACGACAACGCTTGAGGGGGAGCGTACGTGTGAGGGCGCGGGTTAGTGTTAGCGTACGGGTTAGGATTAGGGGACGGGTGACGGTCAGGCTTCGGGGAAGGTTTAGGGTTAGGGTTCGGGCTAGGGTTAGGGTTAGGGGACGGGGACTGTTTAGGGTCCAGGGGAGGGTATGACAACGCTTTAGGGGGAGCGTACGTGTGAGGGCGCGGGTTAGTGTTAGCGTACGGGTTAGGATTATGGGACGGGTGAGGGTCAGGCTTCGGGGAAGGGTTAGGGTTAGGGTTCGGGCTAGGGTTAGGGTTAGGGGACGGGGACGGTTTAGGGTCCAGGGGAGGGTACGACAACGTTTTAGGGGGAGCGTACGTGTGAGGGCGTGGGTTAGTGTTAGCATACGGGTTAGGATTAGGGGACGGGTGAGGGTCAGGCTTCGGGGAAGGGTTAGGGTTAGGGTTCGGGCTAGGGTTAGGGTTAGGGGACGGGGACGGTTTAGGGTCCAGGGGAGGGTACGACAACGCCTTAGGGGGAGCGTACGTGTGAGGGCGCGGGTTAGTGTTAGCGTACGGGTTAGGATTAGGGGACGGGTGAGGGTCAGCCTTCGGGGAAGGGTTAGGGTTAGGGGTCGGGGACGGTTTAGGGTCCAGGGGAGGGTACGACAACACTTTAGGAGGAGAGTACGTGTGAGGGCGCGGGTTAGTGTTAGCGTACGGCTTAGGATTAGGGGAAGGGTGAGGGTCAGGCTTCGGGGAAGAGTTACGGGTAGCTTTCGGGCTAGGGTTAGGGTTAGGGGACGGGGACGGTTTAGGGTCCAGGGGAGGGTACCACAACGCTTTAGGGGGAGCGTACGTGTGAGGGCGCGGGTTAGTGTTAGCGTACGGGTTAGGATTAGGGGACGGGTGAGGGTCAGGCTTCGGGGAAGGGTTAGGGTTAGCGTTCTGGCTAGGGTTAGGGTTAGGGGACGGGGACGGTTTAGGGTCCAGGGGAGGGTACGACAACGCTCTAGGGGGAGCGTACGTGTGAGGGCGCGGGTTAGTGTTAGCGTACGGGTTAGGATTAGGGGACGGGTGAGGGTCAGGCTTCGGGGAAGGGTTAGGGTTAGGGTTCGGGCTAGGGTTAGGGTTAGGGGACGGGGACGGTTTAGGGTCCAGGGGAGGGTACGACAACGCTTTAGGGGGAGCGTACGTGTGAGGGCGCGGGTTAGTGTTAGCGTACGGTTTAGGATTAGTGGACGGGTGAGGGTCAGGCTTCGGGGAAGGGTTAGGGTTAGGGTTCGGGGTAGGGTTAGGGTTAGGGGACGGGGACGGTTTAGGGTCCAGCGGAGGGTACGACAACGCTTTAGGGGGAGCGTACGTGTGAGGGCGTGGGTTAGTGTTAGCGTACGGGTTAGGATTAGGGGACGGGTGAGGGTCAGGCTTCGGGGAAGGGTTAGGGTTAGGGTTCGGGCTAGGGTTAGGGTTAGGGGACGGGGACAGTTTAGGGTCCAGGGGAGGGTACGACAACGCTTTCGGGGGAGGGTACGTGTCATGGCGCGGGTTAGTGTTAGCGTACGGGTTAGGATTAGGGGACGGGTGAGGGTCAGGCTTCGGGGAAGGGTTAGGGTTAGGGTTCGGGCTAGGGTTAGGGTTAGGGGACGGTTTAGGGTCCAGGGGAGGGTACGACAATGCTTTAGGGGGAGCGTACGTGTGAGGGCGCGGGTTAGTGTTAGCGTACGGGTTAGGATTAGGGGACGGGTGAGGGTCAGGCTTCGGGGAAGGGTTAGGGTTAGGGTTCGGGCTAGGGTTAGGGTTAGGTGACGGGGACGGTTTAGGGTCCAGGAGAGGGTACGACAACGCTTTAGGGGGAGCGTACGTGTGAGGGCGCGGGTTAATGTTAGCGTACGGTTTAGGATTATGGGACGGGTGAGGGTCAGGCTTCGGGGAAGGGTTAGGGTTAGCGTTCGGGCTAGGGTTAGGATTAGGGGACGGGGACGGTTTAGGGTCCAGAGGAGGGTACGACAACGCTTTAGGGGGAGCGTACGTGTGAGGGCGCGGGATAGTGTTAGCGTACGGGTTAGGATTTGGGGACAGGTGAGGGTCAGGCTTCGGGGAAGGGTTAGGGTTAGGGTTCGGGCTAGGGTTAGGTTTAGGGGATGGGGACGTTTTAGGGTCCAGGGGAGGGTACGACAACGCTTTAGGGGGAGCGTACGTGTGAGGGCGCGGGTTAGGGTTAGCGTACGGGTTAGGATTAGGGGACGGGTGAGGGTCAGGCTTCGGGGAAGGGTTAGGGTTAGGGTTCGGGCTAGGGTTAGGGTTAGGGGACGGGGACAGTTTAGGGTCCAGGGGAGAGTACGACAACGCTTTAGGGGGAGCGTACGTGTGAGGGCGCGGGTTAGTGTTAGCTTACGGGTTAGGATTAGGGGACGGGTGAGGGTCAGGCTTCGGGGAAGGGTTAGGGTTAGGGTTCGGGCTAGGGTTACGGTTAGGGGACGGGGACGGTTTAGGGTCCAGGGGAGGGTACGACAACGCTTTAGGGGGAGCGTACGTGTGAGGGAACGGGTTAGTGTTAGCGTACGGGTAAGGATTAGGGGACGGGTGAGGGTCAGGCCTCGGGGAAGAGTTAGGGTTACGGTTCGGGCTAGGGTTAGGGTTAGGGGATGGGGACGGTTTAGGGTCCAGGGGAGGGTATGACAACGCTTTAGGGGGAGCGTACGTGTGAGGGCGCGGGTTAGTGTTAGCGTACGGGTTAGGATTAGGGGACGGGTGAGGGTCAGGCTTCGGGGAAGGGTTAGGGTTAGGGTTCGGAATAGGGTTAGGGTTAGGGGACGGGGACGGTTTAGGGTCTAGGGAAGGGTACGACAACGCTTTAGGGGGAGCGTACGTGTGAGGGCGCGGGTTAGTGTTAGCGTACGGGTTAGGATTAGGGGACGGGTGAGGGTCAGGCTTCGGGGAAGGGTTAGGGATAGGGTTCGGGCTAGGGTTAGGTTTAGTGGATGGGGACGGTTTAGGGTCCAGGGGAGGGTACGACAACGCTTTAGGGGGAGCGTACGTGTGAGGGCGCGGGTTAGTGTTAGCGTACGGGTTAGGATTAGGGGACGGGTGAGGGTCAGCCTTCGGGGAAGTGTTAGGGTTAGGGTTCGAGCTAGGGTTAGGGTTAGGGGACGGGGACGGTTTAGGGTCCAGGGGAGGGTACGACAACGCTTTAGGTGGACCGTACGTGTGAGGGCGCGGGTTAGTGTTAGCGTACGGGTTAGGATTAGGGGACGGGTGAGGTCAGCCTTCGGGGAAGGGTTAGGGTTAGGGTTCGGGCTAGGGTTAGGGTTAGGGGACGGGGACGGTTTAGGGTCCAAGGGAGGGTACGACAACGCTTTACGAGGAGCGTACGTGTGAGGGCGCGGGTTAGTGTTAGCGTACGGCTTAGGATTAGGGGAAGGGTGAGGGTCAGGCTTCGGGGAAGGCTTAGGGTTGCGGTTCGGACTAGGGTTAGGGGACGGGGACGGTTAAGGGTCCAGGGGAGGGTACGACAACGCTTTAGGAGGAGAGTACGTGTGAGGGCGCGGGTTAGTGTTAGCGTACGGCTTAGGATTAGGGGAAGGGGGAGGGTCAGGCTTCGGGGAAGGGTTACGGGTAGCGTTCGGGCTAGGGTTAGGGTTAGGGGACGGGGACGGTTTACGGTCCAGGGGAGGGTACGACAACGCTTTAGGGGGAGCGTACGTATGAGGGCGCGGGTTAGTGTTAGCGTACGGGTTAGGATTAGGGGACGGGTGAGGGTCAGGCTTCGGGGAAGGGTTAGGGTTAGGGTTCGGGCTAGGGTTAGGTTTAGGGGACGGGGACGGTTTAGGGTCCAGTGGAGGGTACGACAACGCTTTAGGGTGAGCGTACATGTGAGGGCGCGGGTTAGTGTTAGCGTACGGGTTAGGATTAGGGGACGGGTGAGGGTCACGCTTCGGGGAAGGGTTAGGGTTAGGGTTCGGGCTAGGGTTAGGGTTAGGGGACGGGGACGGTTTAGGGTCCAGGGGAGGGTACGACAACGCTTTAGGGGGAGCGTACGTGTGAGGGCGCGGGTTAGTGTTAGCGTACGGTTTAGGATTAGTGGAAGGGTGAGGGTCAGGCTTCGGGGAAGGGTTAGGGTTAGGGTTCGGGGTAGGATTAGGGTTAGGGGACGGGGACGGTTTAGGGTCCATGGGAGGGTACGACAGCGCTTTAGGGGGAGCGTACGTGTGAGGGCGTGGGTTAGTGTTAGCGTACGGGTTAGGATTAGGGGACGGGTGAGGGTCAGGCTTCGGGGAAGGGTTAGGGTTAGGGTTCGGGCTAGGGTTAGGGTTAGGGGACGGGGACGGTTTAGGGTCCAGGGCAGGGTACGACAACGCTTTCGGGGGAGGGTACGTGTCATGGCGCGGGTTAGTGTTAGCGTACGGGTTAGGATTAGGGGACGGGTGAGGGTCAGGCTTCGGGGAAGGGTTAGGGTTAGGGTTCGGGCTAGGGTTAGGGTTAGGGGACGGGGACGGTTTAGGGTCCAGGGGAGGGTACGACAACGCTTTAGGGGGAGAGTACGTGTGAGGGCGCGGGTTAGTGTTAGCGTATGGGTTAGGATTATGGGACGGGTGAGGGTCAGGCTTCGGGGAAGGGTTAGGGTTAGGGTTCAGGCTAGGGTTAGGGTTAGGGGACGGGGACGGTTTAGGGTCCAGGGGAGGGTACGACAACGTTTTAGGGGGAGCGTACGTGTGAGGGCGCGGGTTAGTGTTAGCGTACGGGTTAGGATTAGGGGAAGGGTGAGGGTCAGGCTTCAGGGAAGTGTTACGGGTAGCGTTCGGGCTAGGGTTAGGGTTAGGGGACGGGGACGGTTTAGGGTCCAGGGGAGGGTACGACAAAGCTTTAGGGGGAGAGTACGTGTGAGGGCGCGGGTTAGTGTTAGCGTACGGGTTAGGATTAGGGGACGGGTGAGGGTCAGGCTTCGGGGAAGGGTTAGGGTTAGGGTTCGGGCTAGGGTTAGGGTTAGGGGACGGGGACGGTTTAGGGTCCAGGGGAGGGTACGACAATGCTTTAGGGGGAGCGTACGTGTTATGGCGCCGGTTAGTGTTAGTGTATGGGTTAGGATTAGGGGATGGGTGAGGGTCAGGCTGCGGGGAAGTGTTAGGGTTAGCGTTCGGGCTAGGGTAAGGGTTAGGGGACGGGGACGGTTTAGGCTCCAGAGGAGGGTACGACAACGCTTTAGGGGGAGCGTACGTGTGAGGGCGTGGGATAGTGTTAGCGTACGGGTTAGGATTAAGGGACGGGTGAGGGTCAGGCTTCTGGGAAGGTTTAGGGTTAGGGTTCGGGCTAGGGTTAGGGTTAGGGGACGGGGACGGTTTAGGGTCCAGGGGAGGGTATGACAACGCTTTAGGGGGAGCGTACGTGTGAGGGCGCGGGTTAGTGTTAGCGTACGGGTTAGGATTAGGGGACGGGTGAGGGTCAGGCTTCGGGGAAGGGTTAGGGTTAGGGTTCGGGCTAGGGTTAGGTTTAGCGGACGGGGACGGTTTAGGGTCCAGGGGGGGTACGACAACGCTTTAGGGGGAGCGTGCGTGTGAGGGCACAGGTTAGTGTTAGCGTATGGGTTAGGATTAGGGGACGGGTGAGGGTCAGGCTTCGGGGAAGTGTTAGGTTTAGGGTTCGGGCTAGGGTTAGGGTTAGGGGACGGGGACGGTTTAGGGTCCAGGGGAGGGTACGACAACGCTTTCGGGGGAGGGTACGTGTCATGGCGCGGGTTAGTGTTAGCGTACGGGTTAGGATTAGGGGACGGGTGAGGGTCAGGCTTCGGGGAAGTGTTAGGGTTAGGGTTCGGGCTAGGGTTAGGGTTAGGGGACGGGGACGGTTTAGGGTCCAGGGGAGGGTACGACAACGCTTTAGGGGGAGCGTACGTGTGAGGGCGCGTGTTAGTGTTAGCGTACGGGTTAGGATTAGGGGAGGGGTGAGGGTCAGGCTACAGGGAAGGGTTAGAGTTAGGGTTCGCGCTAGGGTTAGGGTTAGGGGACGGGGATGGTTTAGGGTCCAGGGGAGGGTACGACAACGCTTTAGGGGGAGCGTACGTGTGAGAGCGCGGGTTAGTGTTAGCATACGGGTTAGGGTTAGGGGACGGGTGAGGGTCAGGCTTCGGGGAAGGCTTAGGGTTACGGTTCGGGCTAGGGTTAGGGGTAGGGGACGGTTTAGGGTCCAGGGGAGGGTACGACAATGCTTTAGGGGGAGCGTACGTGTGAGGGCGCGGGTTAGTGTTAGCGTACGGGTTAGGATTAGGGGACGGGTGAGGGTCAGGCTTCGGGGAAGGGTTAGGGTTAGGGTTCGGGCTAGGGTTAGGGTTAGGGGACGGGGACGGTTTAGGGTCCAGGGGAGGGTACGACAACGCTTTAGGGGGAGCGTACGTGTGAGGGCGCGTGTTAGTGTTAGCATACGGGTTAGGATTAGGGGACGGGTGAGGGTCAGGCTTCAGGGAAGTGTTAGGGTTAGGGTTCGGGCTAGGGTTAGGGTTAGGGGACGGGGACGGTTTAGGGTCCAGGGGAGGGTACGACAACGCTTTAGGGGGAGCGTACGTGTGAGGGCGTGGGTTAGTGTTAGCGTACGGGTTAGGATTAGGGGACGGGTGAGTGTCAGGCTTCGGGGAAGTGTTAGGGTTAGGGTTCGGCCTAGGGTTAGGGTTAGGTGACGGGGACGGTTTAGGGTCCAGTGGAGAGTACGACAACGCTTTAGGTGGAGCGTACGTGTGAGGGCGCGGTGAGTGTTAGCGTTCGGGTTAGGATTAGGGGACGGGTGAGGGTCAGTATTCGGGGAAGGGTTAGGGTTAGGGTTCGGGCTAGGGTTAGGGTTAGGGGACGGGGACGGTTTAGGGTCCAGGGGAGGGTACGACAACGCTTTAGGGGGAGCGTACGTGTGAGGGCGCGGGTTAGTGTTAGCGTACTGTTTAGGATTAGGGGACGGGTGAGGGTCAGGCTACGGGGAAGGTTTAGGGTTAGGGTTCGGGCTAGGGTTAGGGTTAGGGGACGGGGACGGTTTAGGGTCCAGCGGAGGGTACGACAACGCTTTAGGGGGAGCGTACGTGTGAGGGCGCGGGTTAGTGTTACCGTACGGGTTAGGATTAGGGGACGGGTGAGGGTCAGGCTTCGGGGAAGGGTTAGGGTTAGGGTTCGGTCTAGGCTTAGGGTTAGGGGACCCGGACGGTTTGGGGTCCAGGGGAGGGTACGACAACGCTTTAGGGGGAGCGTACGTGTGAGGGCGTGGGTTAGTGTTAGCGTACGGTTTAGGAATAGGGGACGTGTGAGGGTCAGGCTTCGGGGAAGGGTTAGGGTTAGGGTTCGGGCTAGGGTTAGGGTTAGGTGACGGGGACGGTTTAGGGTCCAGGGGAGGGTACGACAACGCTTTAGGGGGAGCGTACGTGTGAGAGCGCGGGTTAATGTTAGCGTACGGGTTAGGATTATGGGACGGGTGAGGGTCAGGCTTCGGGGAAGGGTTAGGGTTAGCGTTCGGGCTAGGGTTAGGATTAGGGGACGGGGACGGTTTAGGGTCCAGAGGAGGGTACGACAACGCTTTAGGTGGAGCGTACGTGTGAGGGCGCGGGATAGTGTTAGCGTACGGGTTAGGATTTGGGGACGGGTGAGGGTCAGGCTTCGGGGAAGGGTTAGGGTTAGGGTTCGGGCTAGGGTTAGGGTTAGGGGACGGGGACGGTTTAGGGTCCAGGGGAGAGTACGACAACGCTTTAGGGGGAGCGTACGTGTGAGGGCGCGGGTTAGTGTTAGCGTACGGGTTAGGATTAGGGGACGGGTGAGGGTCAGGCTTCGGGGAAGGGTTAGGGTTACGGTTCGGGGTAGGGTTACGGTTAGGGGACGGGGACGGTTTAGGGTCCAGGGGAGGGTACGACAACGCTTTAGGGGGAGCGTACGTGTGAGGGCGTGGGTTAGTGTTAACGTACGGGTTAGGATTAGGGGACGGGTGAGGGTCAGGCTTCGAGGAAGAGTTACGGGTAGCGTTCGGGCTAGGGTTAGGGTTAGGGGACGGGGACGGTTTAGGGTCCAGGGGAGGGTACGACAATGCTTTAGGGGGAGCGTACGTGTGAGGGCACGGGTTAGTGATAGCGTACGGGTTAGGATTAGGGGACGGGTGAGGGTTAGGCTTCGGGAAAGGGTTAGGGTTAGGGTTCGGGCTAGGGTTAGGGTTAGGGGACGGGGACGGTTTAGGGTCCAGGGGAGGGTACGATAACGCTTTACGGGGAGTGTACGTGTGAGGGCGCGGGTTAGTGTTAGCGTACGGGTTAGGATTAGGGGACGTGTGAGGGTCAGGCTTCGGGGAAGTGTTAGGGTTAGGTTTCGGGCTAGGGTTAGGGTTGGGGGACGGGGACGGTTTAGGGTCCAGGGGAGGGTACGACAACGCTTTAGGGGGAGCGTACGTGTGAGGACGCGGGTTAGTGTTAGCGTACGGGTGAGGTTTAGGGGACGGGTGAGGGTCAGGCTTCGGGGAAGTGTTAGGGTTAGGGTTCGGGCTACGGTTAGGGTTAGGGGACGGGGACGGTTTAGGGTCCAGGGGAGGGTACGACAACTCTTTAGGGGGAGCGTACGTGTGAGGGCGCGGGTTAGTGTTAGCGTATGGGTTAGGATTAAGGGACGGGTGAGGGTCAGGCTTCGGGGAAGTGTTAGGGTTAGGGTTCGGGCTAGGGTTAGGGTTAGGGGTCGGGGACGGTTTAGGGTCCAGGGGAGGGTACGACAACGCTTTAGGGGGAGAGTACGTGTGAGGGCGCTGGTTAGTGTTAGCGTACGGGTTAGGATTAGGGGACAGGTGAGGGTCAGGCTTCGGGGAAGAGTTAGGGTTAGGGTTCGGGCTAGGGTTAGGGTTAGGGGACGGGGACGGTTTAGGGTCCAGGGGAGGGTACGACAACGCTTTAGGGGGAGCGTACGTGTGAGGGCGCGGGTTAGTGTTAGTGTACGGCTTAGGATTAGGGGACGGATGAGGGTCAGGCTTCGGGGAAGGGTTAGGGTTAGGGTTCGGGCTAGGGTTAGGGTTAGGGGACGGGGACGGTTTAGGGTCCAGGGGAGGGTACGACAACGCTTTAGGGGGAGCGTATGTGTGAGGGCGCGGGTTAGTGTTAGCGTACGGGTTAGGATTAGGGGACGGGTGAGGGTCAGGCTTCGGGGAAGGATAGGGTTAGGGTTCGGGCTAGGGTTAGGGTTAGGGAACGGCGACGGTTTAGGGTCCAGGGGAGGGTATGACAACGCTTTAGGGGGAGCGTATGTGTGAGGGCGCGGGTTAGTGTTAGCGTACGGGTTAGGATTATGGGACGGGTGAGGGTCAGGCTTCGGGGAAGGGTTAGGGTTAGGGTTCGGGCTAGGGTTAGGGTTAGGGGACGGGGACAGCTTAGGGTCCAGCCGGGGGTATGACAACGCTTTAGGTGGAGCGTACGTGTGAGGGCGCAGGTTAGTGTTAGCGTCTGGCTTAGGCTTAGAGGAAGGGTGAGGGTCAGGCTTCGGCGAAGGGTTACGGTTAGCGTTCGGGCTAGGGTTAGGGTTAGGGGACAGGGACGGTTTAGGGTCCAGGGGAGGGTACGACAACGCTTTAGGGGGAGCATACGTGTCAGGGCGCGTGTTAGTGTTAGCGTACGGGTTAGGATTAGGGGACGGGTGAGGGTCAGGCTTCGGGAAAGGGTTAGGGTTAGCGTTCGGGCTAGGGTTAGGGTTAGGGGACGGGGACGGTTTAGGGTCCAGGGGAGGGTACGACAACACTTTAGGGGTAGCGTACGTGTGAGGGCGCTGGTTAGTGTTAGCGTACGTGTTAGGATTAGGGGACGGGTGAGGGTCAGGTTTCGGGGAAGGTTTAGGGTTAGGGTTCGGGCTATGGTTAGGGTTAGGGGACGGGGACGGTTTAGGGTCCAGGGGAGGGTACGACAACGCTTTAGGGGGAGAGTACGCGTGAGGGCGCGGGTTAGTGTTAGCGTACGGGTTAGGATTAGGGGACGGGTGAGGGTCAGGCTTCGGGGAAGGGTTAGGGTTAGGGTTCGGGCTAGGGTTAGGGTTAGGGGACGGGGACGGTTTAGGGTCCAGGGGAGGGTACGACAACGCTTTATGGGGAGCGTACGTGTGAGGGCGCGGGTTACTGTTAGCGTACGGGTTAGGTTTAGGGGACGGGTGAGGGTCAGGCTTCGGGGAAGGGTTAGGGTTAGGGTTCGGGCTAGGGTTAGGGTTAGGGGACGGGGACGGTTTAGGGACCAGGGGAGGGTACGACAATGCTTTATGGGGAGCGTACGTGTGAGGGCGTGGGTTAGTGTTAGCGTACGGGTTAGGATTAGGGGACGGGTGAGGGTCAGGCTTCGGGGAAGGGTTAGGGTTAGGGTTCGGGATAGGGTTAGGGTTAGGGGACGGGAACGGTTTAGGGTCCAGGGGAGGGTACGACAACGCTTTAGGGGGAGGGTACGTTAGAGGGCGCGGGTTAGTGTTAGCGTACGGGTTAGGATTAGGGGACGGGTGAGGGTCAGGCTTCGGGGAAGGGTTAGGGTTCGGGCTAGGGTTAGGGTTAGGGGACGGGGACGGTTTAGGGTCCAGGGGAGGGTACGACAACGCTTTAGGGGGAGCGTACGTGTGAGGGCGCGGGTTAGTGTTAGCGTACGGGTTAGGATTAGGGGACGGGTGAGGGTCAGCCTTCGGGGAAGGGTTAGGGTTAGCGTTCGGGCTAGGGTTAGGGTTACGGGATGGGGACGGTTCAGGGTCCAGGGGAGGGTAAGACAACGCTTTAGAGGGAGCGTACATGTGAGGGCGCGGGTTAGTCTTAGCGTACGGGTTAGGATTAGGGGACGGGTGAGGGTCCGGCTTTGGGGAAGGGTTAGGGTTAGGGTTCGGGCTAGGGTTAGGGTTAGGGGACGGGGACGGTTTAGGGTCCAGGGGAGGGTACGACAACGCTTTAGGGGGAGCGTACGTGTGAGGGCGCAGGTTAGTGTTAGCGTACGGGTTAGGATTAGGGGACGGGTGAGGGTCAGGCTTCGGGGAAGGGTTAGGGTTAGGGTTCGGGCTAGGGTTAGGGTTAGGGGACGGGGACGGTTTAGGGTCCAGGGGAGGGTACGACAACGCTTTAGGGGGAGCGTACGTGTGAGGGCGCGGGTTAGTGTTAGCGTACGGGTTAGGATTAGGGGACGGGTGAGGGTCAGGCTTCGGGGAAGGGTTAGGGTTAGGGTTCGGGCTAGGGTTAGGGTTAGGGGATGGGTCGGTTTAGGTTCCAGGGGAGGGTACGACAACGCTTTAGGGGGAGGGTACGTGTGAGGGCACGGGTTAGTGTTAGCATAAGGGTTAGGTTTAGGGGACGGGTGAGGGTCAGGCTTCGGGGAAGGGTTAGGGTTCGGGCTAGGGTTAGGGTTAGGGGACGGGGACGGTTTATGGTCTATGGGAGGGTACGACAACGCTTTAGGGGGAGCGTACGTGTGAGGGCACAGGTTAGTGTTAGCGTACCGGTTAGGATTAGGAGACGGGTGAGGGTCAGGCTTCGGGGAAGGGTTAAGTTTAGGGTTCGGGGTAGGGTTAGGTTTAGGGGACGGGGACGGTTTAGGGTCCAGGGGAGGGTACGACAACGCGTTAGGGGGAGCGTACGTGTGAGGGCGCGGGTTAGGGTTAGCGTACGGGTTAGGATTAGGGGACGGGTGAGGATCAGGCTTCGGGGAAGTGTTAGGGTTAGGGTTCGGGCTAGGGTTAGTGTTAGGGGACGGGGACGGTTTAGGGTCCATGGGAGGGTACGACAACGCCTTAGGGGGAGCGTACGTGTGAGGGCGCGGGTTAGTGTTAGCGTACGGCTTAGGATTAGGGGAAGGGTGAGGGTCAGGCTTCGGGGAAGTGTTACGGGTAGCGTTCGGGCTAGGGTTAGGGTTAGGGGACGGGGACGGTTTAGGGTCCAGGGGAGGGTACGACAATGCTTTAGGGGGAGCGTACGTGTGAGGGCGCGGGTTAATGTTAGCGTACGGGTTAGGGTTAGAGACAGGTGAAGTTCAGGCTTCGGGGAAGGGTTAGGGTTAGGGTTAGGGCTAGGTTTAGTGTTAGGGAACGGGGACGGTTTTGGGTCCAGGGGAGGTACGACAACGCTTTAGGGGGAGCGTACGTGTGAGGGCGCGGGTTAGTGTTAGTGTACGGGTTAGGATTAGGGGACGGGTGAGGGTCAGGCTTCGGGGAAGGGTTAGGGTTAGGGTTCGGGCTAGGGTTAGGGTTAGGGGACGGGGACGGTTTAGGGTCCAGGGGAGGGTACGACAACGCTTTAGGGGGAGAGTACGTGTGACGGCGTGGGTTAGTGTTAGCATACGGGTTAGGATTAGGGGACGGGTGAGGGTCAGGCTTCGGGGAAGGGTTAGGGTTAGGGTTCGGGCTAGGGTTAGGGTTAGGGGACGGGGACGGTTTAGGGTCCAGGGGAGGGTACGATAACGCTTTACGGGGAGGGTACGTGTGAGGGCGCGGGTTAGTGTTAGCGTACGGGTTAAGATTAGGGGACGTGTGAGGGTCAGGCTTCGGGGAAGGGTTAGGTTTAGGGTTCGGGCTAGGGTTAGGGTTAGGGGACGGGGACGGTTTAGGGTCCAGGGGAGGGTACGACAACGCTTTAGGGGGAGCGTACGTGTGAGGGCGCGGGTTAGTGTTAGCGTACGGGTGAGGTTTAGGGGACGGGTGAGGGTCAGGCTTCGGGGAAGGGTTAGGGTTAGGGTTCAGGCTAGGGTTAGGGTTAGGATTAGGGGACGGTTTAGGGTCCAGGGGAGGGTACGACAACGCTTTAGGGGGAGCGTACGTGTGAGGGCGCGCGTCAGTGTTAGCGTACGGGTTAGGATTAGGGGACGGGTGAGGGTCAGGCTTCGGGGAAGGGTTAGGGTTCGGGCTAGGGTTAGGGTTAGGGTTAGGTTTAGGGTTAGGGTTAGGGGACGGGGACGGTTTAGCGTCCAGGGGAGGGAACGACAACGCTTTAGGGGGAGCGTACGTGTGAGGGCGCGGGTTAATGTTAGCGTACGAGTTAGGGTTAGGAGACGGGTGAGGGTCAGGCTTCGGGGAAGGGTTAGGGTTTGGGTTAGGTCTAGGGTTAGTGTTAGGGAACGGGGACGGTTTTGGGTCCAGGGGAGTGTACGACAAGCTTTAGGGGGAGCGTACGTGTGAGGGCGCGGGTTAGTGTTAGCGTACGGGTTAGGATTAGGGGACGGGTGAGTGTCAGGCTTTGGGGAAGGGTTAGCGTTAGGGTTCGGGCTAGGGTTAGGGTTAGGGGACGGGGACAGTTTAGGGTCCAGGGGAGGGTACGACAACGTTTTAGGGGGAGCGTACGTGTGAGGGCGCGGGTTAGTGTTAGCGTACGGGTTAGGATTAGGGGACGGGTAAGGGTCACGCTTTGGGGAAGGGTTAGGGTTAGGGTTCGGGCTAGGGTTAGGGTTAGGGGATGGGGACGGTTTAGGGTCCAGGGGAGGGTACGACAACGCTTTAGGGGGAGCGTACGTGTGAGTGCGCGGGTTAGTGTTAACGTACGGGTTAGATTTAGGGGTCGGGAGAGGGGCAGGCTTCGGGGAAGGGTTAGGGTTAAGGTTCGGGCTAGGGTTAGGGTTAGGGGACGGGGACGGTTTAGGGTCCAGAGGAGGGTACGACAACGCTTTAGGGGGAGGGTACGTGTGAGGGCGCGGGTTAGTGTTAGCGTACGGGTTAGGATTAGGGGACGGGTGAGGGTCAGGCTTCGGGGAAGGGTTAGGGTTAGGGTTCGGGCTAGGGTTAGGGTTAGGGGACGGGAACGGTTTAGGGTCCAGGGGAGGGTACGACAACGCTTTAGGGGGAGAGTACGTTAGAGGGCGCGGGTTAGTGTTAGCGTACGGGTTAGGATTAGGGGATGGGTGAGGGTCAGGCTTCGGGGAAGGGTTAGGGTTAGCGTTCCGGCTAGGGTTAGGGGTAGGGGACGGAGATGTTTTAGGGTCCAGGGAAGGGTACGACAACGCTTTAGGGGGAGGGTACGTGTGAGGGCGCGGGTTAGTGTTAGCGTACGGTTAGGATTAGTGGACGGGTGAGGGTCAGGCTTCAGGGAAGGGTTAGGGTTCGGGCTAGGGTTAGGCTTAGGGGACGGGGACGGTTTAGGGTCCAGGGGAGGGTACGACAACGCTTTAGGGGGAGCGTACGTGTGAGGGCGCGGGTTAGTGTTAGCGTACGGGTTAGGATTAGGGGACGGGTGAGGGTCAGGCTTCGGGGAAGGGTTAGGGTTAGGGTTCGGGCTAGGGTTAGGGTTAGGGGACGGGGACGGTTTAGGGTCCAGGGGAGGATACGACAACGCTTTAGGGGGAGCGTACGTGTGATGGCGCGGGGTAGTGTTAGCGTACGGGTTAGGATTAGGGGACGGTTGAGGGTCAGCCTTCGGGGAAGGGTTAGGGTTAGGCTTCGGGCTAGGGTTAGGGTTAGGGGACGGGGACGGTTTAGGGTCCAGGGGAGGGTACGACAACGCTTTAGGGGAAGCATATGTGTGAGGGCGCGGGTTAGTGTTAGCATACGGGTTAGGATTAGGGGACGGGTGAGAGTCAGCCTTCAGGGAAGTGTTAGGGTTAGGGTTCGGGCTAGGATTAGGGTTAGGGAACGGGGACGGCTTAGGGTCCAGGGGAGGGTACAACAAAGCTTTAGGAGGAGCGTACGTGTGAGGGCGCGGGTTAGTGTTCGCGTACGGCTTAGGATTAGGGGAAGGGTGAGGGTCAGGTTTCGGGGAAGGGTTAGGGTTAGGGTTCGGGCTAGGGTTAGGTTTAGGGGACGGGGACGGTTTAGGGTCCAGGGGAGGGTACGACAACGCTTTAGGGGGAGCGTACGTGTGAGGGCGCGGGTTAGTGTTAGCGTACGGGTTAGGATTAGGGGACGGGTAAGGGTTAGGCTTCAGGGAAGTGTTGGGTTACGGTTCGGGCTAGGGTTAGGGTTAGGGGACGGGGACGGTTTAGGGTCCAGGGGATGGTACGACAACGCTTTGTGGAGCGTACGTGTGAGGGCGCGGGTTAGTGTTAGCGTACGGGTTAGGATTAGGGGACGGGTGAGGGTCAGGCTTCGGGGAAGGGTTAGGGTTAAGGCTAAGGTTAGGGTTAGGGGACGGGGACGGTTTAGGGTCTACGGGAGGTTATGACAACGCTTTAGGGGGAGTGTACGTGTGAGGGCGCGGGTTAGTGTTAGCGTACGGGTTAGGATTAGGGGACGGGTGAGGGTCAGGCTTCGGGGAAGTGTTAGGGTTAGCGTTCGGGCTAGGGTTAGGGTTAGGGGACGGGGATGGTTTAGGGTCCAGAGGAGGGTACGACAACGCTTTAGGGGGACCGTACGTGTGAGGGCATGGGTTAGTGTTAGCGTACGGGTTAGGATTAGGGGACGGGTGAGGGTCACGCTTCGGGGACGTGTTAGGGTTAGGGTTCGGGCTAGGGTTAGGGTTAGGGGACGGGGACGGTTTAGGGTCCAGGGGAGGGTACAACAACGCTTTAGGGGGAGGGTACGTGTGAGGGCGCGGGTTAGTTTTAGCGTACGGGTTAGGATTAGGGGACGGGTGAGGGTCAGCCTTCGGGGAAGGGTTAGGGTTAGGGTTCGGGCTAGGGTTAGGGTTAGGGGACGGGGACGGTTTAGGGTCCAGGGGAGGGTACGACACCGCCTTAGGGGGAGCGTACGTGTGAGAGCGCGGGTTAGTGTTAGCGTACGGGTTAGGATTAGGGGACGGGTGAGGGACAGGCTTTGGGGATGGGTTAGGGTTAGGGTTCGGGCTAGGGTTAGGGTTAGGGGACGGGGACGGTTTAGGGTCCAGGGGAGGATACGACAACGCTTTAGGGGGAGCGTACGTGTGAGGGCGCGGGTTAATGTTAGCGTACGGGTTAGGGTTAGGGGACTGGTGAGGGTCAGGCTTCGGGGAAGGGTTAGGGTTAGGGTTCGGGCTAGGGTTAGGGTTAGGGGACGGGGACGGTTTAGGGTCCATGGGAGGGTACGACAACGCTTTAGGGGAGCGTACGTGTGAGGGCGTGGGTTAGTGTTAGCGTACGGGTTAGGATTATGGGACGGGTGAGGGTCAGGTTTCGGGGAAGGGTTAGGGTTAGGGTTCGGGCTAGGGTTAGGGTTATGGGACGGGGACGGTTTAGGGTCCAGGGGAGGGTACGACAACGCTTTAGGGGGAAGGTATGTGTGAGGGCGCGGGTTAGTGTTAGCGTACGGGTTAGGATTAGAGGTCGGGTGAGGGTCAGGCTTCGGGGAAGGGTTAGGGTTAGGGTTCGGGCTAGGGTTAGGGTTAGGGGACGGGGACGGTTTAGGGTCCAGGGGAGGGTACGACAACGCTTTAGGGGGAGCGTACGTGTGAGGGCGCGGGTTAGTGTTAGCGTACGGGTTAGGATTAGGGGACGGGTGAGGGTCAGGCTTCGGGGAAGGGTTAGGGTTATTGTTCGGGCTACGGTTAGGGTTAGGGGACGGGGAAGGTTTAGGGTCCAGGGGACGGTACGACAACGCTTTAGGGGGAGCGTACGTGTGAGGGCTCGGGTTAGTGTTAGCGTACGGGTTAGGATTAGGGGACGGGTGAGGGTCAGGCTTCGGGGAAGGGTTAGGGTTAGGGTTCGGGCTAGGGTTAGGGTTAGGGGATGGGGACGGTTTAGGGTCCAGGGGAGGGTACGACAACGCTTTATGGGGAGCGTACGTGTGAGGGCGGCGGTTAGTGTTAGCGTACGGGTTAGGATTAGGGTGCGGGTGAGGGTCAGGCTTCGGGGAAGTGTTAGGGTTAGGGTTCGGGCTAGGGTTAGTGTTAGGGGACGGGGACGGTTTAGGGTCCATGGGAGGGTACGACAACGCCTTAGGGGGAGCGTACGTGTGAGGGCGCGGGTTAGTGTTAGCGTACGGCTTAGGATTAGGGGAAGGGTGAGGGTCAGGCTTCGGGGAAGTGTTACGGGTAGCGTTCGGGCTAGGGTTAGGGTTAGGGGACGGGGACGGTTTAGGGTCCAGGGGAGGGTACGACAATGCTTTAGGGGGAGCGTACGTGTGAGGGCGCGGGTTAATGTTAGCGTACGGGTTAGGGTTAGAGACAGGTGAAGTTCAGGCTTCGGGGAAGGGTTAGGGTTAGGGTTAGGGCTAGGTTTAGTGTTAGGGAACGGGGACGGTTTTGGGTCCAGGGGAGGTACGACAACGCTTTAGGGGGAGCGTACGTGTGAGGGCGCGGGTTAGTGTTAGTGTACGGGTTAGGATTAGGGGACGGGTGAGGGTCAGGCTTCGGGGAAGGGTTAGGGTTAGGGTTCGGGCTAGGGTTAGGGTTAGGGGACGGGGACGGTTTAGGGTCCAGGGGAGGGTACGACAACGCTTTAGGGGGAGAGTACGTGTGACGGCGTGGGTTAGTGTTAGCATACGGGTTAGGATTAGGGGACGGGTGAGGGTCAGGCTTCGGGGAAGGGTTAGGGTTAGGGTTCGGGCTAGGGTTAGGGTTAGGGGACGGGGACGGTTTAGGGTCCAGGGGAGGGTACGATAACGCTTTACGGGGAGGGTACGTGTGAGGGCGCGGGTTAGTGTTAGCGTACGGGTTAAGATTAGGGGACGTGTGAGGGTCAGGCTTCGGGGAAGGGTTAGGTTTAGGGTTCGGGCTAGGGTTAGGGTTAGGGGACGGGGACGGTTTAGGGTCCAGGGGAGGGTACGACAACGCTTTAGGGGGAGCGTACGTGTGAGGGCGCGGGTTAGTGTTAGCGTACGGGTGAGGTTTAGGGGACGGGTGAGGGTCAGGCTTCGGGGAAGGGTTAGGGTTAGGGTTCAGGCTAGGGTTAGGGTTAGGATTAGGGGACGGTTTAGGGTCCAGGGGAGGGTACGACAACGCTTTAGGGGGAGCGTACGTGTGAGGGCGCGCGTCAGTGTTAGCGTACGGGTTAGGATTAGGGGACGGGTGAGGGTCAGGTTTCAGGGAAGGGTTAGGGTTAGGGTTCGGGCTAGGGTTAGGGTTAGGGGACGGGGACGGTTTAGGGTCCAGGGGAGGGTACGACAATGCTTTAGGGGGAGCGTACGTGTGAGGGCGCGGGTTAGTGTTAGCGTACGGGTTAGGATTAGGGGACGGGTGAGGGTCAGGCTTCGGGGAAGGGTTAGGGTTAGGGTTCGGGCTAGGGTTAGGTTTAGGGGACGGGGACGGTTTAGGGACCAGGGGAGGGTATGAAAATGCTTTATGGGGAGCGTACATGTGAGGGCGCGGGTTAGTGTTAGCGTACGGGTTAGGATTAGGGGACGGGTGAGGGTCAGGCTTCGGGGAAGGGTTAGGGTTAGGGTTCGGGCTAGGGTTAGGTTTAGGGGACGGGGACGGTTTAGGGTCCAGGGGAGGGTACGACAACGCTTTAGGGGGAGCGTACGTGTGAGGGCGCGGGTTAGGGTTAGCGTACGGGTTAGGATTAGGGGACGGGTGAGGGTCAGGCTTCGTGGAAGTGTGAGGGTCAGGCTTCGGGGAAGGGTTAGGGTTCGGGCTAGGGTTAGGGTTAGGGTTAGGTTTAGGGTTAGGGTTAGGGGACGGGGACGGTTTAGCGTCCAGGGGAGGGAACGACAACGCTTTAGGGGGAGCGTACGTGTGAGGGCGCGGGTTAATGTTAGCGTACGAGTTAGGGTTAGGAGACGGGTGAGGGTCAGGCTTCGGGGAAGGGTTAGGGTTTGGGTTAGGTCTAGGGTTAGTGTTAGGGAACGGGGACGGTTTTGGGTCCAGGGGAGTGTACGACAAGCTTTAGGGGGAGCGTACGTGTGAGGGCGCGGGTTAGTGTTAGCGTACGGGTTAGGATTAGGGGACGGGTGAGTGTCAGGCTTTGGGGAAGGGTTAGCGTTAGGGTTCGGGCTAGGGTTAGGGTTAGGGGACGGGGACAGTTTAGGGTCCAGGGGAGGGTACGACAACGTTTTAGGGGGAGCGTACGTGTGAGGGCGCGGGTTAGTGTTAGCGTACGGGTTAGGATTAGGGGACGGGTAAGGGTCACGCTTTGGGGAAGGGTTAGGGTTAGGGTTCGGGCTAGGGTTAGGGTTAGGGGATGGGGACGGTTTAGGGTCCAGGGGAGGGTACGACAACGCTTTAGGGGGAGCGTACGTGTGAGTGCGCGGGTTAGTGTTAACGTACGGGTTAGATTTAGGGGTCGGGAGAGGGGCAGGCTTCGGGGAAGGGTTAGGGTTAAGGTTCGGGCTAGGGTTAGGGTTAGGGGACGGGGACGGTTTAGGGTCCAGAGGAGGGTACGACAACGCTTTAGGGGGAGGGTACGTGTGAGGGCGCGGGTTAGTGTTAGCGTACGGGTTAGGATTAGGGGACGGGTGAGGGTCAGGCTTCGGGGAAGGGTTAGGGTTAGGGTTCGGGCTAGGGTTAGGGTTAGGGGACGGGAACGGTTTAGGGTCCAGGGGAGGGTACGACAACGCTTTAGGGGGAGAGTACGTTAGAGGGCGCGGGTTAGTGTTAGCGTACGGGTTAGGATTAGGGGATGGGTGAGGGTCAGGCTTCGGGGAAGGGTTAGGGTTAGCGTTCCGGCTAGGGTTAGGGGTAGGGGACGGAGATGTTTTAGGGTCCAGGGAAGGGTACGACAACGCTTTAGGGGGAGGGTACGTGTGAGGGCGCGGGTTAGTGTTAGCGTACGGTTAGGATTAGTGGACGGGTGAGGGTCAGGCTTCAGGGAAGGGTTAGGGTTCGGGCTAGGGTTAGGCTTAGGGGACGGGGACGGTTTAGGGTCCAGGGGAGGGTACGACAACGCTTTAGGGGGAGCGTACGTGTGAGGGCGCGGGTTAGTGTTAGCGTACGGGTTAGGATTAGGGGACGGGTGAGGGTCAGGCTTCGGGGAAGGGTTAGGGTTAGGGTTCGGGCTAGGGTTAGGGTTAGGGGACGGGGACGGTTTAGGGTCCAGGGGAGGATACGACAACGCTTTAGGGGGAGCGTACGTGTGATGGCGCGGGGTAGTGTTAGCGTACGGGTTAGGATTAGGGGACGGTTGAGGGTCAGCCTTCGGGGAAGGGTTAGGGTTAGGCTTCGGGCTAGGGTTAGGGTTAGGGGACGGGGACGGTTTAGGGTCCAGGGGAGGGTACGACAACGCTTTAGGGGGAGCATATGTGTGAGGGCGCGGGTTAGTGTTAGCATACGGGTTAGGATTAGGGGACGGGTGAGAGTCAGCCTTCAGGGAAGTGTTAGGGTTAGGGTTCGGGCTAGGATTAGGGTTAGGGAACGGGGACGGCTTAGGGTCCAGGGGAGGGTACAACAAAGCTTTAGGAGGAGCGTACGTGTGAGGGCGCGGGTTAGTGTTCGCGTACGGCTTAGGATTAGGGGAAGGGTGAGGGTCAGGTTTCGGGGAAGGGTTAGGGTTAGGGTTCGGGCTAGGGTTAGGTTTAGGGGACGGGGACGGTTTAGGGTCCAGGGGAGGGTACGACAACGCTTTAGGGGGAGCGTACGTGTGAGGGCGCGGGTTAGTGTTAGCGTACGGGTTAGGATTAGGGGACGGGTAAGGGTTAGGCTTCAGGGAAGTGTTGGGTTACGGTTCGGGCTAGGGTTAGGGTTAGGGGACGGGGACGGTTTAGGGTCCAGGGGATGGTACGACAACGCTTTGTGGAGCGTACGTGTGAGGGCGCGGGTTAGTGTTAGCGTACGGGTTAGGATTAGGGGACGGGTGAGGGTCAGGCTTCGGGGAAGGGTTAGGGTTAAGGCTAAGGTTAGGGTTAGGGGACGGGGACGGTTTAGGGTCTACGGGAGGGTATGACAACGCTTTAGGGGGAGTGTACGTGTGAGGGCGCGGGTTAGTGTTAGCGTACGGGTTAGGATTAGGGGACGGGTGAGGGTCAGGCTTCGGGGAAGTGTTAGGGTTAGCGTTCGGGCTAGGGTTAGGGTTAGGGGACGGGGATGGTTTAGGGTCCAGAGGAGGGTACGACAACGCTTTAGGGGGACCGTACGTGTGAGGGCATGGGTTAGTGTTAGCGTACGGGTTAGGATTAGGGGACGGGTGAGGGTCACGCTTCGGGGACGTGTTAGGGTTAGGGTTCGGGCTAGGGTTAGGGTTAGGGGACGGGGACGGTTTAGGGTCCAGGGGAGGGTACAACAACGCTTTAGGGGGAGGGTACGTGTGAGGGCGCGGGTTAGTTTTAGCGTACGGGTTAGGATTAGGGGACGGGTGAGGGTCAGCCTTCGGGGAAGGGTTAGGGTTAGGGTTCGGGCTAGGGTTAGGGTTAGGGGACGGGGACGGTTTAGGGTCCAGGGGAGGGTACGACACCGCCTTAGGGGGAGCGTACGTGTGAGAGCGCGGGTTAGTGTTAGCGTACGGGTTAGGATTAGGGGACGGGTGAGGGACAGGCTTTGGGGATGGGTTAGGGTTAGGGTTCGGGCTAGGGTTAGGGTTAGGGGACGGGGACGGTTTAGGGTCCAGGGGAGGATACGACAACGCTTTAGGGGGAGCGTACGTGTGAGGGCGCGGGTTAATGTTAGCGTACGGGTTAGGGTTAGGGGACTGGTGAGGGTCAGGCTTCGGGGAAGGGTTAGGGTTAGGGTTCGGGCTAGGGTTAGGGTTAGGGGACGGGGACGGTTTAGGGTCCATGGGAGGGTACGACAACGCTTTAGGGGAGCGTACGTGTGAGGGCGTGGGTTAGTGTTAGCGTACGGGTTAGGATTATGGGACGGGTGAGGGTCAGGTTTCGGGGAAGGGTTAGGGTTAGGGTTCGGGCTAGGGTTAGGGTTATGGGACGGGGACGGTTTAGGGTCCAGGGGAGGGTACGACAACGCTTTAGGGGGAAGGTATGTGTGAGGGCGCGGGTTAGTGTTAGCGTACGGGTTAGGATTAGAGGTCGGGTGAGGGTCAGGCTTCGGGGAAGGGTTAGGGTTAGGGTTCGGGCTAGGGTTAGGGTTAGGGGACGGGGACGGTTTAGGGTCCAGGGGAGGGTACGACAACGCTTTAGGGGGAGCGTACGTGTGAGGGCGCGGGTTAGTGTTAGCGTACGGGTTAGGATTAGGGGACGGGTGAGGGTCAGGCTTCGGGGAAGGGTTAGGGTTATTGTTCGGGCTACGGTTAGGGTTAGGGGACGGGGAAGGTTTAGGGTCCAGGGGACGGTACGACAACGCTTTAGGGGGAGCGTACGTGTGAGGGCTCGGGTTAGTGTTAGCGTACGGGTTAGGATTAGGGGACGGGTGAGGGTCAGGCTTCGGGGAAGGGTTAGGGTTAGGGTTCGGGCTAGGGTTAGGGTTAGGGGATGGGGACGGTTTAGGGTCCAGGGGAGGGTACGACAACGCTTTATGGGGAGCGTACGTGTGAGGGCGGCGGTTAGTGTTAGCGTACGGGTTAGGATTAGGGTGCGGGTGAGGGTCAGGCTTCGGGGAAGGGTTAGGGTTAGGGTTCGGGCTAGGGTTAGGGTTAGGGGACGGGGACGGTTTAGGGTCCAGGGGAGGGTACGACAACGCTTTAGGCGGAGCGTACGTGTGAGGGCGCGGGTTAGTGTTAGCGTACGGGTTAGGATTAGGGGACGGGTGAGGGTCAGGCTTCGGGGAAGGGTTAGGGTTAGGGTTCGGGCTAGGGTTAGGGTTAGGGGACGGGAACGGTTTAGGGTCCAGGAGAGGGTACGACAACGCTTTAGGGGGAGAGTACGTTAGAGGGCGCGGGTTATTGTTAGCGTACGGGTTAGGATTAGGGGATGGGTGAGGGTCAGGCTTCGGGGAAGGGTTAGGGTTAGCGTTCCGGCTAGGGTTAGGGGTAGGGGACGGAGATGTTTTAGGGTCCAGGGAAGGGTACGACAACGCTTTAGGGGGAGCGTACGTGTGAGGGCGCGGGTTAGTGTTAGCGTACGGTTAGGATTAGTGGACTGGTGAGGGTCAGGCTTCAGGGAAGGGTTAGGGTTCGGGCTAGGGTTAGGGTTAGGGGACGGGGACGGTTTAGGGTCCAGGGGAGGGTACGACAACGCTTTAGGGGGAGCGTACGTGTGAGGGCGCGGGTTAGTGTTAGCGTACGGGTTAGGATTAGGGGACGGGTGAGGGTCAGGCTTCGGGGAAGGGTTAGGGTTAGGGTTCGGGCTAGGTTTAGGGTTAGGGGACGGGGACGGTTTAGGGTCCAGGGGAGGATACGACAACGCTTTAGGGGGAGCGTACGTGTGATGGCGCGGGGTAGTGTTAGCGTACGGGTTAGGATTAGGGGACGGTTGAGGGTCAGCCTTCGGGGAAGGGTTAGGGTTAGGCTTCGGGCTAGGGTTAGGGTTAGGGGACGGGGACGGTTTAGGGTCCAGGGGAGGGTACGACAACGCTTTAGGGGGAGCATATGTGTGAGGGCGCGGGTTAGTGTTAGCATACGGGTTAGGATTAGGGGACGGGTGAGAGTCAGCCTTCAGGGAAGGGTTAGGGTTAGGGTTCGGGCTAGGATTAGGGTTAGGGAATGGGGACGGCTTAGGGTCCAGGGGAGGGTACAACAAAGCTTTAGGAGGAGCGTACGTGTGAGGGCGCGGGTTAGTTTTCGCGTACGGCTTAGGATTAGGGGAAGGGTGAGGGTCAGGTTTCGGGGAAGGGTTAGGGTTAGGGTTCGGGCTAGGGTTAGGTTTAGGGGACGGGGACGGTTTAGGGTCCAGGGGAGGGTACGACAACGCTTTAGGGGGAGCGTACGTGTGAGGGCGCGGGTTAGTGTTAGCGTACGGGTTAGGATTAGGGGACGGGTAAGGGTTAGGCTTCAGGGAAGTGTTGGGTTACGGTTCGGGCTAGGGTTAGGGTTAGGGGACGGGGACGGTTTAGGGTCCAGGGGAGGGTACGACAACGCTTTGTGGAGCGTACGTGTGAGGGCGCGGGTTAGTGTTAGCGTACGGGTTAGGATTAGGGGACGGGTGAGGGTCAGGCTTCGGGGAAGGGTTAGGGTTAAGGCTAAGGTTAGGGTTAGGGGACGGGGACGGTTTAGGGTCTAGGGGAGGGTATGACAACGCTTTAGGGGGAGTGTACGTGTGAGGGCGCGGGTTAGTGTTAGCGTACGGGTTAGGATTAGGGGACGGGTGAGGGTCAGGCTTCGGGGAAGTGTTAGGGTTAGCGTTCGGGCTAGGGTTAGGGTTAGGGGACGGGGATGGTTTAGGGTCCAGAGGAGGGTACGACAACGCTTTAGGGGGACCGTACGTGTGAGGGCACGGGTTAGTGTTAGCGTACGGGTTAGGATTAGGGGACGGGTGAGGGTCACGCTTCGGGGACGTGTTAGGGTTAGGGTTCGGGCTAGGGTTAGGGTTAGGGGACGGGGACGGTTTAGGGTCCAGGGGAGGGTACAACAACGCTTTAGGGGGAGGGTACGTGTGAGGGCGCGGGTTAGTTTTAGCGTACGGGTTAGGATTAGGGGACGGGTGAGGGTCAGCCTTCGGGGAAGGGTTAGGGTTAGGGTTCGGGCTAGGGTTAGGGTTAGGGGACGGGGACGGTTTAGGGTCCAGGGGAGGGTACGACACCGCCTTAGGGGGAGCGTACGTGTGAGAGCGCGGGTTAGTGTTAGCGTACGGGTTAGGATTAGGGGACGGGTGAGGGTCAGGCTTCGGGGATGGGTTAGGGTTAGGGTTCGGGCTAGGGTTAGGGTTAGGGGACGGGGACGGTTTAGGGTCCAGGGGAGGATACGACAACGCTTTAGGGGGAGCGTACGTGTGAGGGCGCGGGTTAATGTTAGCGTACGGGTTAGGGTTAGGGGACTGGTGAGGGTCAGGCTTCGGGGAAGGGTTAGGGTTAGGGTTCGGGCTAGGGTTAGGGTTAGGGGACGGGGACGGTTTAGGGTCCAGTGGAGGGTACGACAACGCTTTAGGGGAGCGTACGTGTGAGGGCGTGGGTTAGTGTTAGCGTACGGGTTAGGATTATGGGACGGGTGAGGGTCAGGTTTCGGGGAAGGGTTAGGGTTAGGGTTCGGGCTAGGGTTAGGGTTATGGGACGGGGACGGTTTAGGGTCCAGGGGAGGGTACGACAACGCTTTAGGGGGAAGGTATGTGTGAGGGCGCGGGTTAGTGTTAGCGTACGGGTTAGGATTAGAGGTCGGGTGAGGGTCAGGCTTCGGGGAAGGGTTAGGGTTAGGGTTCGGGCTAGGGTTAGGGTTAGGGGACGGGGACGGTTTAGGGTCCAGGGGAGGGTACGACAACGCTTTAGGGGGAGCGTACGTGTGAGGGCGCGGGTTAGTGTTAGCGTACGGGTTAGGATTAGGGGACGGGTGAGGGTCAGGCTTCGGGGAAGGGTTAGGGTTATTGTTCGGGCTACGGTTAGGGTTAGGGGACGGGGAAGGTTTAGGGTCCAGGGGACGGTACGACAACGCTTTAGGGGGAGCGTACGTGTGAGGGCTCGGGTTAGTGTTAGCGTACGGGTTAGGATTAGGGGACGGGTGAGGGTCAGGCTTCGGGGAAGGGTTAGGGTTAGGGTTCGGGCTAGGGTTAGGGTTAGGGGATGGGGACGGTTTAGGGTCCAGGGGAGGGTACGACAACGCTTTATGGGGAGCGTACGTGTGAGGGCGGCGGTTAGTGTTAGCGTACGGGTTAGGATTAGGGTGCGGGTGAGGGTCAGGCTTCGGGGAAGGGTTAGGGTTAGGGTTCGGGCTAGGGTTAGGGTTAGGGGACGGGGACGGTTTAGGGTCCAGGGGAGGGTACGACAACGCTTTAGGCGGAGCGTACGTGTGAGGGCGCGGGTTAGTGTTAGCGTACGGGTTAGGATTAGGGGACGGGTGAGGGTCAGGCTTCGGGGAAGGGTTAGGGTTAGGGTTCGGGCTAGGGTTAGGGTTAGGGGACGGGAACGGTTTAGGGTCCAGGAGAGGGTACGACAACGCTTTAGGGGGAGAGTACGTTAGAGGGCGCGGGTTATTGTTAGCGTACGGGTTAGGATTAGGGGATGGGTGAGGGTCAGGCTTCGGGGAAGGGTTAGGGTTAGCGTTCCGGCTAGGGTTAGGGGTAGGGGACGGAGATGTTTTAGGGTCCAGGGAAGGGTACGACAACGCTTTAGGGGGAGCGTACGTGTGAGGGCGCGGGTTAGTGTTAGCGTACGGTTAGGATTAGTGGACTGGTGAGGGTCAGGCTTCAGGGAAGGGTTAGGGTTCGGGCTAGGGTTAGGGTTAGGGGACGGGGACGGTTTAGGGTCCAGGGGAGGGTACGACAACGCTTTAGGGGGAGCGTACGTGTGAGGGCGCGGGTTAGTGTTAGCGTACGGGTTAGGATTAGGGGACGGGTGAGGGTCAGGCTTCGGGGAAGGGTTAGGGTTAGGGTTCGGGCTAGGTTTAGGGTTAGGGGACGGGGACGGTTTAGGGTCCAGGGGAGGATACGACAACGCTTTAGGGGGAGCGTACGTGTGATGGCGCGGGGTAGTGTTAGCGTACGGGTTAGGATTAGGGGACGGTTGAGGGTCAGCCTTCGGGGAAGGGTTAGGGTTAGGCTTCGGGCTAGGGTTAGGGTTAGGGGACGGGGACGGTTTAGGGTCCAGGGGAGGGTACGACAACGCTTTAGGGGGAGCATATGTGTGAGGGCGCGGGTTAGTGTTAGCATACGGGTTAGGATTAGGGGACGGGTGAGAGTCAGCCTTCAGGGAAGGGTTAGGGTTAGGGTTCGGGCTAGGATTAGGGTTAGGGAATGGGGACGGCTTAGGGTCCAGGGGAGGGTACAACAAAGCTTTAGGAGGAGCGTACGTGTGAGGGCGCGGGTTAGTTTTCGCGTACGGCTTAGGATTAGGGGAAGGGTGAGGGTCAGGTTTCGGGGAAGGGTTAGGGTTAGGGTTCGGGCTAGGGTTAGGTTTAGGGGACGGGGACGGTTTAGGGTCCAGGGGAGGGTACGACAACGCTTTAGGGGGAGCGTACGTGTGAGGGCGCGGGTTAGTGTTAGCGTACGGGTTAGGATTAGGGGACGGGTAAGGGTTAGGCTTCAGGGAAGTGTTGGGTTACGGTTCGGGCTAGGGTTAGGGTTAGGGGACGGGGACGGTTTAGGGTCCAGGGGAGGGTACGACAACGCTTTGTGGAGCGTACGTGTGAGGGCGCGGGTTAGTGTTAGCGTACGGGTTAGGATTAGGGGACGGGTGAGGGTCAGGCTTCGGGGAAGGGTTAGGGTTAAGGCTAAGGTTAGGGTTAGGGGACGGGGACGGTTTAGGGTCTAGGGGAGGGTATGACAACGCTTTAGGGGGAGTGTACGTGTGAGGGCGCGGGTTAGTGTTAGCGTACGGGTTAGGATTAGGGGACGGGTGAGGGTCAGGCTTCGGGGAAGTGTTAGGGTTAGCGTTCGGGCTAGGGTTAGGGTTAGGGGACGGGGATGGTTTAGGGTCCAGAGGAGGGTACGACAACGCTTTAGGGGGACCGTACGTGTGAGGGCACGGGTTAGTGTTAGCGTACGGGTTAGGATTAGGGGACGGGTGAGGGTCACGCTTCGGGGACGTGTTAGGGTTAGGGTTCGGGCTAGGGTTAGGGTTAGGGGACGGGGACGGTTTAGGGTCCAGGGGAGGGTACAACAACGCTTTAGGGGGAGGGTACGTGTGAGGGCGCGGGTTAGTTTTAGCGTACGGGTTAGGATTAGGGGACGGGTGAGGGTCAGCCTTCGGGGAAGGGTTAGGGTTAGGGTTCGGGCTAGGGTTAGGGTTAGGGGACGGGGACGGTTTAGGGTCCAGGGGAGGGTACGACACCGCCTTAGGGGGAGCGTACGTGTGAGAGCGCGGGTTAGTGTTAGCGTACGGGTTAGGATTAGGGGACGGGTGAGGGTCAGGCTTCGGGGATGGGTTAGGGTTAGGGTTCGGGCTAGGGTTAGGGTTAGGGGACGGGGACGGTTTAGGGTCCAGGGGAGGATACGACAACGCTTTAGGGGGAGCGTACGTGTGAGGGCGCGGGTTAATGTTAGCGTACGGGTTAGGGTTAGGGGACTGGTGAGGGTCAGGCTTCGGGGAAGGGTTAGGGTTAGGGTTCGGGCTAGGGTTAGGGTTAGGGGACGGGGACGGTTTAGGGTCCAGTGGAGGGTACGACAACGCTTTAGGGGAGCGTACGTGTGAGGGCGTGGGTTAGTGTTAGCGTACGGGTTAGGATTAGGGGACGGGTGAGGGTCAGGCTTCGGGGAAGGGTTAGGGTTAGAGTTCGGGCTAGGGTTAGGTTTAGGGGACGGTGACAGTTTAGGGTCTAGGGGAGGGTACGACAACGCTTTAGGGGTAGCGTACGTGTGAGGGCGCGGTTTAGGGTTAGCGTACGGGTTAGGATTATGGGACGGGTGAGGGTCAGGTTTCGGGGAAGGGTTAGGGTTAGGGTTCGGGCTAGGGTTAGGGTTATGGGACGGGGATGGTTTAGGTTCCAGGGGAGGGTACGACAACGCTTTAGGGGGAAGGTATGTGTGAGGGCGCGGGTTAGTGTTAGCGTACGGGTTAGGATTAGGGGTCGGGTGAGGGTCAGGCTTCGGGGAAGGGTTAGGGTTAGGGTTCGGGCTAGGGTTAGGGTTAGGGGACGGGGACGGTTTAGGGTCCAGGGGAGGGTACGACAACGCTTTAGGGGGAGCGTACGTGTGAGGGCGCGGGTTAGTGTTAGCGTACGGGTTAGGATTAGGGGACGGGTGAGGGTCAGGCTTCGGGGAAGGGTTAGGGTTAGTGTTCGGGCTACGGTTAGGGTTAGGGGACGGGGAAGGTTTAGGGTCCAGGGGACGGTACGACAACGCTTTAGGGGGAGCGTACGTGTGAGGGCGCGGGTTAGTGTTAGCGTACGGGTTAGGATTAGGGGACGGGTGAGGGTCAGGCTTCTGGGAAGGGTTAGGGTTAGTGTTCGGGCTAGGGTTAGGGTTAGGGGACGGGGACGGTTTAGGGTCCAGGGGAAGGTACAACAACGCTTTAGGGGGAGCGTACGTGTGAGGGCGCGGGTTAGTGTTAGCGTACGGGTTAGGATTAGGGGACTGGTGAGGGTCAGGCTTCGGGCAAGGGTTAGGGTTAGGGTTCGGGCTAGGGTTAGGGTTAGGGGACGGGCACGGTTTAAGGTCCAGGGGAGGGTACGACAACGCTTTAGGGGGAGCGTACGTGTGAGGGCGCGGGTTAGTGTTAGCGTACGGGTTAGGATTAGGGGACGGGTGAGGGTCAGGCTTCGGGGAAGGGTTAGGGTTAGGGTTCGGGCTAGGGTTAGGGTTAGGGGACGGGGACGGTTTAGGGTCCAGGGGAGGGTACGACAACGCTTTAGGGGGAGCATACGTGTGAGGGCGCGGGTTAGTGTTAGCGTACGGGTTAGGATTAGGGGACGGGTGAGGGTCAGGCTTCGGGGAAGGGTTAGGGTTAAGGTTAGGGGACGGGGACGGTTTAGGTTCCAGGGGAGGGTACGACAACGCTTTAGGGGGAGCGTACATGTGAGGGCGCGGGTTAGTGTTAGCGTACGGGTTAGGATTAGGGGACGGGTAAGGGTCAGGCTTCGGGGAAGGGTTAGGGTTAGGGTTCGGGCTAGGGTTAGTGTTAGGGGATGGGGACGGTTTAGGGTCCAGGGGAGGGTACGACAACGCTTTAGGGGGAGCGTACATGTGAGTGCGCGGGTTAGTGCTAACGTACGGGTTAGATTTAGGGGTCGGGCGAGGGGCAGGCTTCGGGGAAGGGTTAGGGTTAAGGTTCGGGCTAGGGTTAATGTTAGGGGACGGGGACGGTTTAGGGTCCAGAGGAGGGTACGACAACGCTTTAGGGGGAGGGTACGTGTGAGGGCGGCGGTTAGTGTTAGCGTACGGGTTAGGATTAGGGGGCGGGTGAGGGTCAGGCTTCGGGGAAGGGTTAGGGTTAGGGTTCGGGCTAGGGTTAGGGTTAGGGGACGGGGACGGTTTAGGGTCCAGGGGAGGGTACGACAACGCTTTAGGGGGAGGGTACGTGTGAGTGCGCGGGTTAGTGTTAGCGTACGGGTTAGGATTAGGGGACGGGTGAGGGTCAGGCTTCGTGGAAGGGTTAGGGTTAGGGTTCAGGCTAGGGTTAGGGTTAGGGGACGGGGACGGTTTAGGGTCCAGGGGAGGGTACGACAACACTTGAGGGGGAGCGTACGTGTCAGGGCTCGGGTTAGAGTTAATGTAAGGGTTAGGATTAGGGGACGGGTGAGGGTCAGGCTTCGGTGAAGGGTTAGGGTTAGGGTTCGGGCTAGGGTTAGGGTTAGGGGACGGGGACGGTTTAGGGTCCAGGGGAGGGTACGACAACGCTTTAGGGGGAGCGTACGTGTGAGGGCACGGGTTAGTGTTAGCGTACGGGTTAGGATTAGGGGACGGGTGAGGGTCAGGCTTCGGGGAATGGTTAGGGTTAGGGTTCGGGCTAGGGTTAGGGTTAGGGGACGGCGACGGTTTAGGTTCCAAGGGAGGGTACGACAACGCTTTAGGGGGAGCGTACGTTTGAGGGCGCGGGTTAGTGTTAGCGTACGGCTTAGGATTAGGGGACGGGTGAGGTTCAGGCTTCGGGGAAGTGTTAGGGTTAGGGTTCGGGCTAGGGTTAGGGTTAGGGGACGGGGACGGTTTGGGGTCCAGGGGAGGGTACGACAACGCTTTAGGGGGAGTGTACGTGTGAAGGCGTGGGTTAGTGTTAGCGTACGGCTTAGGATTAGGGGACTGGTGAGGGTCAGGCTTCGGGAAAGGGTTAGGGTTAGGATTTGGGCTAGGTTTAGGGTTAGGGGACGGGGACGGTTTAGGGTCCAGGGGAGGGTACGACAACGCTTTAGGGGGAGGGTACGTATGAGGGCGCGGGTTAATGTTAGCGTACGGGTTAGGATTAGGGGACGGGTGAGGGTCAGGCTTCGGGGAAGGGTTAGGGTTAGGGTTCGGGCTAGGGTTAGGGTTAGGGGACGGGGACGGTTTATGGTCCAGGGGAGGGTACGACAACGCTTTAGGGGTAGCGTACGTGTGAGGGCGCATGTTAGTGTTAGCGTACGGGTTAGG
This sequence comes from Stenella coeruleoalba, assembly GCF_951394435.1. Taxonomy (NCBI): domain Eukaryota; kingdom Metazoa; phylum Chordata; class Mammalia; order Artiodactyla; family Delphinidae; genus Stenella; species Stenella coeruleoalba. The sequence continues at coordinate 204,332 of NW_027646438.1, read as the reverse complement.
ATAAGGGGACGGGTGAGGGTCAGGCTTCGAGGATGGGTTAGGGTTAGGGTTCGGGCTAGGGTTAGGGTTAGGGGACGGTTTAGGGTCCAGGGGAGGGTACGACAACGCTTTAGGGGGAGCGTACGTGTGAGGGAGCGGGTTAGTGTTAGCGTACGGGTTAGGATTAGGGGACGGGTGATGGTCAGGATTAGGGGAAGGGTTAGGGTTAGGGTTCGGGCTAGGGTTAGGGTTAGGGGACGGGGACGGTTTAGGGTGCAGGGGAGGGTACGACAACGCCTTTGGGGGAGCGTACGTGTGAGGGCGTGGGTTAGTGTTAGCGTACGGGTTAGGATTAGGGGACGGTTGAGGGTCAGGCTTCGGGGAAGGGTTAGGGTTAGGGTTCGGTCTAGGGTTAGGGTTAGGGGACGGGGACGGTTTAGGGTCCAGGGGAGGGTACGACAATGCTTTACGGGGAGCGTACGTGTGAGGGCGCCGGTTAGTGTTAGCGTACGGCTTAGGATTAGGGGACGGGTGAGGGTCAGGCTTCGGGGAAGGGTTAGGGTTAGGGTTCGGGCTAGGGTTAGGGTTAGGGGACGGGGACGGTTTAGGGTCCAGGGGAGGGTACGACAACGCTTTAGGGGGAGCGAACGTGTGAGGGCGCGGTTTAGTGTTAGCGTACGGGTTAGGATTAGGGGACGGGTGAGGGTCAGGCTTCAGGGAAGGGTTAGGGTTAGGGTTCGGGCTAGGGTTAGGGTTAGGGGACGGGGACGGCTTAGGGTCCATGGGAGGGTACGACAACGCTTTAGGGGGAGGGTACGTGTGAGGGCGCGGGTTACTGTTAGCATACGGGTTACGATTAGGGGACGGGTGAGGGTCAGGCTTCGGGGAAGTGTTATGGTTACGGTTCGGGCTAGGGTTAGGGTTAGGGGACGGGGACGGTTTAGGGTCCAGGGGAGGGTACGACAATGCCTTAGGGGGAGCGTACGTGTGAGGGCGCGGGTTAGTGTTAGCGTACGGGTTAGGATTAGGGGACGGGTGAGGGTCAGGCTTCGGGGAAGGGTTCGGGCTAGGGTTAGGGTTAGGGGACGGGGACGGTTTAGGGTCCAGCGGAGGGTACAACAACGCCTTAGGGGGAGCGTACGTGTGAGGGCGCGGGTTAGTGTTACCGTACGGGTTAGGATTAGGGGACGGGTGAGGGTCAGGCTTCGGGGAAGGGTTAGGGTTAGGGTTCGGGCTAGGGTTAGGGTTAGGGGACGGGGACGGTTTGGGGTCCAGGGGAGGGTACGACAACGCTTTAGGGGGAGCGTACGTGTGAGGGCGCGGGTTAGTTTTAACGTACGGGTTAGGATTATGGGACGGGTGAGGGTCAGGCTTCGGGGATGGGTTAGGGTTAGGGTTCGGGCTAGGGTAAGGGTTAGGGGACGGGGACGGTTTAGGGTGCAGGGGAGGGTACGACAACGCCTTTGGGGGAGCGAACGTGTGAGGGCGTGGGTTAGTGTTAGCGTACGGGTTAGGATTAGGGGACGGGTGTGGGTCAGGCTTCGGGGAAGGGTTAGGTTTAGGGTTCGGGCTAGGGTTAGGGGACGGGGACGGTTTAGGGTCCAGGGGAGGGTACGACAACGCTTTAGGGGGAGCGTACGTGTGAGGGCGCGGGTTAGTGTTAGAGTACGGGTTAGGATTATGGGACGGGTGAGGGTCAGGCTTCGGGGAAGTTTTAGGGTTAGCATTCGGGCTAGGGTTAGGGTTAGGGGACGGGGACGGTTTAGGGTCGAGAGGAGGGTACGACAACGCTTTAGGGGCACCGTACGTGTGAGGGCGCGGGTTAGTGTTAGCGTACGGGTTAGGATTAGGGGACGGGTGAGGGTCAGGCTTCGGGGAAGGATTAGGGTTAGGGTTCGGGCTAGCGTTAAGGTTAGGGGACGGGGACGGTTTAGGGTCCAGGGGAGGGTACGACAACGCTTTAGGGGGAGCGTACGTGTGAGGGCGCGGTTTAGTGTTATCGTACGGGTTAGGATTAGGGGACGTGTGAGGGTCAGGCTTCAGGGAAGGGTTAGGGTTAGGGTTCGGGCTAGGGTTAGGGTTAGGGGACGGGGACGGTTTAGGGTCCAGGGGAGGGTACGACAACGCTTAAGGGGGAGGGTACATGTGAGGGCGCGGGTTAGTGTTAGCGTACGGGTTAGGATTAGGGGACGGTTGAGGGTCAGGCTTCGGGGAAGGGTTAGGGTTAGGGTTCGGGCTAGGGTAAGGGTTAGGGGACGGGACGGTTTAGGGTCCAGGGGAGGGTACGACAACGCTTTAGGGGGAGCGTACGTGTGAGGGCGTGGGTCAGTGTTAGCGTACGGTTTAGGATTAGGGGACGGGTGAGGGTCAGGCTTCGGGGAAGGGTTAGGGTTAGGGTTCGGGCTAGGGTTAGGGTTAGGGGACGGGGACGGTTTAGGGTCCAGGGGAGGGTACGACAACGCTTTAGGGGGAGCGTACGTGTGAGGGCACGGGTCAGTGTTAGCGTGCGGGTTAGGATTAGGGGACGGGTGAGGGTCACGCTTCGGGGAAGGGTTAGGGTTAGGGTTCGGGCTAGGGTTAGGGTTAGGGGAAGGGGACGGTTTAGGGTCCAGGGGAGGGTAGGACAACGCTTTAGGGGGAGCGTACGTGTGAGGGCGCGGGTTAGTGTTAGCGTACGGGTTAGGATTGGGGACGGGTGAGGGTCAGGCTTCGGGGAAGGGTTAGGGTTAGGGTAGGGGCTAGGGTTAGGGTTAGGGGATGGGGACGGTTTAGGGTCCAGGGGAGGGTATGACAACGCTTTAAGGGGAGCGTACGTGTGAGGGCGCGGGTTAGTGTTAGCGTACGGGTTGGGATTAAGGGACGGGTGAGGGTCAGGCTTCGGGGAAGTGTTGGGGTTAGGGTTCGGGCTATGGTTAGGGTTAGGGGACGGGGACGGTTTAGGGTCCAGGGGAGGGTACGACAAAGCTTTAGGGGGAGCGTACGTTTGAGGGCGCGGGTTAGTGTTAGCGTACGGCTTAGGATTAGGGGACGGGTGAGGGTCAGGCTTCGGGGAAGTGTTAGGGTTAGGGTTCGGGCTAGGGTTAGGGTTAGGGGACGGGGACGGTTTAGGGTCCAGGGGAGGGTACGACAACGCTTTAGGGGGAGCGTTCGTGTGAGGGCGCGGGTTAGTGTTAGCGTATGGGTTAGGATTAGGGGACGGGTGAGGGTCAGGCTTCGGGGAAGGGTTAGGGTTAGGGTTCGGGCTAGGGTTAGGGTTAGGGGACGGGGACGGTTTAGGGTCCAGGGGAGGGTACGACAGCGCTTTAGGGGGAGCGTACGTGTGAGGGCGTGGGCTAGTGTTAGCGTACGGGTTAGGATCAGGGGCCGGGTGAGGGTCAGGCTTCGGGGAAGGGTTAGGGTTAGGGTTCGGGCTAGGTTTAGGGTTAGGGGATGGGGACGGTTTAGGGTCCAGGGGAGGGTACGACAACGCTTTAGGGGGAGCGTACGTGTGAGGGCGCGGGTTAGTGTTAGCGTATGTGTTAGGATTATGGGACGGGTGAGGGTCAGGCTTCGGGGAAGGGTTAGGGTTAGGGTTCGGGCTAGGGTTAGGGTTAGGGGACGGGGGCGGTTTAGGGTCCAGGGGAGGGTACGACAACGCTTTAGGGGGAGCGTACGTTTGAGGGCGTGGGTTAGTGTTAGCGTACGGGTTAGGATTAGGGGACGGGTGAGTGTCAGGCTTCGGGGAAGGGTTAGGGTTAGGGTTCGGGCTAGGGTTAGGGTTAGGGGACGGGGACGGTTTAGGGTCCAGGGGAGGGTACGACAACGCTTTAGGGGGAGCGTACGTGTGAGGGCGCGCGTTAGTGTCAACGTACGAGTTAGGATTAGGGGACGGGTGAGGGTCAGGCTTCGGGGAAGTGTTAGGGTTAGGGTTCGGGGTAGGGTTAGGTTTAGGGGACGGGGACGGTTTAGGGTCCAGGGGAGGGTACGACAACGCTTTAGGGGGAGCGTACGTGTGAGGGCGCGGGTTAGTGTTAGCGTACGGGTTAGGATTAGGGGACGGGTGAGGGTCAGGCTTCGGGGAAGGGTTAGGGTTAGGGTCCGGGCTCGGGTTAGGGTTAGGGGACGGGGACGGTTTAGGGTCCAGGGGAGGGTACGACAACGCTTTAGGGGGAGCGTACGTGTGAGGGCGCGGGTTAGTGTTAGCGTACGGGTTACGATTAGGGGACGTGTGAGGGTCAGGCTTCGGGGAAGGGTTAGGGTTAGGGTTCGGGCTGGGGTTAGGGTTAGGGGACAGGGACGGTTTAGGGTCCAGGAGAGGGTACGACAACGTTTTAGGGGGAGCGTACGTGTGAGGGCGCGGGTTAGTGTTAGCGTACGGGTTAGGATTATGGGACGGGTGAGGGTCAGCCTTCGGGGAAGGTTTAGGGTTAGGGTTCGGGCTAGGGATAGTGTTAGGGGACGGGGACGGTTTAGGGTCCAGGGGAGGGTACGACAACGCTTTAGGAGGAGCGTACGTGTGAAGGCGCGGTTTAGTGTTAGCGTACGGCTTAGGATTAGGGGAAGGGTGAGGGTCAGGCTTCAGGGAAGGGTTAGGGTTAGGGTTCGGGCTAGGGTTAGGGTTAGGGGACGGGGACGGTTTAGGGTCCAGGGGAGGGTACGACAACGCTTTAGGGGGAGCGTACGTGTGAGGGCGTGGGTTAGTGTTAGCGTAAGGGTTAGGATTAGGGGACGGGTGAGGGTCAGGCTTCGGGGAAGGGTTAGGGTTAGGGTTCGGGCTAGGGTTAGGGTTAGGGGACGGGGACGGTTTAGGGTCCAGTGGAGGGTACGACAACGCTTTAGGTGGAGCGTACGTGTGAGGGCGCGGGTTAGTGTTAGCGTACGGGTTAGGATTAGGGGACGGGTGATGGTCAGGATTCGGGGAAGGGTTAGGGTTAGGGTTCGGGCTAGGGTTAGGGTTAGGGGACGGGGACGGTTTAGGGTCCAGGGGAGGGTACGACAATGCTTTAGGGGGAGCGTACGTGTGAGGGCGTTGGTTAGTGTTAGCGTACGTGTTAGGATTAGGGGACGGGTGAGGGTCAGGCTACGGGGAAGGGTTAGGGTTAGGGTTCGGGCTAGGGTTAGGGATAGGGGACGGGGACGGTTTAGGGTCCAGCGGAAGGTACAAGAACGCCTTAGGGGGAGCGTACGTGTGAGGGCGCGGGTTAGTGTTACCGTATGGTTTAGGATTAGGGGACGGGTGAGGGTCAGGCTTCGGGGAAGGGTTAGGGTTAGGGTTCGGGCTAGGGTTAGGGTTAGGGGACGGGGACGGTTTGGGGTCCAGGGGAGGGTACGACAACGCTTTAGGGGGAGCGTACGTGTGAGGGCGCGGGTTAGTTTTAACGTACGGGTTAGGATTAGGGGACGGGTGAGGGTCAGGCTTCGGGGATGGGTTAGGGTTAGGGTTCGGGCTAGGGTTAGGGTTAGGGGACGGGGACGGTTTAGGGTGCACGGGAGGGTACGACAACGCCTTTGGGGGAGCGTACGTGTGAGGGCGTGGGTTAGTGTTAGCGTACGGGTTAGGATTAGGGGACGGGTGAGGGTCAGGCTTCGGGGAAGGATTAGGGTTAGGGTTCGGGCTAGGGTTAGGGTTAGGGGACGGGGATGGTTTAGGGTCCAGGGGAGGGTACGACAACGCTTTAGGGGGAGCGTACGTGTGAGGGCGCGGGTTAGTGTTAGCGTACGGGTTAGGATTAGGGGACGGGTGAGGGTCAGGCTTCGGGGAAGGGTTAGGGTTAGCGTTCGGGCTAAGGTTAGGTTTAGAAAACGGGGACGGTTTAGGGTCGAGAGGAGGGTACGACAACGCTTTAGGGGGACCGTACGTGTGAGGGCGCGGGTTAGTGTTAGCGTACGGGTTAGGATTAGGGGACGGGTGAGGGTCAGGCTCGGGGAAGGGTTAGGGTTAGGGTTCGGGCTAGGGTTAAGGTTAGGGGACGGGGACGGTTTAGGGTCCAGGGGAGGGTACGACAATGCTTTAGGGGGAGCGTACGTGTGAGGGCGCGGGTTAGTGTTAGCGTACGGTTTAGGATTAGGGGTCGGGTGAGGGTCAGGCTTCGGGGAAGGGTTAGGGTTAGGGTTCGGGCTAGGGTTAGGGTTAGGGGACGGGGACGGTTTAGGGTCCAGGGGAGGGTACGACAACGCCTTAGGGGGAGCGTACGTGTGAGGGCGCGGGTTAGTGTTAGCGTACGGGTTAGGATTAGGGGACGGGTGAGGGTCAGGCTTCGGGGAAGTGTTCGGGCTAGGGTTAGGGTTAGGGGACGGGGACGGTTTAGGGTCCAGCGGAGGGTACAACAACGCCTTAGGGGGAGCGTACGTGTGAGGGCGCGGGTTAGTGTTACCGTACGGGTTAGGATTAGGGGACGGGTGAGGGTCAGGCTTCAGGGAAGGGTTAGGGTTAGGGTTCGGGCTGGGGTGAGGGTTAGGGGACGGGGACGGTTTGGGGTCCAGGGGAGGGTACGACAACGCTTTAGGGGGAGCGTACGTGTGAGGGCGCGGGTTAGTTTTAACGTACGGGTTAGGATTAGGGGACGGGTGAGTGTCAGGCTTCGGGGATGGGTTAGGGTTAGGGTTCGGGCTAGGGTAAGGGTTAGGGGACGGGGACGGTTTCGGGTGCAGGGGAGGGTACGACAACGCCTTTGGGGGAGCGTACGTGTGAGGGCGTGGGTTAGTGTTAGCGTATGGGTTAGGATTAGGGGACGGGTGAGGGTCAGGCTTCGGGGAAGGGTTAGGGTTAGGGTTCGGGCTAGAGTTAGGGTTAGGGGACGGAGACGGATTAGGGTCCAGGGGAGGGTACGACAACGCTTTAGGGGGAGCATACGTGTGAGGGCGCGGGTTAGTGTTAGCGTACGGGTTAGGATTAGGGGACGGGTGAGGGTCAGGCTTCGGGGATGGGTTAGTGTTAGGGTTCGGGCTAGGGTTAGGGTTAGGGGACGGGGACGGTTTAGGGTCCAGGGGAGGGTACGACAATGCTTTAGGGGGAGCATACGTGTGAGGGCGCGGGTTAGTGTTAGCGTACGGGTTAGGATTAGGGGACGGGTGAGGGTCAGGCTTCGGGGAAGGGTTAGGGTTAGGGTTCGGGCTAGGGTTAGGGTTAGGGGACGGAGACGGTTTAGGTTCCAGGGGAGGGTACGACAACGCTTTAGGGGGAGCGTACGTGTGAGGGCGCGGGTTAGTGTTAGCGTACGGGTTAGGATTAGGGGACGGGTGAGGGTCAGCCTTCGGGGAAGGGTTAGGGTTAGGGTTCGGGCTAGGGTTAGAGTTAGGGGACGGGGACGGTTTACGGTCCAGGGGAGGGTACGACAACGCTTTAGGGGGAGCATACTTGTGAGGGCGCGTGTTAGTGTTAGTGTACGGGTTAGGATTAGGGGACGGGTGAGGGTTAGGCTTCAGGGAAGGGTTAGGGTTAGGTTTCGGGCTAGGGTTAGGGGACGGGGACGGGGACGGTTTAGGGTCCAGGGGAGGGTACGACAACGCTTTAGGGGGAGCGTACGTGTGAGGGCACGGGTCAGTGTTAGCGTACGGGTTAGGATTAGGGGACGGGTGAGAGTCAGGCTTCAGAGAAGCGTTAGGGTTAGGGTTCGGGCTAGGGTTAGGGTAAGGGGACGGGGACGGTTTAGGGTGCAGGGGAGGGTACGACAACGCTTTAGGGGGAGCGTACGTGTGGGGGCGCGGGTTACTGTTAGCATACGGGTTACGATTAGGGGACGGGTGAGGGTCAGGCTTCGGGGAAGGGTTATGGTTACGGTTCGGGCTAGGGTTAGGGTTAGGGGACGGGGACGGTTTAGGGTCCAGGGGAGGGTACGACAACGCCTTAGGGGGAGCGTACGTGTGAGGGCGCGGGTTAGTGTTAGCGTACGGGTTAGGATTAGGGGACGGGTGAGGGTCAGGCTTCGGGGAAGGGTTCGGGCTAGGGTTAGGGTTAAGGGACGGGGACGGTTTAGGGTCCAGCGGAGGGTACAACAACGCCTTAGGGGGAGCGTACGTGTGAGGGCGCGGGTTAGTGTTACCGTACGGGTTAGGATTAGGGGACAGGTGAGGGTCAGGCTTCGGGGAAGGGTTAGGGTTAGGGTTCGGGCTAGGGTTAGGGTTAGGGGACGGGGACGGTTTGGGGTCCAGGGGAGGGTACGACAACGCTTTAGGGGGAGCGTACGTGTGAGGGCGCGGGTTAGTTTTAACGTACGGGTTAGGATTATGGGACGGGTGAGGGTCAGGCTTCGGGGATGGGTTAGGGTTAGGGTTCGGGCTAGGGTAAGGGTTAGGGGACGGGGACGGTTTAGGGTGCAGGGGAGGGTACGACAACGCCTTTGGGGGAGCGAACGTGTGAGGGCGTGGGTTAGTGTTAGCGTACGGGTTAGGATTAGGGGACGGGTGTGGGTCAGGCTTCGGGGAAGGGTTAGGTTTAGGGTTCGGGCTAGGGTTAGGGGACGGGGACGGTTTAGGGTCCAGGGGAGGGTACGACAACGCTTTAGGGGGAGCGTACGTGTCAGGGCGCGGGTTAGTGTTAGAGTACGGTTTAGGATTATGGGACGGGTGAGGGTCAGGCTTCGGGGAAGTGTTAGGGTTAGCATTCGGGCTAGGGTTAGGGTTAGGGGACGGGGACGGTTTAGGGTCGAGAGGAGGGTACGACAACGCTTTAGGGGCACCGTACGTGTGAGGGCGCGGGTTAGTGTTAGCGTACGGGTTAGGATTAGGGGACGGGTGAGGGTCAGGCTTCGGGGAAGGATTAGGGTTAGGGTTCGGGCTAGCGTTAAGGTTAGGGGACGGGGACGGTTTAGGGTCCAGGGGAGGGTACGACAATGCTTTAGGGGGAGCGTACGTGTGAGGGCGCGGTTTAGTGTTATCGTACGGGTTAGGATTAGGGGACGTGTGAGGGTCAGGCTTCAGGGAAGGGTTAGGGTTAGGGTTCGGGCTAGGGTTAGGGTTAGGGGACGGGGACGGTTTAGGGTCCAGGGGAGGGTACGACAACGCTTAAGGGGGAGGGTACATGTGAGGGCGCGGGTTAGTGTTAGCGTACGGGTTAGGATTAGGGGACGGGTGAGGGTCAGGCTTCGGGGAAGGGTTAGGGTTAGGGTTCGGGCTAGGGTAAGGGTTAGGGGACGGGGACGGTTTAGGGTCCAGGGGAGGGTACGACAACGCTTTAGGGGGAGCGTACGTGTGAGGGCGTGGGTCAGTGTTAGCGTACGGGTTAGGATTAGGGGACGGGTGAGGGTCAGGCTTCGGGGAAGGGTTAGGGTTAGGGTTCGGGCTAGGGTTAGGTTTAGGGGACGGGGACGGTTTAGGGTCCAGGGGAGGGTACGACAACGCTTTAGGGGGAGCGTACGTGTGAGGGCACGGGTCAGTGTTAGCGTGCGGGTTAGGATTAGGGGACGGGTGAGGGTCACGCTTCGGGGAAGGGTTAGGGTTAGGGTTCGGGCTAGGGTTAGGGTTAGGGGAAGGGGACGGTTTAGGGTCCAGGGGAGGGTAGGACAACGCTTTAGGGGGAGCGTACGTGTGAGGGCGCGTGTTAGTGTTAGCGTACGGGTTAGGATTGGGGACGGGTGAGGGTCAGGCTTCGGGGAAGGGTTAGGGTTAGGGTAGGAGCTAGGGTTAGGGTTAGGGGATGGGGACGGTTTAGGGTCCAGGGGAGGGTATGACAATGCTTTAAGGGGAGCGTACGTGTGAGGGCGCGGGTTAGTGTTAGCGTACGGGTTGGGATTAAGGGACGGGTGAGGGTCAGGCTTCGGGGAAGTGTTGGGGTTAGGGTTCGGGCTATGGTTAGGGTTAGGGGACGGGGACGGTTTAGGGTCCAGGGGAGGGTACGACAAAGCTTTAGGGGGAGCGTACGTTTGAGGGCGCGGGTTAGTGTTAGCGTACGGCTTAGGATTAGGGGACGGGTGAGGGTCAGGCTTCGGGGAAGTGTTAGGGTTAGGGTTCGGGCTAGGGTTAGGGTTAGGGGACGGGGACGGTTTAGGGTCCAGGGGAGGGTACGACAACGCTTTAGGGGGAGCGTTCGTGTGAGGGCGCGGGTTAGTGTTAGCGTACGGTTTAGGATTAGGGGACGGGTGAGGGTCAGGCTTCGGGGAAGGGTTAGGGTTAGGGTTCGGGCTAGGGTTAGGGTTAGGGGACGGGGACGGTTTGGGGTCCAGGGGAGGGTACGACAACGCTTTAGGGGGAGCGTACGTGTGAGGGCGCGGGTTAGTTTTAACGTACGGGTTAGGATTAGGGGACGGGTGAGGGTCAGGCTTCGGGGATGGGTTAGGGTTAGGGTTCGGGCTAGGGTTAGGGTTAGGGGACGGGGACGGTTTAGGGTGCAGGGGAGGGTACGACAACGCCTTTGGGGGAGCGTACGTGTGAGGGCGTGGGTTAGTGTTAGCGTACGGGTTAGGATTAGGGGACGGGTGAGGGTCAGGCTTCGGGGAAGGATTAGGGTTAGGGTTCGGGCTAGGGTTAGGGTTAGGGGACGGGGACGGTTTAGGGTCCAGGGGAGGGTACGACAACGCTTTAGGGGGAGCGTACGTGTGAGGGCGCGGGTTAGTGTTAGCGTACGGGTTAGGATTATGGGACGGGTGAGGGTCAGGCTTCGGGGAAGGGTTAGGGTTAGCGTTCGGGCTAGGGTTAGGGTTAGAAAACGGGGACGGTTTAGGGTCGAGAGGAGGGTACGACAACGCTTTAGGGGGACCGTACGTGTGAGGGCGCGGGTTAGTGTTAGCGTACGGGTTAGGATTAGGGGACGGGTGAGGGTCAGGCTCGGGGAAGGGTTAGGGTTAGGGTTCGGGCTAGGGTTAAGGTTAGGGGACGGGGACGGTTTAGGGTCCAGGGGAGGGTACGACAATGCTTTAGGGGGAGCGTACGTGTGAGGGCGCGGGTTAGTGTTAGCGTACGGTTTAGGATTAGGGGTCGGGTGAGGGTCAGGCTTCGGGGAAGGGTTAGGGTTAGGGTTCGGGCTAGGGTTAGGGTTAGGGGACGGGGACGGTTTAGGGTCCAGGGGAGGGTACGACAACGCCTTAGGGGGAGTGTACGTGTGAGGGCGCGGGTTAGTGTTAGCGTACGGGTTAGGATTAGGGGACGGGTGAGGGTCAGGCTTCGGGGAAGGGTTCGGGCTAGGGTTAGGGTTAGGGGACGGGGACGGTTTAGGGTCCAGCGGAGGGTACAACAACGCCTTAGGGGGAGCGTACGTGTGAGGGCGCGGGTTAGTGTTACCGTACGGGTTAGGATTAGGGGACGGGTGAGGGTCAGGCTTCCGGGAAGGGTTAGGGTTAGGGTTCGGGCTGGGGTGAGGGTTAGGGGACGGGGACGGTTTGGGGTCCAGGGGAGGGTACGACAACGCTTTAGGGGGAGCGTACGTGTGAGGGCGCGGGTTAGTTTTAACGTACGGGTTAGGATTAGGGGACGGGTGAGTGTCAGGCTTCGGGGATGGGTTAGGGTTAGGGTTCGGGCTAGGGTAAGGGTTAGGGGACGGGGACGGTTTCGGGTGCAGGGGAGGGTACGACAACGCCTTTGGGGGAGCGTACGTGTGAGGGCGTGGGTTAGTGTTAGCGTATGGGTTAGGATTAGGGGACGGGTGAGGGTCAGGCTTCGGGGAAGGGTTAGGGTTAGGGTTCGGGCTAGGGTTAGGGTTAGGGGACGGAGACGGATTAGGGTCCAGGGTAGGGTACGACAACGCTTTAGGGGGAGCATACGTGTGAGGGCGCGGGTTAGTGTTAGCGTACGGGTTAGGATTAGGGGACGGGTGAGGGTCAGGCTTCGGGGATGGGTTAGTGTTAGGGTTCGGGCTAGGGTTAGGGTTAGGGGACGGGGACGGTTTAGGGTCCAGGGGAGGGTACGACAATGCTTTAGGGGGAGCATACGTGTGAGGGCGCGGGTTAGTGTTAGCGTACGGGTTAGGATTAGGGGACGGGTGAGGGTCAGGCTTCGGGGAAGGGTTAGGGTTAGGGTTCGGGCTAGGGTTAGGGTTAGGGGACGGAGACGGTTTAGGTTCCAGGGGAGGGTACGACAACGCTTTAGGGGGAGCGTACGTGTGAGGGCGCGGGTTAGTGTTAGCGTACGGGTTAGGATTAGGGGACGGGTGAGGGTCAGCCTTCGGGGAAGGGTTAGGGTTAGGGTTCGGGCTAGGGTTAGAGTTAGGGGACGGGGACGGTTTACGGTCCAGGGGAGGGTACGACAACGCTTTAGGGGGAGCATACTTGTGAGGGCGCGTGTTAGTGTTAGCGTACGGGTTAGGATTAGGGGACGGGTGAGGGTTAGGCTTCAGGGAAGGGTTAGGGTTAGGTTTCGGGCTAGGGTTAGGGGACGGGGACGGGGACGGTTTAGGGTCCAGGGGAGGGTACGACAACGCTTTAGGGGGATCGTACGTGTGAGGGCACGGGTCAGTGTTAGCGTACGGGTTAGGATTAGGGGACGGGTGAGGGTCAGGCTTCAGAGAAGCGTTAGGGTTAGGGTTCGGGCTAGGGTTAGGGTAAGGGGACGGGGACGGTTTAGGGTGCAGGGGAGGGTACGACAACGCTTTAGGGGGAGCGTACGTGTGAGGGCGCGGGTTACTGTTAGCATACGGGTTACGATTAGGGGACGGGTGAGGGTCAGGCTTCGGGGAAGGGTTATGGTTACGGTTCGGGCTAGGGTTAGGGTTAGGGGACGGGGACGGTTTAGGGTCCAGGGGAGGGTACGACAACGCCTTAGGGGGAGCGTACGTGTGAGGGCGCGGGTTAGTGTTAGCGTACGGGTTAGGATTAGGGGACGGGTGAGGGTCAGGCTTCGGGGAAGGGTTCGGGCTAGGGTTAGGGTTAGGGGACGGGGACGGTTTAGGGTCCAGCGGAGGGTACAACAACGCCTTAGGGGGAGCGTACGTGTGAGGGCGCGGGTTAGTGTTACCGTACGGGTTAGGATTAGGGGACGGGTGAGGGTCAGGCTTCGGGGAAGGGTTAGGGTTAGGGTTCGGGCTAGGGTTAGGGTTAGGGGACGGGGACGGTTTGGGGTCCAGGGGAGGGTACGACAACGCTTTAGGGGGAGCGTACGTGTGAGGGCGCGGGTTAGTTTTAACGTACGGGTTAGGATTATGGGACGGGTGAGGGTCAGGCTTCGGGGATGGGTTAGGGTTAGGGTTCGGGCTAGGGTAAGGGTTAGGGGACGGGGACGGTTTAGGGTGCAGGGGAGGGTACGACAACGCCTTTGGGGGAGCGAACGTGTGAGGGCGTGGGTTAGTGTTAGCGTACGGGTTAGGATTAGGGGACGGGTGTGGGTCAGGCTTCGGGGAAGGGTTAGGTTTAGGGTTCGGGCTAGGGTTAGGGGACGGGGACTGTTTAGGGTCCAGGGGAGGGTACGACAACGCTTTAGGGGGAGCGTACGTGTCAGGGCGCGGGTTAGTGTTAGAGTACGGTTTAGGATTATGGGACGGGTGAGGGTCAGGCTTCGGGGAAGTGTTAGGGTTAGCATTCGGGCTAGGGTTAGGGTTAAGGGACGGGGACGGTTTAGGGTCGAGAGGAGGGTACGACAACGCTTTAGGGGCACCGTACGTGTGAGGGCGCGGGTTAGTGTTAGCGTACGGGTTAGGATTAGGGGACGGGTGAGGGTCAGGCTTCGGGGAAGGATTAGGGTTAGGGTTCGGGCTAGCGTTAAGGTTAGGGGACGGGGACGGTTTAGGGTCCAGGGGAGGGTACGACAACGCTTTAGGGGGAGCGTACATGTGAGGGCGCGGTTTAGTGTTATCGTACGGGTTAGGATTAGGGGACGTGTGAGGGTCAGGCTTCAGGGAAGGGTTAGGGTTAGGGTTCGGGCTAGGGTTAGGGTTAGGGGACGGGGACGGTTTAGGGTCCAGGGGAGGGTACGACAACGCTTAAGGGGGAGGGTACATGTGAGGGCGCGGGTTAGTGTTAGCGTACGGGTTAGGATTAGGGGACGGGTGAGGGTCAGGCTTCGGGGAAGGGTTAGGGTTAGGGTTCGGGCTAGGGTAAGGGTTAGGGGACGGGGACGGTTTAGGGTCCAGGGGAGGGTACGACAACGCTTTAGGGGGAGCGTACGTGTGAGGGCGTGGGTCAGTGTTAGCGTACGGGTTAGGATTAGGGGACGGGTGAGGGTCAGGCTTCGGGGAAGGGTTAGGGTTAGGGTTCGGGCTAGGGTTAGGTTTAGGGGACGGGGACGGTTTAGGGTCCAGGGGAGGGTACGACAACGCTTTAGGGGGAGCGTACGTGTGAGGGCACGGGTCAGTGTTAGCGTGCGGGTTAGGATTAGGGGACGGGTGAGGGTCACGCTTCGGGGAAGGGTTAGGGTTAGGGTTCGGGCTAGGGTTAGGGTTAGGGGAAGGGGACGGTTTAGGGTCCAGGGGAGGGTAGGACAACGCTTTAGGGGGAGCGTACGTGTGAGGGCGCGTGTTAGTGTTAGCGTACGGGTTAGGATTGGGGACGGGTGAGGGTCAGGCTTCGGGGAAGGGTTAGGGTTAGGGTAGGAGCTAGGGTTAGGGTTAGGGGATGGGGACGGTTTAGGGTCCAGGGGAGGGTATGACAATGCTTTAAGGGGAGCGTACGTGTGAGGGCGCGGGTTAGTGTTAGCGTACGGGTTGGGATTAAGGGACGGGTGAGGGTCAGGCTTCGGGGAAGTGTTGGGGTTAGGGTTCGGGCTATGGTTAGGGTTAGGGGACGGGGACGGTTTAGGGTCCAGGGGAGGGTACGACAAAGCTTTAGGGGGAGCGTACGTTTGAGGGCGCGGGTTAGTGTTAGCGTACGGCTTAGGATTAGGGGACGGGTGAGGGTCAGGCTTCGGGGAAGTGTTAGGGTTAGGGTTTGGGCTAGGGTTAGGGTTAGGGGACGGGGACGGTTTAGGGTCCAGGGGAGGGTACGACAACGCTTTAGGGGGAGCGTTCGTGTGAGGGCGCGGGTTAGTGTTAGCGTACAGTTTAGGATTAGGGGACGGGTGAGGGTCAGGCTTCGGGGAAGGGTTAGGGTTAGGGTTCGGGCTAGGGTTAGGGTTAGGGGACGGGGACGGTTTGGGGTCCAGGGGAGGGTACGACAACGCTTTAGGGGGAGCGTACGTGTGAGGGCGCGGGTTAGTTTTAACGTACGGGTTAGGATTAGGGGACGGGTGAGGGTCAGGCTTCGGGGATGGGTTAGGGTTAGGGTTCGGGCTAGGGTTAGGGTTAGGGGACGGGGACGGTTTAGGGTCCAGGGGAGGGTAGGACAACGCTTTAGGGGGAGCGTACGTGTGAGGGCGCGCGTTAGTGTCAACGCACGAGTTAGGATTAGGGGACGGGTGAGGGTCAGGCTTCGGGGAAGTGTTAGGGTTAGGGTTCGGGGTAGGGTTAGGTTTAGGGGACGGGGACGGTTTAGGGTCCAGGGGAGGGTACGACAACGCTTTAGGGGGAGCATACGTGTGAGGGCGCGGGTTAGGGTTAGCGTACGGGTTAGGATTAGGGGACGGGTGAGGGTCAGGCTTCGGGGAAGGGTTAGGGTTAGGGTCCGGGCTCGGGTTAGGGTTAGGGGACGGGGACGGTTTAGGGTCCAGGGGAGGGTACGACAACGCTTTAGGGGGAGCGTACGTGTGAGGGCGCGGGTTAGTGTTAGCGTACGGGTTAGGATTAGGGGACGTGTGAGGGTCAGGCTTCGGGGAAGGGTTAGGGTTAGGGTTCGGGCTGGGGTTAGGGTTAGGGGACAGGGACGGTTTAGGGTCCAGGAGAGGGTACGACAACGTTTTAGGGGGAGCGTACGTGTGAGGGCGCGGGTTAGTGTTAGCGTACGGGTTAGGATTATGGGACGGGTGAGGGTCAGCCTTCGGGGAAGGGTTAGGGTTAGGGTTCGGGCTAGGGATAGGGTTAGGGGACGGGGACGGTTTAGGGTCCAGGGGAGGGTACGACAACGCTTTAGGAGGAGCGTACGTGTGAAGGCGCGGTTTAGTGTTAGCGTACGGCTTAGGATTAGGGGAAGGGTGAGGGTCAGGCTTCAGGGAAGGGTTAGGGTTAGGGTTCGGGCTAGGGTTAGGGTTAGGGGACGGGGACGGTTTAGGGTCCAGGGGAGGGTACGACAACGCTTTAGGGGGAACGTACGTGTGAGGGCGCTGGTTAGTGTTAGCGTAAGGGTTAGGATTAGGGGACGGGTGAGGGTCAGGCTTCGGGGAAGGGTTAGGGTTAGGGTTCGGGCTAGGGTTAGGGTTAGGGGACGGGGACGGTTTAGGGTCCAGTGGAGGGTACGACAACGCTTTAGGTGGAGCGTACGTGTGAGGGCGCGGGTTAGTGTTAGCGTACGGGTTAGGATTAGGGGACGGGTGATGGTCAGGATTCGGGGAAGGGTTAGGGTTAGGGTTCGGGCTAGGGTTAGGGTTAGGGGACGGGGACGGTTTAGGGTCCAGGGGAGGGTACGACAACGCTTTAGGGGGAGCGTACGTGTGAGGGCGTTGGTTAGTGTTAGCGTACGTGTTAGGATTAGGGGACGGGTGAGGGTCAGGCTACGGGGAAGGGTTAGGGTTAGGGTTCGGGCTAGGGTTAGGGATAGGGGACGGGGACGGTTTAGGGTCCAGCGGAGGGTACAAGAACGCCTTAGGGGGAGCGTACGTGTGAGGGCGCGGGTTTGTGTTACCGTACGGTTTAGGATTAGGGGACGGGTGAGGGTCAGGCTTCGGGGAAGGGTTAGGGTTAGGGTTCGGGCTAGGGTTAGGGTTAGGGGACGGGGACGGTTTGGGGTCCAGGGGAGGGTACGACAACGCTTTAGGGGGAGCGTACGTGTGAGGGCGCGGGTTAGTTTTAACGTACGGGTTAGGATTAGGGGACGGGTGAGGGTCAGGCTTCGGGGATGGGTTAGGGTTAGGGTTCGGGCTAGGGTTAGGGTTAGGGGACGGGGACGGTTTAGGGTGCAGGGGAGGGTACGACAACGCCTTTGGGGGAGCGTACGTGTGAGGGCGTGGGTTAGTGTTAGCGTACGGGTTAGGATTAGGGGACGGGTGAGGGTCAGGCTTCGGGGAAGGATTAGGGTTAGGGTTCGGGCTAGGGTTAGGGTTAGGGGACGGGGACGGTTTAGGGTCCAGGGGAGGGTACGACAACGCTTTAGGGGGAGCGTACGTGTGAGGGCGCGGGTTAGTGTTAGCGTACGGGTTAGGATTATGGGACGGGTGAGGGTCAGGCTTCGGGGAAGGGTTAGGGTTAGCGTTCGGTCTAGGGTTAGGGTTAGAAAACGGGGACGGTTTAGGGTCGAGAGGAGGGTACGACAACGCTTTAGGGGGACCGTACGTGTGAGGGCGCGGGTTAGTGTTAGCGTACGGGTTAGGATTAGGGGACGGGTGAGGGTCAGGCTCGGGGAAGGATTAGGGTTAGGGTTCGGGCTAGGGTTAAGGTTAGGGGACGGGGACGGTTTAGGGTCCAGGGGAGGGTACGACAATGCTTTAGGGGGAGCGTACGTGTGAGGGCGCGGGTTAGTGTTAGCGTACGGTTTAGGATTAGGGGTCGGGTGAGGGTCAGGCTTCGGGGAAGGGTTAGGGTTAGGGTTCGGGCTAGGGTTAGGGTTAGGGGACGGGGACGGTTTAGGGTCCAGGGGAGGGTACGACAATGCCTTAGGGGGAGCGTACGTGTGAGGGCGCGGGTTAGTGTTAGCGTACGGGTTAGGATTAGGGGACGGGTGAGGGTCAGGCTTCGGGGAAGGGTTCGGGCTAGGGTTAGGGTTAGGGGACGGGGACGGTTTAGGGTCCAGCGGAGGGTACAACAACGCCTTAGGGGGAGCGTACGTGTGAGGGCGCGGGTTAGTGTTACCGTACGGGTTAGGATTAGGGGACGGGTGAGGGTCAGGCTTCGGGGAAGGGTTAGGGTTAGGGTTCAGGCTAGGGTTAGGGTTAGGTGACGGGGACGGTTTAGGGTCTAGGGGAGGGTATGACAACGCTTTAGGGGGAGCGTACGTGTGAGGGCGCGGGTTAGTGTTAACATACGGGTTAGGATTAGGGGACGTGTGAGGGTCAGGCTTCGGGGAAGGGTTAGGGTTAGGGTTCGGGCTAGGGTTAGGGATAGGGGACGGGGACGGTTTAGGGTCCAGGGTAGGGTACGACAACGCTTTAGAGGGAGCGTACGTGTGAGGGCGCGGGTTAGTGTTAGCGTACGGGTTAGGATTAGGGGACGGGTGAGGGTCAGCTTTTGGGGAACGGTTAGGGTTAGGGTTCAGGTTAGGGTTAGGGGACGGGGACGGTTTAGGGTCCAGGGGAGGGTACGACAATGCTTTAGGGGGAGCATACGTGTGAGGGCGCGGGTTAGTGTTACCGTACGGCTTAGGATTAGGGGATGGGTGAGGGTCAGGCTTCGGGGAAGGTTTACGGTTAGCGTTCGGGCTAGGGTTAGGGTTAGGGGACGGGGACGGTTTTGGGTCCAGGGGAGGGTACGACAACACTTTAGGGGTAGCGTACGTGTGAGGGCGCGGGTTAGTGTTAGCGTACGGGTTAGTATTAGGGGACGGGTGAGGGTCAGGCTTCAGGGAAAGGTTAGGGTTAGGGTTCGGGCTAGGGTTAGGGTTAGGGGACGGGGACGGTTTAGGGTCCAGGGGATGGTACGACAACGCTTTAGGGGGAGAGAACGCGTGAGGGCGCGGGTTAGTGTTAGCGTACGGATTAGGATTATGGGACGGGTGAGGGTCAGTCTTCGGGGAAGGTTTAGGGTTAGGGTTCGAGCTAGGATTAGGGTTAGGGGACGGGGACGGTTTAGGGTACAGGGGAGGGTACGACAACGCTTTAGGGGGAGCGTACGTGTGAGGGCGCGAGTTAGTGTTAGCGTACGGGTTAGGATTAGGGGACGGGTGAGGGTCAGGCTTCGGGAAAGGGTTAGGGTTAGGGTTCGGGCTAGGGTTAGGGTTAGGAGACGGGGACGGTTTAGGGTCCAGGGGAGGGTACGACAACGCTTTAGGGGGAGCGTACGTGTGAGGGCGCGGGTTAGTGTTAGCGTGCGGGTTAGGATTAGGGGACGGGTGAGGGTCAGGCTTCGGGGAAGGGTTAGGTTTAGGGTTCGGGCTAGGGTTAGGGTTAGGGGACGGGGACGGTTTAGGGTCCAGGGGAGGGTACGACAACGCTTTAGGAGGAGCGTACTTGTGAGGGCGCGGGTTAGTGTTAGCGTACGGGTTAGGATTAGGGGACGGGTGAGGGTCAGGCTTCGGGGAAGGGTTAGGGTTAGGGTTCGGGCTAGGGTTAGGGTTAGGGGACGGGGACGGTTTAGGGTCTAGGGGAGGGTACTACAACGCTTTAGGGGGAGAGTACTTGTGAGGGCGCGGGTTAGGGTTAGCGTACGGGTTAGGATTAGGGGACGGGTGAGGGTCAGGCTTCGGGGAAGGGTTAGGGTTAGGGTTCGGGCTAGGGTTAGGGTTAGGGGACGGGGACGGTTTAGGGTCCAGGGGAGGGTACGACAACACTTTAGGGGTAGCGTACGTGTGAGGGCGCTGGTTAGTGTTAGCGTACGGGTTAGGATTAGGGGACGGGTGAGGGTCAGGCTTCGGGGAAGGGTTAGAGTTAGGGTTCGGGCTAGGGTTAGGGTGAGGGGACGGGAACGGTTTAGGGTCCAGGGGAGGGTACGACAACGCTTTAGGGGGAGAGTATGCGTGAGGGCGCGGGTTAGTGTTAGCGTACAGGTTAGGATTAGGGGAAGGGTGAGGGTCAGGCTTCGGGGAAGTGTTAGGGTTAGGGTTCGGGCTAGGGTTAGGGTTAGGGGACGGTTTAGGGTCCAGGGGAGGGTACGACAACGCTTTAGGGGGAGCGTACGTGTGAGGGCGCGGGTTAGTGTTAGCGTACGGGTTAGGATTAGGGGACGGGTGAGGGTCAGGATTCGGGGAAGGGTTAGGGTTAGGGTTCGGGCTAGGGTTAGGGTTAGGGGACGGGGACGGTTAGGGTCCAGGGGAGGGTACGACAACGCTTTAGGGGGAGCGTACGTGTGAGGGCGCGGGTTAGTTTTAACGTACGGGTTAGGATTAGGGGACGGGTGAGGGTCAGGCTTCGGGGATGGGTTAGGGTTAGGGTTCGGGCTAGAGTTAGGGTTAGGTGACGGGGACGGTTTAGGGTGCAGGGGAGGGTACGACAACGCCTTTGGGGGAGCGTACGTGTGAGGGCGTGGGTTAGTGTTAGCGTACGTGTTAGGATTAGGGGACGGGTGAGGGTCAGGCTTCGGGGAAGGGTTAGGGTTAGGGTTCGGGCTACGGTTAGGGTTAGGGGACGGGGACGGTTTAGGGTCCAGGGGAGGGTACGACAACGCTTTAGGGGGAGCGTACGTGTGAGGGCGCGGGTTAGTGTTAGCGTATGGGTTAGGATTAGGGGTCGGGTGAGGGTCAGGCTTCGGGGAAGGGTTAGGGTTAGGGTTAGGGCTAGGGTTAGGGTTAGGGGACGGGGAAGGTTTAGGGTCCAGGGAGGGTACGACAATGCTTTACGGGGAGCGTACGTGTGAGGGCGCGGGTTAGTGTTAGCGTACGGGTTAGGATTAGGGGACGGATGAGGGTCAGGCTTCGGGGAAGTGTTAGGGTTAGGGTTCGGGCTAGGGTTAGGGTTATGGGACGGGGACGGTTTAGGGTCCAGGGGAGTGTACGACAACGCTTTAGGGGGAGCGTACGTGTGAGGGCGCGGTTTAGTGTTAGCGTACGGGTTAGGATTAGGGGACGGGTGAGGGTCAGGCTTCAGGGAAGGGTTAGGATTAGGGTTCGGGCTAGGGTTAGGGTTAGGGGACGGGGACGGCTTAGGGTCCATGGGAGGGTACGACAACGCTTTAGGGGGAGGGTACGTGTGAGGGCGCGGGTTAGTGTTAGCGTACGGGTTAGGATTAGGGGACGGGTGAGGGTTAGGCTTCGGGGAAGGGTTATGGTTAGGGTTCGGGCTAGGGTTAGGGTTAGGGGACGGGGACGGTTTAGGGTCCAGGGGAGGGTACGGCAACGCCTTTGGGGGAGCGTACGTGTGAGGGCGCGGGTTAGTGTTAGCGTACGTGTTAGGATTACGGGACGGGTGAGGGTCAGGCTTCGGGGAAGGGTTAGGGTTAGGGTTCGGGCTAGGGTTAGGGTTAGGGGACGGGGACAGTTTAGGGTCCAGGGGAGGGTACGAAAACGCTTTAGGGGGAGCGTACGTGTGAGGGCGCGGGTTAGTGTTAGCGTACGGGTTAGGATTATGGGACGGGTGAGGGTCAGGCTTCGGGGAAGGGTTAGGGTTAGGGTTCGGGCTAGGGTTAGGGTTAGGGGACGGGGACGGTTTAGGGTCCAGGGGAGGGTACGACAACGCTTTAGGGGGAGCGTACGTGTGAGGGCGCGGGTTAGTGTTAGCGTACGGGTTAGGATTAGGGGACGGGTGAGGGTCAGTCTTCGGGGAACGATTAGGGTTAGGGTTCGGGCTGGGGTTAGGGTTAGGGGACGGGGACGGTTTAGGGTCCAGGAGAGGGTACGACAACGTTTTAGGGGGAGCGTACGTGTGAGGGCGTGGGTTAGTGTTAGCGTACGGCTTAGGATTAGGGGAAGGGTGAGGGTCAGGCTTCGGGGAAGGATTACGGTTAGCGTTCGGGCTAGGGTTAGGGTTAGGGGACGGGGACGGTTTAGGGTCCAGGGGAGGGTACGACAATGCTTTAGGGGGAGCGTACGTGTGAGGGCGCGGGTTAGTGTTAGCGTACGGGTTAGGATTAGGGGACGGGTGAGGGTCAGGCTTCGGGGAACGGTTAGGGTTAGGGTTCGGGCTGGGGTTAGGGTTAGGGTACGGGGACGGTTTAGGGTCCAGGAGAGGGTATGACAACGCTTTAGGGGGAGCGTACGTGTGAGGGCGCGGGTTAGTGTTAGAGTACGGCTTAGGATTAGGGGAAGGGTGAGGGTCAGGCTTCGGGGAAGGTTTACGGTTAGCGTTCGGGCTAGGGTTAGGGTTAGGGGACGGGGACGGTTTAGGGTCCAGGGGAGGGTACGACAACGCTTTAGGGGGAGCATACGTGTGAGGGCGCGGGTTAGTGTTAGCGTACGTGTTAGGATTATGGGACGGGTGAGGGTCAGGCTTCGGGGAAATGTTAGGGTTAGGGTTCGGGCTAGCGTTACGGTTAGGGGACGGGGACGGTTTAGGGTCCAGGGGAGGGTACGACAACGCTTTAGGGGGAGCGTACGTGTGAGGGCGCGGGTTAGTGTTAGCGTACGGGTTAGGATTAGGGGACGGGTGAGGGTCAGGCTTCGGGGAAGGGTTAGGGTTAGGGTTCGGGCTAGGGTTAGGGTTAGGGGATGGGGACGTTTTAGGGTCTAGGGGAGGGTACGACAACGCTTTAGGGGGAGAGTACGTGTGAGAGCGCGGGTTAGTGTTAGCGTACGGGTTAGGATTAGGGGACGGGTGACGGTCAGGCTTCGGGGAAGTGTTAGGGTTAGGGTTCGGGCTAGGGTTAGGTTTAGGGGACGGGGACGGTTTAGGGTCCAGGGGAGGGTACGACAACGCTTTAGGGGGAGCGTACGTGTGAGAGCGCGGGTTAGGGTTAGCGTACGGGTTAGGATTAGGGGACGGGTGAGGGTCAGGCTTCGGGGAAGCGTTAGGGTTAGGGTTCGGGCTAGGGTTAGGATTAGGGGATGGGGACGGTTTAGGGTCCAGGGGAGGGTACGACAACGCTTTAGGGGGAGCGTACGTGTGAGGGCGCCGGTTAGTGTTAGAGTACGGGTTAGGATTAGGGGACGGGTGAGGGTCAGGCTTCGGGGAAGGGTTAGGGTTAGGGTTCGGGCTAGGGTTAGGGTTAGGGGACGGGGACGGTTTAGGGTCCAGGAGAGGGTACGACAACGCTTTAGGGGGAGTGTACGTGTGAGGGCGCGGGTTAGTGTTAGCGTACGGGTTAGGATTAGGGGACGGGTGAGGGTCAGGCTTCGGGGAAGGGTTAGGGTTAGGGTTCGGGCTGGGGTTAGGGTTAGGGGACGGGGACGGTTTAGGGTCCAGGGGAGGGTACGACAACGCTTTAGGGGGAGCGTACGTGTGAGGGCACGGGTCAGTGTTAGCGTGCGGGTTAGGATTAGGGGACGGGTGAGGGTCACGCTTCGGGGAAGGGTTAGGGTTAGGGTTCGGGCTAGGGTTAGGGTTAGGGGAAGGGGACGGTTTAGGGTCCAGGGGAGGGTAGGACAACGCTTTAGGGGGAGCGTACGTGTGAGGGCGCGGGTTAGTGTTAGCGTACGGGTTAGGATTGGGGACGGGTGAGGGTCAGGCTTCGGGGAAGGGTTAGGGTTAGGGTAGGGGCTAGGGTTAGGGTTAGGGGATGGGGACGGTTTAGGGTCCAGGGGATGGTATGACAACGCTTTAAGGGGAGCGTACGTGTGAGGGCGCGGGTTAGTGTTAGCGTACGTGTTGGGATTAAGGGACGGGTGAGGGTCAGGCTTCGGGGAAGTGTTGGGGTTAGGGTTCGGGCTATGGTTAGGGTTAGGGGACGGGGACGGTTTAGGGTCCAGGGGAGGGTACGACAAAGCTTTAGGGGGAGCGTACGTTTGAGGGCGCGGGTTAGTGTTAGCGTACGGCTTAGGATTAGGGGACGGGTGAGGGTCAGGCTTCGGGGAAGTGTTAGGGTTAGGGTTCGGGCTAGGGTTAGGGTTAGGGGACGGGGACGGTTTAGGGTCCAGGGGAGGGTACGACAACGCTTTAGGGGGAGCGTTCGTGTGAGGGCGCGGGTTAGTGTTAGCGTATGGGTTAGGATTAGGGGACGGGTGAGGGTCAGGCTTCGGGGAAGGGTTAGGGTTAGGGTTCGGGCTAGGGTTAGGGTTAGGGGACGGGGACGGTTTAGGGTCCAGGGGAGGGTACGACAACGCTTTAGGGGGAGCGTACGTGTGAGGGCGTGGGCTAGTGTTAGCGTACGGGTTAGGATTAGGGGCCGGGTGAGGGTCAGGCTTCGGGGAAGGGTTAGGGTTAGGGTTCGGGCTAGGGTTAGGGTTAGGGGATGGGGACGGTTTAGGGTCCAGGGGAGGGTACGACAACGCTTTAGGGGGAGCGTACGTGTGAGGGCGCGGGTTAGTGTTAGCGTATGTGTTAGGATTATGGGACGGGTGAGGGTCAGGCTTCGGGGAAGGGTTAGGGTTAGGGTTCGGGCTAGGGTTAGGGTTAGGGGACGGGGGCGGTTTAGGGTCCAGGGGAGGGTACGACAACGCTTTAGGGGGAGCGTACGTTTGAGGGCGTGGGTTAGTGTTAGCGTACGGGTTAGGATTAGGGGACGGGTGAGTGTCAGGCTTCGGGGAAGGGTTAGGGTTAGGGTTCGGGCTAGGGTTAGGGTTAGGGGACGGGGACGGTTTAGGGTCCAGGGGAGGGTACGACAACGCTTTAGGGGGAGCGTACGTGTGAGGGCGCGCGTTAGTGTCAACGTACGAGTTAGGATTAGGGGACGGGTGAGGGTCAGGCTTCGGGGAAGTGTTAGGGTTAGGGTTCGGGGTAGGGTTAGGTTTAGGGGACGGGGACGGTTTAGGGTCCAGGGGAGGGTACGACAACGCTTTAGGGGGAGCGTACGTGTGAGGGCGCGGGTTAGTGTTAGCGTACGGGTTAGGATTAGGGGACGGGTGAGGGTCAGGCTTCGGGGAAGGGTTAGGGTTAGGGTCCGGGCTCGGGTTAGGGTTAGGGGACGGGGACGGTTTAGGGTCCAGGGGAGGGTACGACAACGCTTTAGGGGGAGCGTACGTGTGAGGGCGCGGGTTAGTGTTAGCGTACGGGTTAGGATTAGGGGACGTGTGAGGGTCAGGCTTCGGGGAAGGGTTAGGGTTAGGGTTCGGGCTGGGGTTAGGGTTAGGGGACAGGGACGGTTTAGGGTCCAGGAGAGGGTACGACAACGTTTTAGGGGGAGCGTACGTGTGAGGGCGCGCGTTAGTGTTAGCGTACGGGTTAGGATTATGGGACGGGTGAGGGTCAGCCTTCGGGGAAGGGTTAGGGTTAGGGTTCGGGCTAGGGATAGTGTTAGGGGACGGGGACGGTTTAGGGTCCAGGGGAGGGTACGACAACGCTTTAGGAGGAGCGTACGTGTGAAGGCGCGGTTTAGTGTTAGCGTACGGCTTAGGATTAGGGGAAGGGTGAGGGTCAGGCTTCAGGGAAGGGTTAGGGTTAGGGTTCGGGCTAGGGTTAGGGTTAGGGGACGGGGACGGTTTAGGGTCCAGGGGAGGGTACGACAATGCTTTAGGGGGAGCGTACGTGTGAGGGCGTTGGTTAGTGTTAGCGTACGTGTTAGGATTAGGGGACGGGTGAGGGTCAGGCTACGGGGAAGGGTTAGGGTTAGGGTTCGGGCTAGGGTTAGGGATAGGGGACGGGGACGGTTTAGGGTCCAGCGGAAGGTACAAGAACGCCTTAGGGGGAGCGTACGTGTGAGGGCGCGGGTTAGTGTTACCGTATGGTTTAGGATTAGGGGACGGGTGAGGGTCAGGCTTCGGGGAAGGGTTAGGGTTAGGGTTCGGGCTAGGGTTAGGGTTAGGGGACGGGGACGGTTTGGGGTCCAGGGGAGGGTACGACAACGCTTTAGGGGGAGCGTACGTGTGAGGGCGCGGGTTAGTTTTAACGTACGGGTTAGGATTAGGGGACGGGTGAGGGTCAGGCTTCGGGGATGGGTTAGGGTTAGGGTTCGGGCTAGGGTTAGGGTTAGGGGACGGGGACGGTTTAGGGTGCACGGGAGGGTACGACAACGCCTTTGGGGGAGCGTACGTGTGAGGGCGTGGGTTAGTGTTAGCGTACGGGTTAGGATTAGGGGACGGGTGAGGGTCAGGCTTCGGGGAAGGATTAGGGTTAGGGTTCGGGCTAGGGTTAGGGTTAGGGGACGGGGATGGTTTAGGGTCCAGGGGAGGGTACGACAACGCTTTAGGGGGAGCGTACGTGTGAGGGCGCGGGTTAGTGTTAGCGTACGGGTTAGGATTAGGGGACGGGTGAGGGTCAGGCTTCGGGGAAGGGTTAGGGTTAGCGTTCGGGCTAAGGTTAGGTTTAGAAAACGGGGACGGTTTAGGGTCGAGAGGAGGGTACGACAACGCTTTAGGGGGACCGTACGTGTGAGGGCGCGGGTTAGTGTTAGCGTACGGGTTAGGATTAGGGGACGGGTGAGGGTCAGGCTCGGGGAAGGGTTAGGGTTAGGGTTCGGGCTAGGGTTAAGGTTAGGGGACGGGGACGGTTTAGGGTCCAGGGGAGGGTACGACAATGCTTTAGGGGGAGCGTACGTGTGAGGGCGCGGGTTAGTGTTAGCGTACGGTTTAGGATTAGGGGTCGGGTGAGGGTCAGGCTTCGGGGAAGGGTTAGGGTTAGGGTTCGGGCTAGGGTTAGGGTTAGGGGACGGGGACGGTTTAGGGTCCAGGGGAGGGTACGACAACGCCTTAGGGGGAGCGTACGTGTGAGGGCGCGGGTTAGTGTTAGCGTACGGGTTAGGATTAGGGGACGGGTGAGGGTCAGGCTTCTGGGAAGGGTTCGGGCTAGGGTTAGGGTTAGGGGACGGGGACGGTTTAGGGTCCAGCGGAGGGTACAACAACGCCTTAGGGGGAGCGTACGTGTGAGGGCGCGGGTTAGTGTTACCGTACGGGTTAGGATTAGGGGACGGGTGAGGGTCAGGCTTCAGGGAAGGGTTAGGGTTAGGGTTCGGGCTGGGGTGAGGGTTAGGGGACGGGGACGGTTTGGGGTCCAGGGGAGGGTACGACAACGCTTTAGGGGGAGCGTACGTGTGAGGGCGCGGGTTAGTTTTAACGTACGGGTTAGGATTAGGGGACGGGTGAGTGTCAGGCTTCGGGGATGGGTTAGGGTTAGGGTTCGGGCTAGGGTAAGGGTTAGGGGACGGGGACGGTTTCGGGTGCAGGGGAGGGTACGACAACGCCTTTGGGGGAGCGTACGTGTGAGGGCGTGGGTTAGTGTTAGCGTATGGGTTAGATTTAGGGGACGGGTGAGGGTCAGGCTTCGGGGAAGGGTTAGGGTTAGGGTTCGGGCTAGGGTTAGGGTTAGGGGACGGAGACGGATTAGGGTCCAGGGGAGGGTACGACAACGCTTTAGGGGGAGCATACGTGTGAGGGCGCGGGTTAGTGTTAGCGTACGGGTTAGGATTAGGGGACGGGTGAGGGTCAGGCTTCGGGGATGGGTTAGTGTTAGGGTTCGGGCTAGGGTTAGGGTTAGGGGACGGGGACGGTTTAGGGTCCAGGGGAGGGTACGACAATGCTTTAGGGGGAGCATACGTGTGAGGGCGCGGGTTAGTGTTAGCGTACGGGTTAGGATTAGGGGACGGGTGAGGGTCAGGCTTCGGGGAAGGGTTAGGGTTAGGGTTCGGGCTAGGGTTAGGGTTAGGGGACGGAGACGGTTTAGGTTCCAGGGGAGGGTACGACAACGCTTTAGGGGGAGCGTACGTGTGAGGGCGCGGGTTAGTGTTAGCGTACGGGTTAGGATTAGGGGACGGGTGAGGGTCAGCCTTCGGGGAAGGGTTAGGGTTAGGGTTCGGGCTAGGGTTAGAGTTAGGGGACGGGGACGGTTTACGGTCCAGGGGAGGGTACGACAACGCTTTAGGGGGAGCATACTTGTGAGGGCGCGTGTTAGTGTTAGCGTACGGGTTAGGATTAGGGGACGGGTGAGGGTTAGGCTTCAGGGAAGGGTTAGGGTTAGGTTTCGGGCTAGGGTTAGGGGACGGGGACGGGGACGGTTTAGGGTCCAGGGGAGGGTACGACAACGCTTTAGGGGGAGCGTACGTGTGAGGGCACGGGTCAGTGTTAGCGTACGGGTTAGGATTAGGGGACGGGTGAGGGTCAGGCTTCAGAGAAGCGTTAGGGTTAGGGTTCGGGCTAGGGTTAGGGTAAGGGGACGGGGACGGTTTAGGGTGCAGGGGAGGGTACGACAACGCTTTAGGGGGAGCGTACGTGTGAGGGCGCGGGTTACTGTTAGCATACGGGTTACGATTAGGGGACGGGTGAGGGTCAGGCTTCGGGGAAGGGTTATGGTTACGGTTCGGGCTAGGGTTAGGGTTAGGGGACGGGGACGGTTTAGGGTCCAGGGGAGGGTACGACAACGCCTTAGGGGGAGCGTACGTGTGAGGGCGCGGGTTAGTGTTAGCGTACGGGTTAGGATTAGGGGACGGGTGAGGGTCAGGCTTCGGGGAAGGGTTCGGGCTAGGGTTAGGGTTAGGGGACGGGGACGGTTTAGGGTCCAGCGGAGGGTACAACAACGCCTTAGGGGGAGCGTACGTGTGAGGGCGCGGGTTAGTGTTACCGTACGGGTTAGGATTAGGGGACGGGTGAGGGTCAGGCTTCGGGGAAGGGTTAGGGTTAGGGTTCGGGCTAGGGTTAGGGTTAGGGGACGGGGACGGTTTAGGGTCCAGGGGAGGGTACGACAACGCTTAAGGGGGAGGGTACATGTGAGGGCGCGGGTTAGTGTTAGCGTACGGGTTAGGATTAGGGGACGGGTGAGGGTCAGGCTTCGGGGAAGGGTTAGGGTTAGGGTTCGGGCTAGGGTAAGGGTTAGGGGACGGGGACGGTTTAGGGTCCAGGGGAGGGTACGACAACGCTTTAGGGGGAGCGTACGTGTGAGGGCGTGGGTCAGTGTTAGCGTACGGGTTAGGATTAGGGGACGGGTGAGGGTCAGGCTTCGGGGAAGGGTTAGGGTTAGGGTTCGGGCTAGGGTTAGGTTTAGGGGACGGGGACGGTTTAGGGTCCAGGGGAGGGTACGACAACGCTTTAGGGGGAGCGTACGTGTGAGGGCACGGGTCAGTGTTAGCGTGCGGGTTAGGATTAGGGGACGGGTGAGGGTCACGCTTCGGGGAAGGGTTAGGGTTAGGGTTCGGGCTAGGGTTAGGGTTAGGGGAAGGGGACGGTTTAGGGTCCAGGGGAGGGTAGGACAACGCTTTAGGGGGAGCGTACGTGTGAGGGCGCGTGTTAGTGTTAGCGTACGGGTTAGGATTGGGGACGGGTGAGGGTCAGGCTTCGGGGAAGGGTTAGGGTTAGGGTAGGAGCTAGGGTTAGGGTTAGGGGATGGGTACGGTTTAGGGTCCAGGGGAGGGTATGACAATGCTTTAAGGGGAGCGTACGTGTGAGGGCGCGGGTTAGTGTTAGCGTACGGGTTGGGATTAAGGGACGGGTGAGGGTCAGGCTTCGGGGAAGTGTTGGGGTTAGGGTTCGGGCTATGGTTAGGGTTAGGGGACGGGGACGGTTTAGGGTCCAGGGGAGGGTACGACAAAGCTTTAGGGGGAGCGTACGTTTGAGGGCGCGGGTTAGTGTTAGCGTACGGCTTAGGATTAGGGGACGGGTGAGGGTCAGGCTTCGGGGAAGGGTTAGGGTTAGGGTTCGGGCTAGGGTTAGGGTTAGGGGACGGGGACGGTTTGGGGTCCAGGGGAGGGTACGACAACGCTTTAGGGGGAGCGTACGTGTGAGGGCGTGGGTTAGTTTTAACGTACGGGTTAGGATTAGGGGACGGGTGAGGGTCAGGCTTCGGGGAAGGATTAGGGTTAGGGTTCGGGCTAGGGTTAGGGTTAGGGGACGGGGACGGTTTAGGGTCCAGGGGAGGGTACGACAACGCTTTAGGGGGAGCGTACGTGTGAGGGCGCGGGTTAGTGTTAGCGTACGGGTTAGGATTATGGGACGGGTGAGGGTCAGGCTTCGGGGAAGTGTTAGGGTTAGCGTTCGGGCTAGGGTTAGGGTTAGAAAACGGGGACGGTTTAGGGTCGAGAGGAGGGTACGACAACGCTTTAGGGGGACCGTACGTGTGAGGGCGCGGGTTAGTGTTAGCGTACGGGTTAGGATTAGGGGACGGGTGAGGGTCAGGCTCGGGGAAGGGTTAGGGTTAGGGTTCGGGCTAGGGTTAGGGTTAGGGGACGGGGACGGTTTAGGGTCCAGGGGAGGGTACGACAACGCTTTAGGGGGAGCGTACGTTTGAGGGCGTGGGTTAGTGTTAGCGTACGGGTTAGGATTAGGGGACGGGTGAGTGTCAGGCTTCAGGGAAGGGTTAGGGTTAGGGTTCGGGCTAGGGTTAGGGTTAGGGGATGGGGACGGTTTAGGGTCCAGGCGAGGGTACGAAAACGCTTTAGGAGGAGCGTACGTGTGAGGGCGCGGGTTAGTGTTACCGTACGGCTTAGGATTAGGGGACGGGTGAGGGTCAGGCTTCTGGGAAGGGTAAGGGTTAGGGTTCGGGCTAGGGTTAGGGTTAGGGGACGGGGACGGTTTAGGGTCCAGGGGAGGGTACGACAACGCTTTAGGGGGAGCGTACGTGTGAGGGCGCGCGTTAGTGTCAACGTACGAGTTAGGATTAGGGGACGGGTGAGGGTCAGGCTTCGGGGAAGTGTTAGGGTTAGGGTTCGGGGTAGGGTTAGGTTTAGGGGACGGGGACGGTTTAGGGTCCAGGGGAGGGTACGACAACGCTTTAGGGGGAGCATACGTGTGAGGGCGCGGGTTACGGTTAGCGTACGGGTTAGGATTAGGGGACGGGTGAGGGTCAGGCTTCGGGGAAGGGTTAGGGTTAGGGTCCGGGCTCGGGTTAGGGTTAGGGGACGGGGACGGTTTAGGGTCCAGGGGAGGGTACGACAACGCTTTAGGGGGAGCGTACGTGTGAGGGCGCGGGTTAGTGTTAGCGTACGGGTTAGGATTAGGGGACGTGTGAGGGTCAGGCTTCGGGGAAGGGTTAGGGTTAGGGTTCGGGCTGGGGTTAGGGTTAGGGGACAGGGACGGTTTAGGGTCCAGGAGAGGGTACGACAACGTTTTAGGGGGAGCGTACGTGTGAGGGCGCGGGTTAGTGTTAGCGTACGGGTTAGGATTATGGGACGGGTGAGGGTCAGCCTTCGGGGAAAGGTTAGGGTTAGGGTTCGGGCTAGGGATAGGGTTAGGGGACGGGGACGGTTTAGGGTCCAGGGGAGGGTACGACAACGCTTTAGGAGGAGCGTACGTGTGAAGGCGCGGTTTAGTGTTAGCGTACGGCTTAGGATTAGGGGAAGGGTGAGGGTCAGGCTTCAGGGAAGGGTTAGGGTTAGGGTTCGGGCTAGGGTTAGGGTTAGGGGACGGGGACGGTTTAGGGTCCAGGGGAGGGTACGACAACGCTTTAGGGGGAACGTACGTGTGAGGGCGCTGGTTAGTGTTAGCGTAAGGGTTAGGATTAGGGGACGGGTGAGGGTCAGGCTTCGGGGAAGGGTTAGGGTTAGGGTTCGGGCTAGGGTTAGGGTTAGGGGACGGGGACGGTTTAGGGTCCAGTGGAGGGTACGACAACGCTTTAGGTGGAGCGTACGTGTGAGGGCGCGGGTTAGTGTTAGCGTACGGGTTAGGATTAGGGGACGGGTGATGGTCAGGATTCGGGGAAGGGTTAGGGTTAGGGTTCGGGCTAGGGTTAGGGTTAGGGGACGGGGACGGTTTAGGGTCCAGGGGAGGGTAAGACAACGCTTTAGGGGGAGCGTACGTGTGAGGGCGTTGGTTAGTGTTAGCGTACGTGTTAGGATTAGGGGACGGGTGAGGGTCAGGCTACGGGGAAGGGTTAGGGTTAGGGTTCGGGCTAGGGTTAGGGATAGGGGACGGGGACGGTTTAGGGTCCAGCGGAGGGTACAAGAACGCCTTAGGGGGAGCGTACGTGTGAGGGCGCGGGTTTGTGTTACCGTACGGTTTAGGATTAGGGGACGGGTGAGGGTCAGGCTTCGGGGAAGGGTTAGGGTTAGGGTTCGGGCTAGGGTTAGGGTTAGGGGACGGGGACGGTTTGGGGTCCAGGGGAGGGTACGACAACGCTTTAGGGGGAGCGTACGTGTGAGGGCGCGGGTTAGTTTTAACGTACGGGTTAGGATTAGGGGACGGGTGAGGGTCAGGCTTCGGGGATGGGTTAGGGTTAGGGTTCGGGCTAGGGTTAGGGTTAGGGGACGGGGACGGTTTAGGGTGCAGGGGAGGGTACGACAACGCCTTTGGGGGAGCGTACGTGTGAGGGCGTGGGTTAGTGTTAGCGTACGGGTTAGGATTAGGGGACGGGTGAGGGTCAGGCTTCGGGGAAGGATTAGGGTTAGGGTTCGGGCTAGGGTTAGGGTTAGGGGACGGGGACGGTTTAGGGTCCAGGGGAGGGTACGACAACGCTTTAGGGGGAGCGTACGTGTGAGGGCGCGGGTTAGTGTTAGCGTACGGGTTAGGATTATGGGACGGGTGAGGGTCAGGCTTCGGGGAAGGGTTAGGGTTAGCGTTCGGGCTAGGGTTAGGGTTAGAAAACGGGGACGGTTTAGGGTCGAGAGGAGGGTACGACAACGCTTTAGGGGGACCGTACGTGTGAGGGCGCGGGTTAGTGTTAGCGTACGGGTTAGGATTAGGGGACGGGTGAGGGTCAGGCTCGGGGAAGGATTAGGGTTAGGGTTCGGGCTAGGGTTAAGGTTAGGGGACGGGGACGGTTTAGGGTCCAGGGGAGGGTACGACAATGCTTTAGGGGGAGCGTACGTGTGAGGGCGCGGGTTAGTGTTAGCGTACGGTTTAGGATTAGGGGTCGGGTGAGGGTCAGGCTTCGGGGAAGGGTTAGGGTTAGGGTTCGGGCTAGGGTTAGGGTTAGGGGACGGGGACGGTTTAGGGTCCAGGGGAGGGTACGACAATGCCTTAGGGGGAGCGTACGTGTGAGGGCGCGGGTTAGTGTTAGCGTACGGGTTAGGATTAGGGGACGGGTGAGGGTCAGGCTTCGGGGAAGGGTTCGGGCTAGGGTTAGGGTTAGGGGACGGGGACGGTTTAGGGTCCAGCGGAGGGTACAACAACGCCTTAGGGGGAGCGTACGTGTGAGGGCGCGGGTTAGTGTTACCGTACGGGTTAGGATTAGGGGACGGGTGAGGGTCAGGCTTCGGGGAAGGGTTAGGGTTAGGGTTCAGGCTAGGGTTAGGGTTAGGTGACGGGGACGGTTTAGGGTCTAGGGGAGGGTATGACAACGCTTTAGGGGGAGCGTACGTGTGAGGGCGCGGGTTAGTGTTAACATACGGGTTAGGATTAGGGGACGTGTGAGGGTCAGGCTTCGGGGAAGGGTTAGGGTTAGGGTTCGGGCTAGGGTTAGGGATAGGGGACGGGGACGGTTTAGGGTCCAGGGTAGGGTACGACAACGCTTTAGAGGGAGCGTACGTGTGAGGGCGCGGGTTAGTGTTAGCGTACGGGTTAGGATTAGGGGACGGGTGAGGGTCAGCTTTTGGGGAACGGTTAGGGTTAGGGTTCAGGTTAGGGTTAGGGGACGGGGACGGTTTAGGGCCCAGGGGATGGTACGACAACGCTTTAGGGGGAGAGAACGCGTGAGGGCGCGGGTTAGTGTTAGCGTACGGATTAGGATTATGGGACGGGTGAGGGTCAGTCTTCGGGGAAGGTTTAGGGTTAGGGTTCGAGCTAGGATTAGGGTTAGGGGACGGGGACGGTTTAGGGTACAGGGGAGGGTACGACAACGCTTTAGGGGGAGCGTACGTGTGAGGGCGCGAGTTAGTGTTAGCGTACGGGTTAGGATTAGGGGACGGGTGAGGGTCAGGCTTCGGGAAAGGGTTAGGGTTAGGGTTCGGGCTAGGGTTAGGGTTAGGAGACGGGGACGGTTTAGGGTCCAGGGGAGGGTACGACAACGCTTTAGGGGGAGCGTACGTGTGAGGGCGCGGGTTAGTGTTAGCGTACGGGTTAGGATTAGGGGACGGGTGAGGGTCAGGCTTCGGGGAAGGGTTAGGGTTAGGGTTCGGGCTAGGGTTAGGGTTAGGGGACGGGGACGGTTTAGGGTCCAGGGGAGGGTACGACAACGCTTTAGGGGGAGCGTACTTGTGAGGGCGCGGGTTAGTGTTAGCGTACGGGTTAGGATTAGGGGACGGGTGAGGGTCAGGCTTCGGGGAAGGGTTAGGGTTAGGGTTCGGGCTAGGGTTAGGGTTAGGGGACGGGGACGGTTTAGGGTCTAGGGGAGGGTACTACAACGCTTTAGGGGGAGAGTACTTGTGAGGGCGCGGGTTAGGGTTAGCGTACGGGTTAGGATTAGGGGACGGGTGAGGGTCAGGCTTCGGGGAAGGGTTAGGGTTAGGGTTCGGGCTAGGGTTAGGGTTAGGGGACGGGGACGGTTTAGGGTCCAGGGGAGGGTACGACAACACTTTAGGGGTAGCGTACGTGTGAGGGCGCTGGTTAGTGTTAGCGTACGGGTTAGGATTAGGGGACGGGTGAGGGTCAGGCTTCGGGGAAGGGTTAGAGTTAGGGTTCGGGCTAGGGTTAGGGTGAGGGGACGGGAACGGTTTAGGGTCCAGGGGAGGGTACGACAACGCTTTAGGGGGAGAGTATGCGTGAGGGCGCGGGTTAGTGTTAGCGTACAGGTTAGGATTAGGGGAAGGGTGAGGGTCAGGCTTCGGGGAAGTGTTAGGGTTAGGGTTCGGGCTAGGGTTAGGGTTAGGGGACGGTTTAGGGTCCAGGGGAGGGTACGACAACGCTTTAGGGGGAGCGTACGTGTGAGGGCGCGGGTTAGTGTTAGCGTACGGGTTAGGATTAGGGGACGGGTGAGGGTCAGGCTCGGGGAAGGATTAGGGTTAGGGTTCGGGCTAGGGTTAAGGTTAGGGGACGGGGACGGTTTAGGGTCCAGGGGAGGGTACGACAATGCTTTAGGGGGAGCGTACGTGTGAGGGCGCGGGTTAGTGTTAGCGTACGGTTTAGGATTAGGGGTCGGGTGAGGGTCAGGCTTCGGGGAAGGGTTAGGGTTAGGGTTCGGGCTAGGGTTAGGGTTAGGGGACGGGGACGGTTTAGGGTCCAGGGGAGGGTACGACAATGCCTTAGGGGGAGCGTACGTGTGAGGGCGCGGGTTAGTGTTAGCGTACGGGTTAGGATTAGGGGACGGGTGAGGGTCAGGCTTCGGGGAAGGGTTCGGGCTAGGGTTAGGGTTAGGGGACGGGGACGGTTTAGGGTCCAGCGGAGGGTACAACAACGCCTTAGGGGGAGCGTACGTGTGAGGGCGCGGGTTAGTGTTACCGTACGGGTTAGGATTAGGGGACGGGTGAGGGTCAGGCTTCGGGGAAGGGTTAGGGTTAGGGTTCAGGCTAGGGTTAGGGTTAGGTGACGGGGACGGTTTAGGGTCTA
Source organism: Stenella coeruleoalba (assembly GCF_951394435.1). Taxonomy (NCBI): domain Eukaryota; kingdom Metazoa; phylum Chordata; class Mammalia; order Artiodactyla; family Delphinidae; genus Stenella; species Stenella coeruleoalba. Next base: position 169,476 of record NW_027646438.1, on the reverse strand, counting down.
GGGGAGGGTATGACAACGCTTTAGGGGGAGCGTACGTGTGAGGGCGCGGGTTAGTGTTAACATACGGGTTAGGATTAGGGGACGTGTGAGGGTCAGGCTTCGGGGAAGGGTTAGGGTTAGGGTTCGGGCTAGGGTTAGGGATAGGGGACGGGGACGGTTTAGGGTCCAGGGTAGGGTACGACAACGCTTTAGAGGGAGCGTACGTGTGAGGGCGCGGGTTAGTGTTAGCGTACGGGTTAGGATTAGGGGACGGGTGAGGGTCAGCTTTTGGGGAACGGTTAGGGTTAGGGTTCAGGTTAGGGTTAGGGGACGGGGACGGTTTAGGGTCCAGGGGAGGGTACGACAATGCTTTAGGGGGAGCATACGTGTGAGGGCGCGGGTTAGTGTTACCGTACGGCTTAGGATTAGGGGATGGGTGAGGGTCAGGCTTCGGGGAAGGTTTACGGTTAGCGTTCGGGCTAGGGTTAGGGTTAGGGGACGGGGACGGTTTTGGGTCCAGGGGAGGGTACGACAACACTTTAGGGGTAGCGTACGTGTGAGGGCGCGGGTTAGTGTTAGCGTACGGGTTAGTATTAGGGGACGGGTGAGGGTCAGGCTTCAGGGAAAGGTTAGGGTTAGGGTTCGGGCTAGGGTTAGGGTTAGGGGACGGGGACGGTTTAGGGCCCAGGGGATGGTACGACCACGCTTTAGGGGGAGAGAACGCGTGAGGGCGCGGGTTAGTGTTAGCGTACGGATTAGGATTATGGGACGGGTGAGGGTCAGTCTTCGGGGATGGGTTAGGGTTAGGGTTCGGGCTAGGGTTAGGGTTAGGTGACGGGGACGGTTTAGGGTGCAGGGGAGGGTACGACAACGCTTTAGGGGGAGCATACGTGTGAGGGCGCGGGTTAGTTTTAACGTACGGGTTAGGATTAGGGGACGGGTGAGGGTCAGGCTTCGGGGATGGGTTAGGGTTAGGGTTCGGGCTAGGGTTAGGGTTAGGTGACGGGGACGGTTTAGGGTGCAGGGGAGGGTACGACAACGCCTTTGGGGGAGCGTACGTGTGAGGGCGTGGGTTAGTGTTAGCGTACGTGTTAGGATTAGGGGACGGGTGAGGGTCAGGCTTCGGGGAAGGGTTAGGGTTAGGGTTCGGGCTACGGTTAGGGTTAGGGGACGGGGACGGTTTAGGGTCCAGGGGAGGGTACGACAACGCTTTAGGGGGAGCGTACGTGTGAGGGCGCGGGTTAGTGTTAGCGTACGGGTTAGGATTAGGGGTCGGGTGAGGGTCAGGCTTCGGGGAAGGGTTAGGGTTAGGGTTAGGGCTAGGGTTAGGGTTAGGGGACGGGGAAGGTTTAGGGTCCAGGGAGGGTACGACAATGCTTTACGGGGAGCGTACGTGTGAGGGCGCGGGTTAGTGTTAGCGTACGGGTTAGGATTAGGGGACGGATGAGGGTCAGGCTTCGGGGAAGTGTTAGGGTTAGGGTTCGGGCTAGGGTTAGGGTTATGGGACGGGGACGGTTTAGGGTCCAGGGGAGTGTACGACAACGCTTTAGGGGGAGCGTACGTGTGAGGGCGCGGTTTAGTGTTAGCGTACGGGTTAGGATTAGGGGACGGGTGAGGGTCAGGCTTCAGGGAAGGGTTAGGATTAGGGTTCGGGCTAGGGTTAGGGTTAGGGGACGGGGACGGCTTAGGGTCCATGGGAGGGTACGACAACGCTTTAGGGGGAGGGTACGTGTGAGGGCGCGGGTTAGTGTTAGCGTACGGGTTAGGATTAGGGGACGGGTGAGGGTTAGGCTTCGGGGAAGGGTTATGGTTAGGGTTCGGGCTAGGGTTAGGGTTAGGGGACGGGGACGGTTTAGGGTCCAGGGGAGGGTACGGCAACGCCTTTGGGGGAGCGTACGTGTGAGGGCGCGGGTTAGTGTTAGCGTACGGGTTAGGATTAGGGGACGGGTGAGGGTCAGGCTTCGGGGAAGGATTACGGTTAGCGTTCGGGCTATGGTTAGGGTTAGGGGACGGGGACGGTTTAGGGTCCAGGGGAGGGTACGACAACGCTTTAGGGGGAGCATACGTGTGAGGGCGCGGGTTAGTGTTAGCGTACGTGTTAGGATTACGGGACGGGTGAGGGTCAGGCTTCGGGGAAGGGTTAGGGTTAGGGTTCGGGCTAGGGTTAGGGTTAGGGGACGGGGACAGTTTAGGGTCCAGGGGAGGGTACGAAAACGCTTTAGGGGGAGCGTACGTGTGAGGGCGCGGGTTAGTGTTAGCGTACGGGTTAGGATTATGGGACGGGTGAGGGTCAGGCTTCGGGGAAGGGTTAGGGTTAGGGTTCGGGCTAGGGTTAGGGTTAGGGGACGGGGACGGTTTAGGGTCCAGGGGAGGGTACGACAACGCTTTAGGGGGAGCGTACGTGTGAGGGCGCGGGTTAGTGTTAGCGTACGGGTTAGGATTAGGGGACGGGTGAGGGTCAGTCTTCGGGGAACGGTTAGGGTTAGGGTTCGGGCTGGGGTTAGGGTTAGGGGACGGGGACGGTTTAGGGTCCAGGAGAGGGTACGACAACGTTTTAGGGGGAGCGTACGTGTGAGGGCGTGGGTTAGTGTTAGCGTACGGCTTAGGATTAGGGGAAGGGTGAGGGTCAGGCTTCGGGGAAGGATTACGGTTAGCGTTCGGGCTAGGGTTAGGGTTAGGGGACGGGGACGGTTTAGGGTCCAGGGGAGGGTACGACAATGCTTTAGGGGGAGCGTACGTGTGAGGGCGCGGGTTAGTGTTAGCGTACGGGTTAGGATTAGGGGACGGGTGAGGGTCAGGCTTCGGGGAACGGTTAGGGTTAGGGTTCGGGCTGGGGTTAGGGTTAGGGTACGGGGACGGTTTAGGGTCCAGGAGAGGGTATGACAACGCTTTAGGGGGAGCGTACGTGTGAGGGCGCGGGTTAGTGTTAGAGTACGGCTTAGGATTAGGGGAAGGGTGAGGGTCAGGCTTCGGGGAAGGTTTACGGTTAGCGTTCGGGCTAGGGTTAGGTTTAGGGGACGGGGACGGTTTAGGGTCCAGGGGAGGGTACGACAACGCTTTAGGGGGAGCATACGTGTGAGGGCGCGGGTTAGTGTTAGCGTACGTGTTAGGATTATGGGACGGGTGAGGGTCAGGCTTCGGGGAAATGTTAGGGTTAGGGTTCGGGCTAGCGTTACGGTTAGGGGACGGGGACGGTTTAGGGTCCAGGGGAGGGTACGACAACGCTTTAGGGGGAGCGTACGTGTGAGGGCGCGGGTTAGTGTTAGCGTACGGGTTAGGATTAGGGGACGGGTGAGGGTCAGGCTTCGGGGAAGGGTTAGGGTTAGGGTTCGGGCTAGGGTTAGGGTTAGGGGATGGGGACGTTTTAGGGTCTAGGGGAGGGTACGACAACGCTTTAGGGGGAGAGTACGTGTGAGAGCGCGGGTTAGTGTTAGCGTACGGGTTAGGATTAGGGGACGGGTGACGGTCAGGCTTCGGGGAAGTGTTAGGGTTAGGGTTCGGGCTAGGGTTAGGTTTAGGGGACGGGGACGGTTTAGGGTCCAGGGGAGGGTACGACAACGCTTTAGGGGGAGCGTACGTGTGAGAGCGCGGGTTAGGGTTAGCGTACGGGTTAGGATTAGGGGACGGGTGAGGGTCAGGCTTCGGGGAAGCGTTAGGGTTAGGGTTCGGGCTAGGGTTAGGATTAGGGGATGGGGACGGTTTAGGGTCCAGGGGAGGGTACGACAACGCTTTAGGGGGAGCGTACGTGTGAGGGCGCCGGTTAGTGTTAGCGTACGGGTTAGGATTAGGGGACGGGTGAGGGTCAGGCTTCGGGGAAGGGTTAGGGTTAGGGTTCGGGCTAGGGTTAGGGTTAGGGGACGGGGACGGTTTAGGGTCCAGGAGAGGGTACGACAACGCTTTAGGGGGAGCGTACGTGTGAGGGCGCGGGTTAGTGTTAGCGTACGGGTTAGGATTAGGGGACGGGTGAGGGTCAGCCTTCGGGGAAGGGTTAGGGTTAGGGTTCGGGCTAGGGTTAGGGTTAGGGGACGGGGACGGTTTAGGGTCCAGGGGAGGGTACGACAACGCTTTAGGAGGAGCGTACGTGTGAGGGTGCGGGTTAGTGTTAGCGTACGGCTTAGGATTAGGGGACGGGTGAGGGTCAGGCTTCGGGGAAGGGTTACGGTTAGCGTTCGGGCTAGGGTTAGGGTTAGGGGACGGGGACGGTTTAGAGTCCAGGGGAGGGTACGACAAAGCTTTAGGGGGAGCGTACGTGTGAGGGCGCGGGTTAGTGTTATCGTTCGTGTTATGATTAGGGGACAGGTAAGGGTCAGGCTTCGGGGAAGTGTTGGGTTAGGGTTCGGGCTAGGGTTAGGGTTAGGGGACGGGGACGGGGACGGTTTAGGGTCCAGGGGAGGGTACGACAACGCTTTGGGGGAGCGTACGTGTGAGGGCGCGGGTTAGTGTTAGCGTACGGGTTAGAATTAGGGGACGGGTGAGGGGCAGGCTTCGGGGAAGGGTTAGGGTTAGGGTTCAGGCTAGGGTTAGGGTTAGGTGACGGGGATGGTTTAGGGTCTAGGGGATGGTATGACAACGCTTTAGGGGGAGCGTACGTGTGAGGGCGCGGGTTAGTGTTAACATACGGGTTAGGATTAGGGGACGGGTGAGGGTCAGGCTTCGGGGAAGGGTTAGGGTTAGGGTTCGGGCTAGGGTTAGGGATAGGGGACGGGGACGGTTTAGGGTCCAGGGTAGGGTACGACAACGCTTTAGGGGGAGCGTACGTGTGAGGGCGCAGGTTAGTGTTAGCGTACGGGTTAGGATTAGGGGACGGGTGAGGGTCAGCCTTCGGGGAAGGGTTAGGGTTAGGGTTCAGGCTAGGGTTAGGGTTTGGGGACGGGGACGGTTTAGGGTCCAGGGGAGGGTACGACAATGCTTTAGGGGGAGCGTACGTGTGAGGGCGCGGGTTAGTGTTACCGTACGGCTTAGGATTAGGGGATGGGTGAGGGTCAGGCTTCGGGGACGGGTTACGGTTAGCGTTCGGGCTAGGGTTAGGGTTAGGGGACGGGAACAGTTTAGGGTCCAGAGGAGGGTACGACAACGCTTTAGGGGGAGCGTACGTGTGAGGGCGCGGGTTAGTGTTAGCGTACGGGTTAGGATTAGGGGACGGGTGAGGGTCAGGCTTCGGGGAAAGGTTAGGGATAGGGTTCGGGCTAGGGTTAGGGTTAGGGGACGGGGACGGTTTAGGGTCCAGGGGAGGGTACGACAACGCTTTAGGGGGAGCGTACGTGTGAGGGCGTGGGTTAGTGTTAGCGTACGGGTTGGGATTAGGGGACGGGTGAGGGTCAGGCTTCGGGGAAGGGTTGGGGTTAGGGTTCGGGCTAGGGTTAGGGTTAAGTGTCGGGGACGGTTTCGGGTCCAGGGGAGGGTACGACAACGCTTTAGGAGGAGCGTACGTGTGACGGCGCGGGTTAGTGTTAGCGTACGGGTTAGATTTAGGGGACGGGTGAGGGGCAGGCTTCGGGGAAGTGTTAGGGTTAGGGTTCGGACTAGGGTTAGTGTTAGGGGTCGGGGACGGTTTAGGGTCCAGGGGAGGGTACGACAACGCTTTAGGGGGAGCATACGTGTGAGGGCGCGGGTTAGTGGTAGCGTACGGGTTCAGATTAGGGGACGGGTGAGGGTCAGGCTTCGGGGAAGGGTTAGGGTTAGGGTTCGGGCTAGGGTTAGGGTTAGGGGACGGGGACAGTTTAGGGTCCAGGGGAGGGTACGACAAAGCTTTAGGGGGAGCGTACGTGTGAGGGCGCGGGTTAGAGTTAGCGTACGGGTTAGGATTATGGGACGGGTGAGGGTCAGGCTTCGGGGAAGGGTTAGGGTTAGGGTTCGGGCTAGGGTTAGGGTTAGGGAACGGGGACGGTTTAGGGTCCAGGGGAGGGTACGACAACACTTTAGGGGGAGCGTACGTGTGAGGGCGCGGGTTAGTGTTAGCGTACGGGTTAGGATTAGGGGACGGGTGAGGGTCAGTCTTCGGGGAACGGTTAGGGTTAGGGTTCGGGCTGGGGTTAGGGTTAGGGGACGGGGACGGTTTAGGGTCCAGGAGAGGGTACGACAACGTTTTAGGGGGAGCGTACGTGTGAGGGCGTGGGTTAGTGTTAGCGTACGGCTTAGGATTAGGGGAAGGGTGAGGGTCAGGCTTCGGGGAAGGATTACGGTTAGCGTTCGGGCTAGGGTTAGGGTTAGGGGACGGGGACGGTTTAGGGTCCAGGGGAGGGTACGACAATGCTTTAGGGGGAGCGTACGTGTGAGGGCGCGGGTTAGTGTTAGCGTACGGGTTAGGATTAGGGGACGGGTGAGGGTCAGGCTTCGGGGAACGGTTAGGGTTAGGGTTCGGGCGGGGGTTAGGGTTAGGGTACGGGGACGGTTTAGGGTCCAGGAGAGGGTATGACAACGCTTTAGGGGGAGCGTACGTGTGAGGGCGCGGGTTAGTGTTAGAGTACGGCTTAGGATTAGGGGAAGGGTGAGGGTCAGGCTTCGGGGAAGGTTTACGGTTAGCGTTCGGGCTAGGGTTAGGTTTAGGGGACGGGGACGGTTTAGGGTCCAGGGGAGGGTACGACAACGCTTTAGGGGGAGCATACGTGTGAGGGCGCGGGTTAGTGTTAGCGTACGTGTTAGGATTATGGGACGGGTGAGGGTCAGGCTTCGGGGAAATGTTAGGGTTAGGGTTCGGGCTAGCGTTACGGTTAGGGGACGGGGACGGTTTAGGGTCCAGGGGAGGGTACGACAACGCTTTAGGGGGAGCGTACGTGTGAGGGCGCGGGTTAGTGTTAGCGTACGGGTTAGGATTAGGGGACGGGTGAGGGTCAGGCTTCGGGGAAGGGTTAGGGTTAGGGTTCGGGCTAGGGTTAGGGTTAGGGGATGGGGACGTTTTAGGGTCTAGGGGAGGGTACGACAACGCTTTAGGGGGAGAGTACGTGTGAGAGCGCGGGTTAGTGTTAGCGTACGGGTTAGGATTAGGGGACGGGTGACGGTCAGGCTTCGGGGAAGTGTTAGGGTTAGGGTTCGGGCTAGGGTTAGGTTTAGGGGACGGGGACGGTTTAGGGTCCAGGGGAGGGTACGACAACGCTTTAGGGGGAGCGTACGTGTGAGAGCGCGGGTTAGGGTTAGCGTACGGGTTAGGATTAGGGGACGGGTGAGGGTCAGGCTTCGGGGAAGCGTTAGGGTTAGGGTTCGGGCTAGGGTTAGGATTAGGGGATGGGGACGGTTTAGGGTCCAGGGGAGGGTACGACAACGCTTTAGGGGGAGCGTACGTGTGAGGGCGCCGGTTAGTGTTAGCGTACGGGTTAGGATTAGGGGACGGGTGAGGGTCAGGCTTCGGGGAAGGGTTAGGGTTAGGGTTCGGGCTAGGGTTAGGGTTAGGGGACGGGGACGGTTTAGGGTCCAGGAGAGGGTACGACAACGCTTTAGGGGGAGCGTACGTGTGAGGGCGCGGGTTAGTGTTAGCGTACGGGTTAGGATTAGGGGACGGGTGAGGGTCAGCCTTCGGGGAAGGGTTAGGGTTAGGGTTCGGGCTAGGGTTAGGGTTAGGGGACGGGGACGGTTTAGGGTCCAGGGGAGGGTACGACAACGCTTTAGGAGGAGCGTACGTGTGAGGGTGCGGGTTAGTGTTAGCGTACGGCTTAGGATTAGGGGACGGGTGAGGGTCAGGCTTCGGGGAAGGGTTACGGTTAGCGTTCGGGCTAGGGTTAGGGTTAGGGGACGGGGACGGTTTAGAGTCCAGGGGAGGGTACGACAAAGCTTTAGGGGGAGCGTACGTGTGAGGGCGCGGGTTAGTGTTATCGTTCGTGTTATGATTAGGGGACAGGTAAGGGTCAGGCTTCGGAGAAGTGTTGGGTTAGGGTTCGGGCTAGGGTTAGGGTTAGGGGACGGGGACGGGGACGGTTTAGGGTCCAGGGGAGGGTACGACAACGCTTTGGGGGAGCGTACGTGTGAGGGCGCGGGTTAGTGTTAGCGTACGGGTTAGAATTAGGGGACGGGTGAGGGGCAGGCTTCGGGGAAGGGTTAGGGTTAGGGTTCAGGCTAGGGTTAGGGTTAGGTGACGGGGATGGTTTAGGGTCTAGGGGATGGTACGACAACGCTTTAGGGGGAGCGTACGTGTGAGGGCGCGGGTTAGTGTTAACATACGGGTTAGGATTAGGGGACGGGTGAGGGTCAGGCTTCGGGGAAGGGTTAGGGTTAGGGTTCGGGCTAGGGTTAGGGATAGGGGACGGGGACGGTTTAGGGTCCAGGGTAGGGTACGACAACGCTTTAGGGGGAGCGTACGTGTGAGGGCGCAGGTTAGTGTTAGCGTACGGGTTAGGATTAGGGGACGGGTGAGGGTCAGCCTTCGGGGAAGGGTTAGGGTTAGGGTTCAGGCTAGGGTTAGGGTTTGGGGACGGGGACGGTTTAGGGTCCAGGGGAGGGTACGACAATGCTTTAGGGGGAGCGTACGTGTGAGGGCGCGGGTTAGTGTTACCGTACGGCTTAGGATTAGGGGATGGGTGAGGGTCAGGCTTCGGGGAAGGGTTACGGTTAGCGTTCGGGCTAGGGTTAGGGTTAGGGGACGGGAACGGTTTAGGGTCCAGGGGAGGGTACGACAACGCTTTAGGGGGAGCGTACGTGTGAGGGCGCGGGTTAGTGTTAGCGTACGGGTTAGGATTAGGGGACGGGTGAGGGTCAGGCTTCGGGGAAAGGTTAGGGATAGGGTTCGGGCTAGGGTTAGGGTTAGGGGACGGGGACGGTTTAGGGTCCAGGGGAGGGTACGACAACGCTTTAGGGGGAGCGTACGTGTGAGGGCGTGGGTTAGTGTTAGCGTACGGGTTGGGATTAGGGGACGGGTGAGGGTCAGGCTTCGGGGAAGGGTTGGGGTTAGGGTTCGGGCTAGGGTTAGGGTTAGGTGTCGGGGACGGTTTCGGGTCCAGGGGAGGGTACGACAACGCTTTAGGAGGAGCGTACGTGTGACGGCGCGGGTTAGTGTTAGCGTACGGGTTAGATTTAGGGGACGGGTGAGGGGCAGGCTTCGGGGAAGTGTTAGGGTTAGGGTTCGGACTAGGGTTAGTGTTAGGGGTCGGGGACGGTTTAGGGTCCAGGGGAGGGTACGACAACGCTTTAGGGGGAGCATACGTGTGAGGGCGCGGGTTAGTGGTAGCGTACGGGTTCAGATTAGGGGACGGGTGAGGGTCAGGCTTCGGGGAAGGGTTAGGGTTAGGGTTCGGGCTAGGGTTAGGGTTAGGGGACGGGGACAGTTTAGGGTCCAGGGGAGGGTACGACAAAGCTTTAGGGGGAGCGTACGTGTGAGGGCGTGGGTTAGAGTTAGCGTACGGGTTAGGATTATGGGACGGGTGAGGGTCAGGCTTCGGGGAAGGGTTAGGGTTAGGGTTCGGGCTAGGGTTAGGGTTAGGGAACGGGGACGGTTTAGGGTCCAGGGGAGGGTACGACAACACTTTAGGGGGAGCGTACGTGTGAGGGCGCGGGTTAGTGTTAGCGTACGGGTTAGGATTAGGGGACGGGTGAGGGTCAGGCTTCGGGGAAGGGTTAGGGTTAGGGTTCGGGCTAGGGTTAGGGTTAGGGGGCGGGGACGGTTTAGGGTCCAGGGGAGGGTACGACAACGCTTTAGGGGGAGCGTACGTGTGAGGGCGCGGGTAAGTGTTAGCGTACAGGTTAGGATTAGGGGACGAGTGAGGGTCAGGCTTCGAGGAAGCGTTAGGGTTAGGGTTCAGGCTAGGGTTAGGGTTAGGCGACGGGGACGGTTTAGGGTCCAGGGGAGGGTACGGCAACGCTTTAGGGGGAGCGTACGTGTGAGGGCACGGGTTAGTGTTAGCGTACGGGTTAGGATTAGGGGACGGGTGAGGGTCAGGCTTCGGGGAAGGGTTAGGGTTAGGGTTCGGTCTAGGGTTATGTTTAGGGGCTGGGGACGGTTTAGGGACCAGGGGAGGGTACTACAACGCTTTAGGGGGAGCGTACGTGTGAGGGCGCGGGTTAGGGTTAGCGTACGGCTTAGGATTAGGGGACGGGTGAGGGTCAGGCTTCGGGGAAGGGTTAGGGTTAGGGTTCGGGCTAGGGTTAGGGTTAGGGGACGGGGACGGTTTGGGGTCCAGGGGAGGGTACGACAACGCTTTAGGGGGAGCGTACGTGTGAGGGCGTGGGTTAGTGTTAACGTACGGGTTAGGAATAGGGGACGGGTGAGGGTCAGGCTTCGGGGAAGGCTAGGGTTAGGGTTCGGACTAGGGTTAAGGGACGTGGACGGTTTAGGGTCCAGAGGGGTGTATGACAACGCTTTAGGGGGAGCGTACATGTGAGGGCGCGGGTTAGTGTTAGCGTACGGGTTAGGATTAGGGGACGGGTGAGGGTCAGGCTTCGGGGAAGGTTAGGGTTAGGGTTCGGGCTAGGGTTAGGGTTAGGGGACGGGGACGGTTTAGGGTCCAGGGGAGGGTACGACAACGCTTTAGGGGGAGCGTACGTGTGAGGGCGCGGGTTAGTGTTAGCGTACGGGTTAGGATTATGGGAGGGGCGAGGGTCAGGCTTCGGGGAAGTGTTAGGGTTAGCGTTCGGGCTAGGGTTAGGGTTAGGGGACGGGGACGGTTTAGGGTCCAGAGGAGGGTACGACAACGCTTTAGGGGGACCGTACGTGTCAGGGCGCGGGTTAGTGTTAGCGTACGGGTTAGGATTAGGGGACGGGTGAGGGTCAGGCTTCGGGGAAGGGTTAGGGTTAGGGTTCGGGCTAGGGTTAGGGTTAGGGGACGGGGACGGTTTAGGGTCCAGGGGAGGGAACGACAACACTTTAGGGGTAGCGTACGTGTGAGGGCGCTGGTTATTGTTAGCGTACGGGTTAGGATTAGGGCACGGGTGAGGGTCAGGCTTCGGGGAAGGGTTAGGGTTAGGGTTCGGGCTAGGGTTAGGGTTAGGGGACGGGGACGGTTTAGGGTCCAGGGGAGGGTACGACAACGCTTTAGGGGGAGAGTACGCGTGAGGGCGCGGGTTAGTGTTAGCCTACGGGTTAGGATTAGGGGACGGGTGAGGGTCAGGCTTCGGGGAAGGTTTAGGGTTAGGGTTCGGGCTAGGGTTAGGGTTAGGGGACGGGGATGGTTTAGGGTCCAGGGGAGGGTACGACATCGCTTTAGGGGGAGTGTACGTGTGAGGGCGCGGGTTAGTGTTAGCTTACGGGTTAGGATTAGGGGACGGGTGAGGTTCAGGCTTCGCGGAAGTGTTAGGGTTAGGGTTCGGGATAGGGTTAGGGTTAGGGGACGGGGACGGTTTAGGGTCCAGGGGAGGGTACGACAACGCTTTAGGGGGAGCGTACGTGGAAGGGCGCTGGTTAGTGTTAGCGTACGGGTTAGGTTTAGGGGACGGGTGAGGGTCAGGCTTCGGGGAAGTGTTAGGATTAGGGTTCGGGCTAGGGTTAGGGTTAAGGGATGGGGACGGTTTAGGTTCCAGGGGAGGGTACGACAACGCTTTAGTGGGAGCGTACGTGTGAGGGCGCGGGTTAGTGTTAGCGTACGGGTTAGGATTAGGGGACGGGTGAAGGTCTGGCTTCGGGGAAGTGTTAGGGTTCGGGCTAGGGTTAGGGTTATGGGACGGGGACGGTTTAGGGTCTAGGGGAGGGTACGACAACGCTTTAGGGGGAGCGTACGTGTGAGGGCACGGGTTAGTGTTAGCGTACGGGTTAGGATTAGGGGACGGGTGAGGGTCAGGCTTCGGGGAAGGGTTAGGGTTAGGGTTCGGGCTAGGGTTAGGTTTAGGGGACGGGGACGGTTTAGGGTCCAGGGGAGGGTACGACAACGCTTTAGGGGGAGCGTACGTGTGAGGGCGCAGGTTAGTGTTAGCGTACGGGTTAGGATTAGGGGACGAGTGAGGGTCAGCCTTCGGGGAAGGGTTAGGGTTAGGGTTCGGGCTAGGGTTAGGGTTAGGGGACGGGGACCGTTTAGGGTCCAGGGGAGGGTACGACAACGCTTTAGGGGGAGCGTACATGTGAGGGCGCGGTTTAGTGTTACCGTACGGGTTAGGATTAGGGGACGGGTGAGGGTCAGGCTTCGGGGAAGGGTTACGTTTAGCGTTCGGGCTAGGGTTAGGGTTAGGGGACGGGGACGGTTTAGGGTCCAGTGGAGGGTACGACAACACTTTAGGTGGAGCGTACGTGCGAGGGCGTGGGTTAGTGTTAGCGTACGGTTTAGGATTAGGGGACGGGTGAGGGTCAGGCTTCGGGGAAAGGTTAGGGATAGGGTTCGGGCTAGGGTTAGGGTAAGGGGACGGGGACGGTTTAGGGTCCTGGGGAGGGTACGACAACGCTTTAGGGGGAGCGTACGTGTGTGGGCGCGGGTTAGTGTTAGCGTACGGGTTAGGATTAGGGGACGGGTGAGGGTCAGGCTTCGGGGAAGGGTTAGGGTTAGGGTTCGGGCTAGGGTTAGGGTTAGGGTTCGGTCTAGGGTTAGGGTTAGGGGATGGGGACGGTTTAGGGTCCAGGGGAGTGTACGACAACGCTTTAGGGGGAGCGTACGTGTGAGGGCGCGGGTTAGTGTTAGCGTACGGGTTAGGATTAGGGGACGGGTGAGGGTCAGGCTTCGGGGAAGGGTTAGGGTTAGGGTTCGGGCTAGGGTTAGGGTTAGGGGACGGGGACGGTTTAGGGTCCAGGGGAGGGTACGACAACGCTTTAGGGGGAGCGTATGTGTGAGGGCGCGGGTTAGTGTTAGCATACGGGTTAGGATTAGGGGACGGGTGAGGGTCAGGCTTCGGGGAAGGGTTAGGGTTAGGGTTCGGGCTAGGGTTAGGGTTAGGGGACGGGGATGGTTTGGGGTCCAGGGGATGGTACGACAACGCTTTAGGGGGAGCGTACGTGTGAGGGCGTAGGTTAGTGTTAACGTACGGGTTAGGATTAGGCGACGGGTGAGGGTCAGGCTTCGGGGAAGGGTTAGGGTTAGGGTACGGGCTAGGGTTAGGGTTAGGGGACGGGGACGGTTTAGGGTCCAGGGGAGGGTACGACAATGCTTTAGGGGGTGCGTACGTCTGAGGGCGCGGGTTAGTGTTAGTGTACGGGTTAGGATTAGGGGACGGGTGAGGGTCAGGCTTCGGGGAAGGGTTAGGGTTAGGGTTCGGGCTAGGGTTAGGGTTAGGGGACGGGGACGGTTTAGGGTCCAGGAGAGGGTACGACAACACTTTAGGGGGAGAGTACGCGTGAGAGCGCGGGTTAGTTTTAGCGTACGGGTTAGGAGTAGGGGACGGGTGAGGGTCAGGCTTCGGGGAAGTGTTAGGGTTAGGGTTCGGGCTAGGGTTAGGGTTAGGGGTCGGGGACGGTTTAGGGTCCAGGGGAGGGTACGACAACGCTTTAGGGGGAGCGTACGTGTGAGGGCGCGGGTTAGTGTTAGCGTACGGCTTAGGATTAGGGGACGGGTGAGGGTCAGGCTTCGGTCAAGGGTTAGGGTTAGGGTTCGGGCTAGGGATAGGGTTAGGGGACGGGGACGGTTTAGGGTCCAGGGGAGGGTACGACAATGCTTTAGGGGGAGCGTACGTCTGAGGGCGCGGGTTAGTGTTAGCGTACGGGTTAGGATTAGGGGACGGGTGAGGGTCAGGCTTCGGGGAAGGGTTAGGGTTAGGGTGCAACTAGGGTTAGGGTTAGGGGTCGGGCACGGTTTAGGGTCCAGGGGAGGGTACGACAACACTTTAGGGGGAGCGTACGTGTGAGGGCGCGGGTTAGTGTTAGCGTACGGGTTAGGATTAGGGGACGGGTGAGGGTCAGGCTTCGGGGAAGGGTTAGGTTTAGGGTTCGGACTAGGGTTAAGGGACAGGGACGGTTTAGGGTCCAGAGGAGTGTACGACAATGCTTTAGTGGGAGCGTACGTGTGAGGGCGCGGCTTAGTGTTAGCGTATGGGTTAGGATTAGGGGACGGGTGAGGGTCAGGCTTCGGGGAAGGGTTAGAGTTAGGGTTCGGTCTAGGGTTAGGGTTAGGGGATGGGGACGGTTTAGGGTCCAGGGGAGGGTACGACAACGCTTTAGGGGAACGTACGTGTGAGGGCTCCGGTTAGTGTTAGCGTACGGGTTGGGATTAGGGGACGGGTGAGGGTCAGGCTTCGGGGATGGGTTAGGGTTAGGGGTCGGGCTAGGGTTAGGGTTAGGGGACGGGGACGGTTTAGGGTCCAGGGGAGGGTACGACAACGCTTTAGGGGGAGCGTACGTGTGAGGGGACGGGTTAGTGTTAGCGTACGGGTTAGGATTAGGGGACGGGTGAGGGTCAGGCTTCGGGGAAGGGTTAGGGTTAGGGTTCGGGTAGGGTTAGGGTTAGGGGACGGGGACGATTTAGGGTCCAGGGGAGGGTACGACAACACTTTAGGGGTAGCGTACGTGTGAGGGCGCTGGTTAGTGTTAGCGTACGGTTTAGGATTAGGGGACGGGTGAGGGTCAGGCTTCGGGGAAGTGTTAGGGTTAGGGTTCGGGCTAGGGTTAGGGTTAGGGGACGGGGACGGTTTTGGGTCCAGGGGAGGGTACGACAACGCTTTAGGGGGAGAGAACGCGTGAGGGCGCGGGTTAGTGTTAGCGTACGGATTAGGATTAGTGGACGGGTGAGGGTCAGTCTTCGGGGAAGGTTTAGGGTTAGGGTTCGAGCTAGAATTAGGGTTAGGGGACGGGGACGGTTTAGGGTACAGTGGAGGGTACGACAACGCTTTAGGGGGAGCGTACGTGTGAGGGCGCGAGTTAGTGTTAGCGTACGGGTTAGGATTAGGGGACGGGTGAGGGTCAGGCTTCGGGGAAGGTTTAGGGTTAGGGTTCGGGCTAGGGTTAGGGTTAGGGGACGGGGACGGTTTAGGGTCCAGGGGAGGGTACGACAACGCTTTAGGGGGAGCGTACGTGTGAGGGCGCGGGTTAGTGTTAGCGTACGGGTTAGGATTAGGGGACGGGTGAGGGTCAGGCTTCGGGGAAGTGTTAGGGTTAGGGTTCGGGCTAGGGTTAGGGTTAGGGTACGGGGACGGTTTAGGGTCCAGGGGAGGGTACGACAACCCTTTAGGGGGAGCGTACTTGTGAGGGCGCGGGTTAGTGTTAGCGTACGGGTTAGGATTAGGGGACGGGTTAGGGTCAGGCTTCGGGGAAGGGTTAGGGTTAGGGTTCGGGCTAGGGTTAGGGTTAGGGGACGGGGACAGTTTAGGGTCCAGGGGAGGGTACGACAACGCTTTAGGGGGAGCGTACGTGTGAGGGCGTGGGTTAGTGTTAGCGTACGGGTTAGTATTAGGGGACGGGTGAGGGTCAGGCTTCGGGGAAGGGTTAGGGTTAGGGTTCGGACTAGGGTTAAGGGACGGGGACGGTTTAGGGTCCAGAGGAGTGTACGACAACGCTTTAGGGGGAGCGTACGTGTGAGGGCGCGGGTTAGTGTTAGGGTACGGGTTAGGATTAGGGGACGGGTGAGGGTCAGGCTTGGGGGAAGGGTTAGGGTTAGCGTTCGGGCTAGGGTTAGGGTTAGGGGACGGGGACGGTTTAGGGTCCAGGGGAGGGTACTACAACGCTTTAGGGGGAGGGTACGTGTGAGGGCGTGGGTTAGTGTTAGCGTACGGGTTAGGATTAGGGGACGTGTGAGGGTCAGGCTTCGGGGAAGTGTTAGGGTTAGGGTTAGGGCTATGGTTAGGGTTAGGGGACGGGGACGGTTTAGGGTCCAGGGGAGGGTACGACAACACTTTAGGGGTAGCGTACGTGTGAGGGCGCTGGTTAGTGTTAGCGTACGGGTTAGGATTAGGGGACGGGTGAGGGTCAGGCTTCGGGGAAGGGTTAGGGTTAGGGTTCGGGCTAGGGTTAGGGTGAGGGGACGGGGACGATTTAGGGTCCAGGGGAGGGTACGACAACGCTTTAGGGGGAGAGTACGCGTGAGGGCGTGGGTTAGTGTTAGCGTACGTGTTAGGATAAGGGGAAGGGTGAGTGTCAGGCTTCGGGGAAGTGTTAGGGTTAGGGTTCGGGCTAGGGTTAGGGTTAGGGGTCGGGGACGGTTTAGGGTCCAGGGGAGGGTACGACAATGCTTTAGGGGGAGCGTACGTGTGAGGGGACGGGTTAGTCTTAGCGTACGGCTTAGGATTAGGGGACGGGTGAGGGTCAGGCTTCGGGGAAGGGTTAGGGTTAGGGTTCGGGCTAGGGTTAGGGTTAGGGAACGGGGACGGTTTAGGGTCCAGGGGGGGTACGACAACGCTTTAGGGGGAGCGTACCTGTGAGCGCGCGGGTTAGTGTTAGCGTACGGTTAGGATTAGGGGATGGGTGAGGGTTAGGCTTCGGGGAAGGGTTAGGGTTAGGGTTCGGGCTAGGGTTAGGGTTAGGGGACGGGGACGGTTTAGGGTCCAGGGGAGGGTACAACAACGCTTTAGGGGGAGCGTACGTGTGAGGGCGCGGGATAGTGTTACCGTACGGCTTAGGATTAGGGGACGGGTGAGGGTCAGTCTTCGGGGAAGGGTTAGGGTTAGGGTTCGGGCTAGGGTTAGGGTTAGGGGACGGGGACGGTTTAGGGTCCAGGGGAGGGTACGACAACGCTTTATGGGAAGAGTACGTGTGAGGGCGCGGGTTAGTGTTAGCGTACGGGTTAGGATTAGGGGACGGGTGAGGGTCAGGGTTCGGGGAAGGGTTAGTGTTAGGGTTCGGACTAGGGTTAGGGTTAGGGGACGGGGACGGTTTAGGGTCCAGGGGAGAGTACGACAACGCTTTAGGGGGAGCGTACGTGTGAGGGCGTGGGTTAGTGTTAGCGTACAGGTTAGGATTAGGGGACGGGTGAGGGTCAGGCTTCGGGGAAGGGTTAGGGTTAGGGTTCGGGCTAGGGTTAGGGTTAGGGGACGGGGACGGTTTAGGGTCCAGGGGAGGGTATGACAGTGCTTTAGGGGGAGCGTACGTGTGAGGGCGTGGGTTAGTGTTAGCGTACGGGTTAGGATTAGGGGACGGGTGAGGGTCAGGCTTCGGGGAAGTGTTAGGGTTAGGGTTCGGGCTAGAGTTAGGGTTAGGGGACGGGGACGGTTTAGGGTCCAGGGGAAGGTACGACAACGCTTTAGGGGGAGTGTACGTGTGAGGGCGCGGATTAGTGTTAGCGTACGGCTTAGGATTAGGGGACGGGTGAGGGTCAGGCTTCGGGGCAGGGTTAGGGTTAGGGTTCGGGCTAGGGTTAGGGTTAGGGGACGGGGACGGTTTGGGGTCCAGGGGAGGGTACGACAACGCTTTAGGGGGAGCGTACGTGTGAGGGCGTGGGTTAGTGTTAATGTACGGGTTAGGAATAGGGGACGGGTGAGGGTCAGGCTTCGGGGAAGGGTTAGGGTTAGGGTTCGGACTAGGGTTAAGGGACGTGGACGGTTTAGGGTCCAGAGGGGTGTATGACAACGCGTTAGGGGGAGCGTACGTGTGAGGGCGCGGGTTAGTGTTAGCGTACGGGTTAGGATTAGGGGACGGGTGAGGGTCAGGCTTCGGGGAAGGGTTAGGGTTAGGGTTCGGGCTAGGGTTAGGGTTAGGGGACGGGGACGGTTTAGGGTCCGGGGGAGGGTACGACAACGCTTTAGGGGGAGCGTACATGTGAGGGCGCGGGTTAGTGTTAGCGTACGGGTTAGGATTATGGGAGGGGCGAGGGTCAGGCTTCGGGGAAGTGTTAGGGTTAGCGTTCGGGCTAGGGTTAGGGTTAGGGGACGGGGACGGTTTAGGGTCCAGAGGAGGGTACGACAACGCTTTAGGGGGACCGTACTTGTCAGGGCGCGGGTTAGTGTTAGCGTACGGGTTAGGATTAGGGGACGGGTGAGGGTCAGGCTTCGGGGAAGGGTTAGGGTTAGGGTTCGGGCTAGGGTTAGGGTTAGGGGACGGGGACGGTTTAGGGTCCAGGGGAGGGTACGACAACGCTTTAGGGGGAGCGTACATGTGAGGGCGCGGGTTAGTGTTACCGTACGGCTTAGGATTAGGGGACGGGTGAGGGTCAGGCTTCGGGGAAGGGTTACGGTTAGCGTTCGGGCTAGGGTTAGGGTTAGGGGACGGGGACGGTTTAGGGTCCAGGGGAGGGTACGACAACACTTTAGGGGGAGCGTACGTGCGAGGGCGTGGGTTAGTGTTAGCGTACGGGTTAGGATTAGGGGACGGGTGAGGGTCAGGCTTCGGGGAATGGTTAGGGTTAGGGTTCGGGCTAGGGTTAGGGTTAGGGTTCGGTCTAGGGTTAGGGTTAGGGGATGGGGACGGTTTAGGGTCCAGGGGAGTGTACGACAACGCTTTAGGGGGAGCGTACGTGTGAGGGTGCGGGTTAGTGTTAGCGTACGGGTTAGGATTAGGGGACGGGTGAGGGTCAGGCTTCGGGGAAGGGTTAGGGTTAGGGTTCGGGCTAGGGTTAGGGTTAGGGGACGGGGACGGTTTAGGGTCCAGGGGAGGGTACGACAACGCTTTAGGGGGAGCGTATGTGTGAGGGCGCGGGTTAGTGTTAGCATAAGGGTTAGGATTAGGGGACGGGTGAGGGTCAGGCTTCGGGGAAGGTTTAGGGTTAGGGTTCGGGCTAGGGTTAGGGTTAGGGGACGGGGATGGTTTGGGGTCCAGGGGATGGTACGACAACGCTTTAGGGGGAGCGTACGTGTGAGGGCGTAGGTTAGTGTTAACGTACGGGTTAGGATTAGGGGACGGGTGAGGGTCAGGCTTCGGGGAAGGGTTAGGGTTAGGGTTCGGGCTAGGGTTAGGGTTAGGGGACGGGGACGGTTTAGGGTCCAGGGGAGGGTACGACAATGCTTTAGGGGGAGCGTACGTCTGAGGGCGCGGGTTAGTGTTAGCGTACGGGTTAGGATTAGGGGACGGGTGAGGGTCAGGCTTCGGGGAAGGGTTAGGGTTAAGGTTAGGGGACGGGGATGGTTTAGGTTCCAGGGGAGGGTACGACAACGCTTTAGGGGGAGCGTACATGTGAGGGCGCGGGTTAGTGTTAGCGTACGGGTTAGGATTAGGGGACGGGTAAGGGTCAGGCTTCGGGGAAGGGTTAGGGTTAGGGTTCGGGCTAGGGTTAGTGTTAGGGGATGGGGACGGTTTAGGGTCCAGGGAGGGTACGACAACGCTTTAGGGGGAGCGTACGTGTGAGTGCGCGGGTTAGTGCTAACGTACGGGTTAGATTTAGGGGTCGGGCGAGGGGCAGGCTTCGGGGAAGGGTTAGGGTTAAGGTTCGGGCTAGGGTTAAGGTTAGGGGACGGGGACGGTTTGGGGTCCAGGGGAGGGTACGACAACGCTTTAGGGGGAGCGTACGTGTGAGGGCGCGGGTTAGTTTTAACGTACGGGTTAGGATTAGGGGACGGGTGAGGGTCAGGCTTCGGGGATGGGTTAGGGTTAGGGTTCGGGCTAGGGTTAGGGTTAGGGGACGGGGACGGTTTAGGGTGCAGGGGAGGGTACGACAACGCCTTTGGGGGAGCGTACGTGTGAGGGCGTGGGTTAGTGTTAGCGTACGGGTTAGGATTAGGGGACGGGTGAGGGTCAGGCTTCGGGGAAGGATTAGGGTTAGGGTTCGGGCTAGGGTTAGGGTTAGGGGACGGGGACGGTTTAGGGTCCAGGGGAGGGTACGACAACGCTTTAGGGGGAGCGTACGTGTGAGGGCGCGGGTTAGTGTTAGCGTACGGGTTAGGATTATGGGACGGGTGAGGGTCAGGCTTCGGGGAAGGGTTAGGGTTAGCGTTCGGGCTAGGGTTAGGGTTAGAAAACGGGGACGGTTTAGGGTCGAGAGGAGGGTACGACAACGCTTTAGGGGGACCGTACGTGTGAGGGCGCGGGTTAGTGTTAGCGTACGGGTTAGGATTAGGGGACGGGTGAGGGTCAGGCTCGGGGAAGGATTAGGGTTAGGGTTCGGGCTAGGGTTAAGGTTAGGGGACGGGGACGGTTTAGGGTCCAGGGGAGGGTACGACAATGCTTTAGGGGGAGCGTACGTGTGAGGGCGCGGGTTAGTGTTAGCGTACGGTTTAGGATTAGGGGTCGGGTGAGGGTCAGGCTTCGGGGAAGGGTTAGGGTTAGGGTTCGGGCTAGGGTTAGGGTTAGGGGACGGGGACGGTTTAGGGTCCAGGGGAGGGTACGACAATGCCTTAGGGGGAGCGTACGTGTGAGGGCGCGGGTTAGTGTTAGCGTACGGGTTAGGATTAGGGGACGGGTGAGGGTCAGGCTTCGGGGAAGGGTTCGGGCTAGGGTTAGGGTTAGGGGACGGGGACGGTTTAGGGTCCAGCGGAGGGTACAACAACGCCTTAGGGGGAGCGTACGTGTGAGGGCGCGGGTTAGTGTTACCGTACGGGTTAGGATTAGGGGACGGGTGAGGGTCAGGCTTCGGGGAAGGGTTAGGGTTAGGGTTCAGGCTAGGGTTAGGGTTAGGTGACGGGGACGGTTTAGGGTCTAGGGGAGGGTATGACAACGCTTTAGGGGGAGCGTACGTGTGAGGGCGCGGGTTAGTGTTAACATACGGGTTAGGATTAGGGGACGTGTGAGGGTCAGGCTTCGGGGAAGGGTTAGGGTTAGGGTTCGGGCTAGGGTTAGGGATAGGGGACGGGGACGGTTTAGGGTCCAGGGTAGGGTACGACAACGCTTTAGAGGGAGCGTACGTGTGAGGGCGCGGGTTAGTGTTAGCGTACGGGTTAGGATTAGGGGACGGGTGAGGGTCAGCTTTTGGGGAACGGTTAGGGTTAGGGTTCAGGTTAGGGTTAGGGGACGGGGACGGTTTAGGGCCCAGGGGATGGTACGACAACGCTTTAGGGGGAGAGAACGCGTGAGGGCGCGGGTTAGTGTTAGCGTACGGATTAGGATTATGGGACGGGTGAGGGTCAGTCTTCGGGGAAGGTTTAGGGTTAGGGTTCGAGCTAGGATTAGGGTTAGGGGACGGGGACGGTTTAGGGTACAGGGGAGGGTACGACAACGCTTTAGGGGGAGCGTACGTGTGAGGGCGCGAGTTAGTGTTAGCGTACGGGTTAGGATTAGGGGACGGGTGAGGGTCAGGCTTCGGGAAAGGGTTAGGGTTAGGGTTCGGGCTAGGGATAGGGTTAGGAGACGGGGACGGTTTAGGGTCCAGGGGAGGGTACGACAACGCTTTAGGGGGAGCGTACGTGTGAGGGCGCGGGTTAGTGTTAGCGTACGGGTTAGGATTAGGGGACGGGTGAGGGTCAGGCTTCGGGGAAGGGTTAGGGTTAGGGTTCGGGCTAGGGTTAGGGTTAGGGGACGGGGACGGTTTAGGGTCCAGGGGAGGGTACGACAACGCTTTAGGGGGAGCGTACTTGTGAGGGCGCGGGTTAGTGTTAGCGTACGGGTTAGGATTAGGGGACGGGTGAGGGTCAGGCTTCGGGGAAGGGTTAGGGTTAGGGTTCGGGCTAGGGTTAGGGTTAGGGGACGGGGACGGTTTAGGGTCTAGGGGAGGGTACTACAACGCTTTAGGGGGAGAGTACTTGTGAGGGCGCGGGTTAGGGTTAGCGTACGGGTTAGGATTAGGGGACGGGTGAGGGTCAGGCTTCGGGGAAGGGTTAGGGTTAGGGTTCGGGCTAGGGTTAGGGTTAGGGGACGGGGACGGTTTAGGGTCCAGGGGAGGGTACGACAACACTTTAGGGGTAGCGTACGTGTGAGGGCGCTGGTTAGTGTTAGCGTACGGGTTAGGATTAGGGGACGGGTGAGGGTCAGGCTTCGGGGAAGGGTTAGAGTTAGGGTTCGGGCTAGGGTTAGGGTGAGGGGACGGGAACGGTTTAGGGTCCAGGGGAGGGTACGACAACGCTTTAGGGGGAGAGTATGCGTGAGGGCGCGGGTTAGTGTTAGCGTACAGGTTAGGATTAGGGGAAGGGTGAGGGTCAGGCTTCGGGGAAGTGTTAGGGTTAGGGTTCGGGCTAGGGTTAGGGTTAGGGGACGGTTTAGGGTCCAGGGGAGGGTACGACAACGCTTTAGGGGGAGCGTACGTGTGAGGGCGCGGGTTAGTGTTAGCGTACGGGTTAGGATTAGGGGACGGGTGAGGGTCAGGCTCGGGGAAGGATTAGGGTTAGGGTTCGGGCTAGGGTTAAGGTTAGGGGACGGGGACGGTTTAGGGTCCAGGGGAGGGTACGACAATGCTTTAGGGGGAGCGTACGTGTGAGGGCGCGGGTTAGTGTTAGCGTACGGTTTAGGATTAGGGGTCGGGTGAGGGTCAGGCTTCGGGGAAGGGTTAGGGTTAGGGTTCGGGCTAGGGTTAGGGTTAGGGGACGGGGACGGTTTAGGGTCCAGGGGAGGGTACGACAATGCCTTAGGGGGAGCGTACGTGTGAGGGCGCGGGTTAGTGTTAGCGTACGGGTTAGGATTAGGGGACGGGTGAGGGTCAGGCTTCGGGGAAGGGTTCGGGCTAGGGTTAGGGTTAGGGGACGGGGACGGTTTAGGGTCCAGCGGAGGGTACAACAACGCCTTAGGGGGAGCGTACGTGTGAGGGCGCGGGTTAGTGTTACCGTACGGGTTAGGATTAGGGGACGGGTGAGGGTCAGGCTTCGGGGAAGGGTTAGGGTTAGGGTTCAGGCTAGGGTTAGGGTTAGGTGACGGGGACGGTTTAGGGTCTAGGGGAGGGTATGACAACGCTTTAGGGGGAGCGTACGTGTGAGGGCGCGGGTTAGTGTTAACATACGGGTTAGGATTAGGGGACGTGTGAGGGTCAGGCTTCGGGGAAGGGTTAGGGTTAGGGTTCGGGCTAGGGTTAGGGATAGGGGACGGGGACGGTTTAGGGTCCAGGGTAGGGTACGACAACGCTTTAGAGGGAGCGTACGTGTGAGGGCGCGGGTTAGTGTTAGCGTACGGGTTAGGATTAGGGGACGGGTGAGGGTCAGCTTTTGGGGAACGGTTAGGGTTAGGGTTCAGGTTAGGGTTAGGGGACGGGGACGGTTTAGGGTCCAGGGGAGGGTACGACAATGCTTTAGGGGGAGCATACGTGTGAGGGCGCGGGTTAGTGTTACCGTACGGCTTAGGATTAGGGGATGGGTGAGGGTCAGGCTTCGGGGAAGGTTTACGGTTAGCGTTCGGGCTAGGGTTAGGGTTAGGGGACGGGGACGGTTTTGGGTCCAGGGGAGGGTACGACAACACTTTAGGGGTAGCGTACGTGTGAGGGCGCGGGTTAGTGTTAGCGTACGGGTTAGTATTAGGGGACGGGTGAGGGTCAGGCTTCAGGGAAAGGTTAGGGTTAGGGTTCGGGCTAGGGTTAGGGTTAGGGGACGGGGACGGTTTAGGGCCCAGGGGATGGTACGACCACGCTTTAGGGGGAGAGAACGCGTGAGGGCGCGGGTTAGTGTTAGCGTACGGATTAGGATTATGGGACGGGTGAGGGTCAGTCTTCGGGGATGGGTTAGGGTTAGGGTTCGGGCTAGGGTTAGGGTTAGGTGACGGGGACGGTTTAGGGTGCAGGGGAGGGTACGACAACGCTTTAGGGGGAGCATACGTGTGAGGGCGCGGGTTAGTTTTAACGTACGGGTTAGGATTAGGGGACGGGTGAGGGTCAGGCTTCGGGGATGGGTTAGGGTTAGGGTTCGGGCTAGGGTTAGGGTTAGGTGACGGGGACGGTTTAGGGTGCAGGGGAGGGTACGACAACGCCTTTGGGGGAGCGTACGTGTGAGGGCGTGGGTTAGTGTTAGCGTACGTGTTAGGATTAGGGGACGGGTGAGGGTCAGGCTTCGGGGAAGGGTTAGGGTTAGGGTTCGGGCTACGGTTAGGGTTAGGGGACGGGGACGGTTTAGGGTCCAGGGGAGGGTACGACAACGCTTTAGGGGGAGCGTACGTGTGAGGGCGCGGGTTAGTGTTAGCGTACGGGTTAGGATTAGGGGTCGGGTGAGGGTCAGGCTTCGGGGAAGGGTTAGGGTTAGGGTTAGGGCTAGGGTTAGGGTTAGGGGACGGGGAAGGTTTAGGGTCCAGGGAGGGTACGACAATGCTTTACGGGGAGCGTACGTGTGAGGGCGCGGGTTAGTGTTAGCGTACGGGTTAGGATTAGGGGACGGATGAGGGTCAGGCTTCGGGGAAGTGTTAGGGTTAGGGTTCGGGCTAGGGTTAGGGTTATGGGACGGGGACGGTTTAGGGTCCAGGGGAGTGTACGACAACGCTTTAGGGGGAGCGTACGTGTGAGGGCGCGGTTTAGTGTTAGCGTACGGGTTAGGATTAGGGGACGGGTGAGGGTCAGGCTTCAGGGAAGGGTTAGGATTAGGGTTCGGGCTAGGGTTAGGGTTAGGGGACGGGGACGGCTTAGGGTCCATGGGAGGGTACGACAACGCTTTAGGGGGAGGGTACGTGTGAGGGCGCGGGTTAGTGTTAGCGTACGGGTTAGGATTAGGGGACGGGTGAGGGTTAGGCTTCGGGGAAGGGTTATGGTTAGGGTTCGGGCTAGGGTTAGGGTTAGGGGACGGGGACGGTTTAGGGTCCAGGGGAGGGTACGGCAACGCCTTTGGGGGAGCGTACGTGTGAGGGCGCGGGTTAGTGTTAGCGTACGGGTTAGGATTAGGGGACGGGTGAGGGTCAGGCTTCGGGGAAGGATTACGGTTAGCGTTCGGGCTATGGTTAGGGTTAGGGGACGGGGACGGTTTAGGGTCCAGGGGAGGGTACGACAACGCTTTAGGGGGAGCATACGTGTGAGGGCGCGGGTTAGTGTTAGCGTACGTGTTAGGATTACGGGACGGGTGAGGGTCAGGCTTCGGGGAAGGGTTAGGGTTAGGGTTCGGGCTAGGGTTAGGGTTAGGGGACGGGGACAGTTTAGGGTCCAGGGGAGGGTACGAAAACGCTTTAGGGGGAGCGTACGTGTGAGGGCGCGGGTTAGTGTTAGCGTACGGGTTAGGATTATGGGACGGGTGAGGGTCAGGCTTCGGGGAAGGGTTAGGGTTAGGGTTCGGGCTAGGGTTAGGGTTAGGGGACGGGGACGGTTTAGGGTCCAGGGGAGGGTACGACAACGCTTTAGGGGGAGCGTACGTGTGAGGGCGCGGGTTAGTGTTAGCGTACGGGTTAGGATTAGGGGACGGGTGAGGGTCAGTCTTCGGGGAACGGTTAGGGTTAGGGTTCGGGCTGGGGTTAGGGTTAGGGGACGGGGACGGTTTAGGGTCCAGGAGAGGGTACGACAACGTTTTAGGGGGAGCGTACGTGTGAGGGCGTGGGTTAGTGTTAGCGTACGGCTTAGGATTAGGGGAAGGGTGAGGGTCAGGCTTCGGGGAAGGATTACGGTTAGCGTTCGGGCTAGGGTTAGGGTTAGGGGACGGGGACGGTTTAGGGTCCAGGGGAGGGTACGACAATGCTTTAGGGGGAGCGTACGTGTGAGGGCGCGGGTTAGTGTTAGCGTACGGGTTAGGATTAGGGGACGGGTGAGGGTCAGGCTTCGGGGAACGGTTAGGGTTAGGGTTCGGGCTGGGGTTAGGGTTAGGGTACGGGGACGGTTTAGGGTCCAGGAGAGGGTATGACAACGCTTTAGGGGGAGCGTACGTGTGAGGGCGCGGGTTAGTGTTAGAGTACGGCTTAGGATTAGGGGAAGGGTGAGGGTCAGGCTTCGGGGAAGGTTTACGGTTAGCGTTCGGGCTAGGGTTAGGTTTAGGGGACGGGGACGGTTTAGGGTCCAGGGGAGGGTACGACAACGCTTTAGGGGGAGCATACGTGTGAGGGCGCGGGTTAGTGTTAGCGTACGTGTTAGGATTATGGGACGGGTGAGGGTCAGGCTTCGGGGAAATGTTAGGGTTAGGGTTCGGGCTAGCGTTACGGTTAGGGGACGGGGACGGTTTAGGGTCCAGGGGAGGGTACGACAACGCTTTAGGGGGAGCGTACGTGTGAGGGCGCGGGTTAGTGTTAGCGTACGGGTTAGGATTAGGGGACGGGTGAGGGTCAGGCTTCGGGGAAGGGTTAGGGTTAGGGTTCGGGCTAGGGTTAGGGTTAGGGGATGGGGACGTTTTAGGGTCTAGGGGAGGGTACGACAACGCTTTAGGGGGAGAGTACGTGTGAGAGCGCGGGTTAGTGTTAGCGTACGGGTTAGGATTAGGGGACGGGTGACGGTCAGGCTTCGGGGAAGTGTTAGGGTTAGGGTTCGGGCTAGGGTTAGGTTTAGGGGACGGGGACGGTTTAGGGTCCAGGGGAGGGTACGACAACGCTTTAGGGGGAGCGTACGTGTGAGAGCGCGGGTTAGGGTTAGCGTACGGGTTAGGATTAGGGGACGGGTGAGGGTCAGGCTTCGGGGAAGCGTTAGGGTTAGGGTTCGGGCTAGGGTTAGGATTAGGGGATGGGGACGGTTTAGGGTCCAGGGGAGGGTACGACAACGCTTTAGGGGGAGCGTACGTGTGAGGGCGCCGGTTAGTGTTAGCGTACGGGTTAGGATTAGGGGACGGGTGAGGGTCAGGCTTCGGGGAAGGGTTAGGGTTAGGGTTCGGGCTAGGGTTAGGGTTAGGGGACGGGGACGGTTTAGGGTCCAGGAGAGGGTACGACAACGCTTTAGGGGGAGCGTACGTGTGAGGGCGCGGGTTAGTGTTAGCGTACGGGTTAGGATTAGGGGACGGGTGAGGGTCAGCCTTCGGGGAAGGGTTAGGGTTAGGGTTCGGGCTAGGGTTAGGGTTAGGGGACGGGGACGGTTTAGGGTCCAGGGGAGGGTACGACAACGCTTTAGGAGGAGCGTACGTGTGAGGGTGCGGGTTAGTGTTAGCGTACGGCTTAGGATTAGGGGACGGGTGAGGGTCAGGCTTCGGGGAAGGGTTACGGTTAGCGTTCGGGCTAGGGTTAGGGTTAGGGGACGGGGACGGTTTAGAGTCCAGGGGAGGGTACGACAAAGCTTTAGGGGGAGCGTACGTGTGAGGGCGCGGGTTAGTGTTATCGTTCGTGTTATGATTAGGGGACAGGTAAGGGTCAGGCTTCGGGGAAGTGTTGGGTTAGGGTTCGGGCTAGGGTTAGGGTTAGGGGACGGGGACGGGGACGGTTTAGGGTCCAGGGGAGGGTACGACAACGCTTTGGGGGAGCGTACGTGTGAGGGCGCGGGTTAGTGTTAGCGTACGGGTTAGAATTAGGGGACGGGTGAGGGGCAGGCTTCGGGGAAGGGTTAGGGTTAGGGTTCAGGCTAGGGTTAGGGTTAGGTGACGGGGATGGTTTAGGGTCTAGGGGATGGTATGACAACGCTTTAGGGGGAGCGTACGTGTGAGGGCGCGGGTTAGTGTTAACATACGGGTTAGGATTAGGGGACGGGTGAGGGTCAGGCTTCGGGGAAGGGTTAGGGTTAGGGTTCGGGCTAGGGTTAGGGATAGGGGACGGGGACGGTTTAGGGTCCAGGGTAGGGTACGACAACGCTTTAGGGGGAGCGTACGTGTGAGGGCGCAGGTTAGTGTTAGCGTACGGGTTAGGATTAGGGGACGGGTGAGGGTCAGCCTTCGGGGAAGGGTTAGGGTTAGGGTTCAGGCTAGGGTTAGGGTTTGGGGACGGGGACGGTTTAGGGTCCAGGGGAGGGTACGACAATGCTTTAGGGGGAGCGTACGTGTGAGGGCGCGGGTTAGTGTTACCGTACGGCTTAGGATTAGGGGATGGGTGAGGGTCAGGCTTCGGGGAAGGGTTACGGTTAGCGTTCGGGCTAGGGTTAGGGTTAGGGGACGGGAACGGTTTAGGGTCCAGGGGAGGGTACGACAACGCTTTAGGGGGAGCGTACGTGTGAGGGCGCGGGTTAGTGTTAGCGTACGGGTTAGGATTAGGGGACGGGTGAGGGTCAGGCTTCGGGGAAAGGTTAGGGATAGGGTTCGGGCTAGGGTTAGGGTTAGGGGACGGGGACGGTTTAGGGTCCAGGGGAGGGTACGACAACGCTTTAGGGGGAGCGTACGTGTGAGGGCGTGGGTTAGTGTTAGCGTACGGGTTGGGATTAGGGGACGGGTGAGGGTCAGGCTTCGGGGAAGGGTTGGGGTTAGGGTTCGGGCTAGGGTTAGGGTTAGGTGTCGGGGACGGTTTCGGGTCCAGGGGAGGGTACGACAACGCTTTAGGAGGAGCGTACGTGTGACGGCGCGGGTTAGTGTTAGCGTACGGGTTAGATTTAGGGGACGGGTGAGGGGCAGGCTTCGGGGAAGTGTTAGGGTTAGGGTTCGGACTAGGGTTAGTGTTAGGGGTCGGGGACGGTTTAGGGTCCAGGGGAGGGTACGACAACGCTTTAGGGGGAGCATACGTGTGAGGGCGCGGGTTAGTGGTAGCGTACGGGTTCAGATTAGGGGACGGGTGAGGGTCAGGCTTCGGGGAAGGGTTAGGGTTAGGGTTCGGGCTAGGGTTAGGGTTAGGGGACGGGGACAGTTTAGGGTCCAGGGGAGGGTACGACAAAGCTTTAGGGGGAGCGTACGTGTGAGGGCGCGGGTTAGAGTTAGCGTACGGGTTAGGATTATGGGACGGGTGAGGGTCAGGCTTCGGGGAAGGGTTAGGGTTAGGGTTCGGGCTAGGGTTAGGGTTAGGGAACGGGGACGGTTTAGGGTCCAGGGGAGGGTACGACAACACTTTAGGGGGAGCGTACGTGTGAGGGCGCGGGTTAGTGTTAGCGTACGGGTTAGGATTAGGGGACGGGTGAGGGTCAGGCTTCGGGGAAGGGTTAGGGTTAGGGTTCGGGCTAGGGTTAGGGTTAGGGGGCGGGGACGGTTTAGGGTCCAGGGGAGGGTACGACAACGCTTTAGGGGGAGCGTACGTGTGAGGGCGCGGGTAAGTGTTAGCGTACAGGTTAGGATTAGGGGACGAGTGAGGGTCAGGCTTCGAGGAAGCGTTAGGGTTAGGGTTCAGGCTAGGGTTAGGGTTAGGCGACGGGGACGGTTTAGGGTCCAGGGGAGGGTACGGCAACGCTTTAGGGGGAGCGTACGTGTGAGGGCACGGGTTAGTGTTAGCGTACGGGTTAGGATTAGGGGACGGGTGAGGGTCAGGCTTCGGGGAAGGGTTAGGGTTAGGGTTCGGTCTAGGGTTATGTTTAGGGGCTGGGGACGGTTTAGGGACCAGGGGAGGGTACTACAACGCTTTAGGGGGAGCGTACGTGTGAGGGCGCGGGTTAGGGTTAGCGTACGGCTTAGGATTAGGGGACGGGTGAGGGTCAGGCTTCGGGGAAGGGTTAGGGTTAGGGTTCGGGCTAGGGTTAGGGTTAGGGGACGGGGACGGTTTGGGGTCCAGGGGAGGGTACGACAACGCTTTAGGGGGAGCGTACGTGTGAGGGCGTGGGTTAGTGTTAACGTACGGGTTAGGAATAGGGGACGGGTGAGGGTCAGGCTTCGGGGAAGGCTAGGGTTAGGGTTCGGACTAGGGTTAAGGGACGTGGACGGTTTAGGGTCCAGAGGGGTGTATGACAACGCTTTAGGGGGAGCGTACATGTGAGGGCGCGGGTTAGTGTTAGCGTACGGGTTAGGATTAGGGGACGGGTGAGGGTCAGGCTTCGGGGAAGGTTAGGGTTAGGGTTCGGGCTAGGGTTAGGGTTAGGGGACGGGGACGGTTTAGGGTCCAGGGGAGGGTACGACAACGCTTTAGGGGGAGCGTACGTGTGAGGGCGCGGGTTAGTGTTAGCGTACGGGTTAGGATTATGGGAGGGGCGAGGGTCAGGCTTCGGGGAAGTGTTAGGGTTAGCGTTCGGGCTAGGGTTAGGGTTAGGGGACGGGGACGGTTTAGGGTCCAGAGGAGGGTACGACAACGCTTTAGGGGGACCGTACGTGTCAGGGCGCGGGTTAGTGTTAGCGTACGGGTTAGGATTAGGGGACGGGTGAGGGTCAGGCTTCGGGGAAGGGTTAGGGTTAGGGTTCGGGCTAGGGTTAGGGTTAGGGGACGGGGACGGTTTAGGGTCCAGGGGAGGGAACGACAACACTTTAGGGGTAGCGTACGTGTGAGGGCGCTGGTTATTGTTAGCGTACGGGTTAGGATTAGGGCACGGGTGAGGGTCAGGCTTCGGGGAAGGGTTAGGGTTAGGGTTCGGGCTAGGGTTAGGGTTAGGGGACGGGGACGGTTTAGGGTCCAGGGGAGGGTACGACAACGCTTTAGGGGGAGAGTACGCGTGAGGGCGCGGGTTAGTGTTAGCCTACGGGTTAGGATTAGGGGACGGGTGAGGGTCAGGCTTCGGGGAAGGTTTAGGGTTAGGGTTCGGGCTAGGGTTAGGGTTAGGGGACGGGGATGGTTTAGGGTCCAGGGGAGGGTACGACATCGCTTTAGGGGGAGTGTACGTGTGAGGGCGCGGGTTAGTGTTAGCTTACGGGTTAGGATTAGGGGACGGGTGAGGTTCAGGCTTCGCGGAAGTGTTAGGGTTAGGGTTCGGGATAGGGTTAGGGTTAGGGGACGGGGACGGTTTAGGGTCCAGGGGAGGGTACGACAACGCTTTAGGGGGAGCGTACGTGGAAGGGCGCTGGTTAGTGTTAGCGTACGGGTTAGGATTAGGGGACGGGTGAGGGTCAGGCTTCGGGGAAGTGTTAGGATTAGGGTTCGGGCTAGGGTTAGGGTTAAGGGATGGGGACGGTTTAGGTTCCAGGGGAGGGTACGACAACGCTTTAGTGGGAGCGTACGTGTGAGGGCGCGGGTTAGTGTTAGCGTACGGGTTAGGATTAGGGGACGGGTGAAGGTCTGGCTTCGGGGAAGTGTTAGGGTTCGGGCTAGGGTTAGGGTTATGGGACGGGGACGGTTTAGGGTCTAGGGGAGGGTACGACAACGCTTTAGGGGGAGCGTACGTGTGAGGGCACGGGTTAGTGTTAGCGTACGGGTTAGGATTAGGGGACGGGTGAGGGTCAGGCTTCGGGGAAGGGTTAGGGTTAGGGTTCGGGCTAGGGTTAGGTTTAGGGGACGGGGACGGTTTAGGGTCCAGGGGAGGGTACGACAACGCTTTAGGGGGAGCGTACGTGTGAGGGCGCAGGTTAGTGTTAGCGTACGGGTTAGGATTAGGGGACGAGTGAGGGTCAGCCTTCGGGGAAGGGTTAGGGTTAGGGTTCGGGCTAGGGTTAGGGTTAGGGGACGGGGACCGTTTAGGGTCCAGGGGAGGGTACGACAACGCTTTAGGGGGAGCGTACATGTGAGGGCGCGGTTTAGTGTTACCGTACGGGTTAGGATTAGGGGACGGGTGAGGGTCAGGCTTCGGGGAAGGGTTACGGTTAGCGTTCGGGCTAGGGTTAGGGTTAGGGGACGGGGACGGTTTAGGGTCCAGTGGAGGGTACGACAACACTTTAGGGGGAGCGTACGTGCGAGGGCGTGGGTTAGTGTTAGCGTACGGTTTAGGATTAGGGGACGGGTGAGGGTCAGGCTTCGGGGAAAGGTTAGGGATAGGGTTCGGGCTAGGGTTAGGGTAAGGGGACGGGGACGGTTTAGGGTCCTGGGGAGGGTACGACAACGCTTTAGGGGGAGCGTACGTGTGTGGGCGCGGGTTAGTGTTAGCGTACGGGTTAGGATTAGGGGACGGGTGAGGGTCAGGCTTCGGGGAAGGGTTAGGGTTAGGGTTCGGGCTAGGGTTAGGGTTAGGGTTCGGTCTAGGGTTAGGGTTAGGGGATGGGGACGGTTTAGGGTCCAGGGGAGTGTACGACAACGCTTTAGGGGGAGCGTACGTGTGAGGGCGCGGGTTAGTGTTAGCGTACGGGTTAGGATTAGGGGACGGGTGAGGGTCAGGCTTCGGGGAAGGGTTAGGGTTAGGGTTCGGGCTAGGGTTAGGGTTAGGGGACGGGGACGGTTTAGGGTCCAGGGGAGGGTACGACAACGCTTTAGGGGGAGCGTATGTGTGAGGGCGCGGGTTAGTGTTAGCATACGGGTTAGGATTAGGGGACGGGTGAGGGTCAGGCTTCGGGGAAGGGTTAGGGTTAGGGTTCGGGCTAGGGTTAGGGTTAGGGGACGGGGACGGTTTAGGGTCCAGGAGAGGGTACGACAACACTTTAGGGGGAGAGTACGCGTGAGAGCGCGGGTTAGTTTTAGCGTACGGGTTAGGAGTAGGGGACGGGTGAGGGTCAGGCTTCGGGGAAGTGTTAGGGTTAGGGTTCGGGCTAGGGTTAGGGTTAGGGGTCGGGGACGGTTTAGGGTCCAGGGGAGGGTACGACAACGCTTTAGGGGGAGCGTACGTGTGAGGGCGCGGGTTAGTGTTAGCGTACGGCTTAGGATTAGGGGACGGGTGAGGGTCAGGCTTCGGTCAAGGGTTAGGGTTAGGGTTCGGGCTAGGGTTAGGGTTAGGGGACGGGGACGGTTTAGGGTCCAGGGGAGGGTACGACAATGCTTTAGGGGGAGCGTACGTCTGAGGGCGCGGGTTAGTGTTAGCGTACGGGTTAGGATTAGGGGACGGGTGAGGGTCAGGCTTCGGGGAAGGGTTAGGGTTAGGGGTCGGGCTAGGGTTAGGGTTAGGGGACGGGGACGGTTTAGGGTCCGGGGAGAGTACGACAACGCTTTAGGGGGAGCGTACGTGTGAGGGCGCGGGTTAGTGTTAGCGTACGGGTTAGGATTAGGGGACGGGTGAGGGTCAGGCTTCGGGGAAGGGTTAGGGTTAGGGTGCAGGCTAGGGTTAGGGTTAGGGGTCGGGCACGGTTTAGGGTCCAGGGGAGGGTACGACAACACTTTAGGGGGAGCGTACGTGTGAGGGCGCGGGTTAGTGTTAGCGTACGGGTTAGGATTAGGGGACGGGTGAGGGTCAGGCTTCGGGGAAGGGTTAGGTTTAGGGTTCGGACTAGGGTTAAGGGACAGGGACGGTTTAGGGTCCAGAGGAGTGTACGACAATGCTTTAGTGGGAGCGTACGTGTGAGGGCGCGGCTTAGTGTTAGCGTATGGGTTAGGATTAGGGGACGGGTGAGGGTCAGGCTTCGGGGAAGGGTTAGAGTTAGGGTTCGGTCTAGGGTTAGGGTTAGGGGATGGGGACGGTTTAGGGTCCAGGGGAGGGTACGACAACGCTTTAGGGGAACGTACGTGTGAGGGCTCCGGTTAGTGTTAGCGTACGGGTTGGGATTAGGGGACGGGTGAGGGTCAGGCTTCGGGGATGGGTTAGGGTTAGGGGTCGGGCTAGGGTTAGGGTTAGGGGACGGGGACGGTTTAGGGTCCAGGGGAGGGTACGACAACGCTTTAGGGGGAGCGTACGTGTGAGGGGACGGGTTAGTGTTAGCGTACGGGTTAGGATTGGGGACGGGTGAGGGTCAGGCTTCGGGGAAGGGTTAGGGTTAGGGTTCGGGTAGGGTTAGGGTTAGGGGACGGGGACGATTTAGGGTCCAGGGGAGGGTACGACAACACTTTAGGGGTAGCGTACGTGTGAGGGCGCTGGTTAGTGTTAGCGTACGGTTTAGGATTAGGGGACAGGTGAGGGTGAGGCTTCGGGGAAGTGTTAGGGTTAGGGTTCGGGCTAGGGTTAGGGTTAGGGGACGGGGACGGTTTTGGGTCCAGGGGAGGGTACGACAACGCTTTAGGGGGAGAGAACGCGTGAGGGCGCGGGTTAGTGTTAGCGTACGGATTAGGATTAGTGGACGGGTGAGGGTCAGTCTTCGGGGAAGGTTTAGGGTTAGGGTTCGAGCTAGAATTAGGGTTAGGGGACGGGGACGGTTTAGGGTACAGTGGAGGGTACGACAACGCTTTAGGGGGAGCGTACGTGTGAGGGCGCGAGTTAGTGTTAGCGTACGGGTTAGGATTAGGGGACGGGTGAGGGTCAGGCTTCGGGGAAGGTTTAGGGTTAGGGTTCGGGCTAGGGTTAGGGTTAGGGGACGGGGACGGTTTAGGGTCCAGGGGAGGGTACGACAACGCTTTAGGGGGAGCGTACGTGTGAGGGTGCGGGTTAGTGTTAGCGTACGGGTTAGGATTAGGGGACGGGTGAGGGTCAGGCTTCGGGGATGTGTTAGGGTTAGGGTTCGGGCTAGGGTTAGGGTTAGGGTACGGGGACGGTTTAGGGTCCAGGGGAGGGTACGACAACCCTTTAGGGGGAGCGTACTTGTGAGGGCGCGGGTTAGTGTTAGCGTACGGGTTAGGATTAGGGGACGGGTGAGGGTCAGGCTTCGGGGAAGGGTTAGGGTTAGGGTTCGGGCTAGGGTTAGGGTTAGGGGACGGGGACGGTTTAGGGTCCATGGGAGGGTACCACAACGCTTTAGGGGGAGGGTACGTGTGAGGGCGTGGGTTAGTGTTAGCGTACGGGTTAGGATTAGGGGACGGGTTAGGGTCAGGCTTCGGGGAAGGGTTAGGGTTAGGGTTCGGGCTAGGGTTAGGGTTAGGGGACGGGGACAGTTTAGGGTCCAGGGGAGGGTACGACAACGCTTTAGGGGGAGCGTACGTGTGAGGGCGTGGGTTAGTGTTAGCGTACGGGTTAGTATTAGGGGACGGGTGAGGGTCAGGCTTCGGGGAAGGGTTAGGGTTAGGGTTCGGACTAGGGTTAAGGGACGGGGACGGTTTAGGGTCCAGAGGAGTGTACGACAACGCTTTAGGGGGAGCGTACGTGTGAGGGCGCGGGTTAGTGTTAGCGTACGGGTTAGGATTAGGGGACGGGTGAGGGTCAGGCTTGGGGGAAGGGTTAGGGTTAGCGTTCGGGCTAGGGTTAGGGTTAGGGGACGGGGACGGTTTAGGGTCCAGGGGAGGGTACTACAACGCTTTAGGGGGAGGGTACGTGTGAGGGCGTGGGTTAGTGTTAGCGTACGGGTTAGGATTAGGGGACGTGTGAGGGTCAGGCTTCGGGGAAGTGTTAGGGTTAGGGTTAGGGCTATGGTTAGGGTTAGGGGACGGGGACGGTTTAGGGTCCAGGGGAGGGTACGACAACACTTTAGGGGTAGCGTACGTGTGAGGGCGCTGGTTAGTGTTAGCGTACGGGTTAGGATTAGGGGACGGGTGAGGGTCAGGCTTCGGGGAAGGGTTAGGGTTAGGGTTCGGGCTAGGGTTAGGGTGAGGGGACGGGGACGATTTAGGGTCCAGGGGAGGGTACGACAACGCTTTAGGGGGAGAGTACGCGTGAGGGCGTGGGTTAGTGTTAGCGTACGTGTTAGGATAAGGGGAAGGGTGAGTGTCAGGCTTCGGGGAAGTGTTAGGGTTAGGGTTCGGGCTAGGGTTAGGGTTAGGGGTCGGGGACGGTTTAGGGTCCAGGGGAGGGTACGACAATGCTTTAGGGGGAGCGTACGTGTGAGGGGACGGGTTAGTCTTAGCGTACGGCTTAGGATTAGGGGACGGGTGAGGGTCAGGCTTCGGGGAAGGGTTAGGGTTAGGGTTCGGGCTAGGGTTAGGGTTAGGGAACGGGGACGGTTTAGGGTCCAGGGGGGGTACGACAACGCTTTAGGGGGAGCGTACCTGTGAGCGCGCGGGTTAGTGTTAGCGTACGGTTAGGATTAGGGGATGGGTGAGGGTTAGGCTTCGGGGAAGGGTTAGGGTTAGGGTTCGGGCTAGGGTTAGGGTTAGGGGACGGGGACGGTTTAGGGTCCAGGGGAGGGTACAACAACGCTTTAGGGGGAGCGTACGTGTGAGGGCGCGGGATAGTGTTACCGTACGGCTTAGGATTAGGGGACGGGTGAGGGTCAGTCTTCGGGGAAGGGTTAGGGTTAGGGTTCGGGCTAGGGTTAGGGTTAGGGGACGGGGACGGTTTAGGGTCCAGGGGAGGGTACGACAACGCTTTATGGGAAGAGTACGTGTGAGGGCGCGGGTTAGTGTTAGCGTACGGGTTAGGATTAGGGGACGGGTGAGGGTCAGGGTTCGGGGAAGGGTTAGTGTTAGGGTTCGGACTAGGGTTAGGGTTAGGGGACGGGGACGGTTTAGGGTCCAGGGGAGAGTACGACAACGCTTTAGGGGGAGCGTACGTGTGAGGGCGTGGGTTAGTGTTAGCGTACAGGTTAGGATTAGGGGACGGGTGAGGGTCAGGCTTCGGGGAAGGGTTAGGGTTAGGGTTCGGGCTAGGGTTAGGGTTAGGGGACGGGGACGGTTTAGGGTCCAGGGGAGGGTATGACAGTGCTTTAGGGGGAGCGTACGTGTGAGGGCGTGGGTTAGTGTTAGCGTACGGGTTAGGATTAGGGGACGGGTGAGGGTCAGGCTTCGGGGAAGTGTTAGGGTTAGGGTTCGGGCTAGAGTTAGGGTTAGGGGACGGGGACGGTTTAGGGTCCAGGGGAAGGTACGACAACGCTTTAGGGGGAGTGTACGTGTGAGGGCGCGGATTAGTGTTAGCGTACGGCTTAGGATTAGGGGACGGGTGAGGGTCAGGCTTCGGGGCAGGGTTAGGGTTAGGGTTCGGGCTAGGGTTAGGGTTAGGGGACGGGGACGGTTTGGGGTCCAGGGGAGGGTACGACAACGCTTTAGGGGGAGCGTACGTGTGAGGGCGTGGGTTAGTGTTAACGTACGGGTTAGGAATAGGGGACGGGTGAGGGTCAGGCTTCGGGGAAGGGTTAGGGTTAGGGTTCGGACTAGGGTTAAGGGACGTGGACGGTTTAGGGTCCAGAGGGGTGTATGACAACGCTTTAGGGGGAGCGTACGTGTGAGGGCGCGGGTTAGTGTTAGCGTACGGGTTAGGATTAGGGGACGGGTGAGGGTCAGGCTTCGGGGAAGGGTTAGGGTTAGGGTTCGGGCTAGGGTTAGGGTTAGGGGACGGGGACGGTTTAGGGTCCGGGGGAGGGTACGACAACGCTTTAGGGGGAGCGTACATGTGAGGGCGCGGGTTAGTGTTAGCGTACGGGTTAGGATTATGGGAGGGGCGAGGGTCAGGCTTCGGGGAAGTGTTAGGGTTAGCGTTCGGGCTAGGGTTAGGGTTAGGGGACGGGGACGGTTTAGGGTCCAGAGGAGGGTACGACAACGCTTTAGGGGGACCGTACTTGTCAGGGCGCGGGTTAGTGTTAGCGTACGGGTTAGGATTAGGGGACGGGTGAGGGTCAGGCTTCGGGGAAGGGTTAGGGTTAGGGTTCGGGCTAGGGTTAGGGTTAGGGGACGGGGACGGTTTAGGGTCCAGGGGAGGGTACGACAACGCTTTAGGGGGAGCGTACATGTGAGGGCGCGGGTTAGTGTTACCGTACGGCTTAGGATTAGGGGACGGGTGAGGGTCAGGCTTCGGGGAAGGGTTACGGTTAGCGTTCGGGCTAGGGTTAGGGTTAGGGGACGGGGACGGTTTAGGGTCCAGGGGAGGGTACGACAACACTTTAGGGGGAGCGTACGTGCGAGGGCGTGGGTTAGTGTTAGCGTACGGGTTAGGATTAGGGGACGGGTGAGGGTCAGGCTTCGGGGAATGGTTAGGGTTAGGGTTCGGGCTAGGGTTAGGGTTAGGGTTCGGTCTAGGGTTAGGGTTAGGGGATGGGGACGGTTTAGGGTCCAGGGGAGTGTACGACAACGCTTTAGGGGGAGCGTACGTGTGAGGGTGCGGGTTAGTGTTAGCGTACGGGTTAGGATTAGGGGACGGGTGAGGGTCAGGCTTCGGGGAAGGGTTAGGGTTAGGGTTCGGGCTAGGGTTAGGGTTAGGGGACGGGGACGGTTTAGGGTCCAGGGGAGGGTACGACAACGCTTTAGGGGGAGCGTATGTGTGAGGGCGCGGGTTAGTGTTAGCATAAGGGTTAGGATTAGGGGACGGGTGAGGGTCAGGCTTCGGGGAAGGTTTAGGGTTAGGGTTCGGGCTAGGGTTAGAGTTAGGGGACGGGGATGGTTTGGGGTCCAGGGGATGGTACGACAACGCTTTAGGGGGAGCGTACGTGTGAGGGCGTAGGTTAGTGTTAACGTACGGGTTAGGATTAGGGGACGGGTGAGGGTCAGGCTTCGGGGAAGGGTTAGGGTTAGGGTTCGGGCTAGGGTTAGGGTTAGGGGACGGGGACGGTTTAGGGTCCAGGGGAGGGTACGACAATGCTTTAGGGGGAGCGTACGTCTGAGGGCGCGGGTTAGTGTTAGCGTACGGGTTAGGATTAGGGGACGGGTGAGGGTCAGGCTTCGGGGAAGGGTTAGGGTTAAGGTTAGGGGACGGGGACGGTTTAGGTTCCAGGGGAGGGTACGACAACGCTTTAGGGGGAGCGTACATGTGAGGGCGCGGGTTAGTGTTAGCGTACGGGTTAGGATTAGGGGACGGGTAAGGGTCAGGCTTCGGGGAAGGGTTAGGGTTAGGGTTCGGGCTAGGGTTAGTGTTAGGGGATGGGGACGGTTTAGGGTCCAGGGAGGGTACGACAACGCTTTAGGGGGAGCGTACGTGTGAGTGCGCGGGTTAGTGCTAACGTACGGGTTAGATTTAGGGGTCGGGCGAGGGGCAGGCTTCGGGGAAGGGTTAGGGTTAAGGTTCGGGCTAGGGTTAAGGTTAGGGGACGGGGACGGTTTAGGGTCCAGAGGAGGGTACGACAACGCTTTAGGGGGAGGGTACGTGTGAGGGCGGCGGTTAGTGTTAGCGTACGGGTTAGGATTAGGGGGCGGGTGAGGGTCAGGCTTCGGGGAAGGGTTAGGGTTAGGGTTCGGGCTAGGGTTAGGGTTAGGGGACGGGGATGGTTTAGGGTCCAGGGGAGGGTACGACAACGCTTTAGGGGGAGGGTACGTGTGAGTGCGCGGGTTAGTGTTAGCGTACGGGTTAGGATTAGGGGACTGGTGAGGGTCAGGCTTCGTGGAAGGGTTAGGGTTAGGGTTCAGGCTAGGGTTAGGGTTAGGGGACGGGGACGGTTTAGGGTCCAGGGGAGGGTACGACAACACTTGAGGGGGAGCGTACGTGTCAGGGCTCGGGTTAGAGTTAACGTAAGGGTTAGGATTAGGGGACGGGTGAGGGTCAGGCTTCGGGGAAGGGTTAGGGTTAGGGTTCGGGCTAGGGTTAGGGTTAGGGGACGGGGACGGTTTAGGGTCCAGGGGAGGGTACGACAACGCTTTAGGGGGAGCGTACGTGTGAGGGCACGGATTAGTGTTAGCGTACGGGTTAGGATTAGGGGACGGGTGAGGGTCAGGCTTCGGGGAATGGTTAGGGTTAGGGTTCGGGCTAGGGTTAGGGTTAGGGGACGGCGACGGTTTAGGTTCCAAGGGAGGGTACGACAACGCTTTAGGGGGAGCGTACGTTTGAGGGCGCGGGTTAGTGTTAGCGTACGGCTTAGGATTAGGGGACGGGTGAGGTTCAGGCTTCGGGGAAGTGTTAGGGTTAGGGTTCGGGCTAGGGTTAGGGTTAGGGGACGGGGACCGTTTGGGGTCCAGGGGAGGGTACGACAACGCTTTAGGGGGAGTGTACGTGTGAAGGCGTGGGTTAGTGTTAGCGTACGGCTTAGGATTAGGGGACTGGTGAGGGTCAGGCTTCGGGAAAGGGTTAGGGTTAGGGTTTGGGCTAGGTTTAGGGTTAGGGGACGGGGACGGTTTAGGGTCCAGGGGAGGGTTTCGACAACGCTTTAGGGGGAGGGTACGTATGAGGGCGCGGGTTAGTGTTAGCGTACGGGTTAGGATTAGGGGACGGGTGAGGGTCAGGCTTCGGGGAAGGGTTAGGGTTAGGGTTCGGGCTAGGGTTAGGGTTAGGGGACGGGGACGGTTTAGGGTGCAGGGGAGGGTACGACAACGCCTTTGGGGGAGCGTACGTGTGAGGGCGTGGGTTAGTGTTAGCGTACGGGTTAGGATTAGGGGACGGTTGAGGGTCAGGCTTCGGGGAAGGGTTAGGGTTAGGGTTCGGTCTAGGGTTAGGGTTAGGGGACGGGGACGGTTTAGGGTCCAGGGGAGGGTACGACAATGCTTTACGGGGAGCGTACGTGTGAGGGCGCCGGTTAGTGTTAGCGTACGGCTTAGGATTAGGGGACGGGTGAGGGTCAGGCTTCGGGGAAGGGTTAGGGTTAGGGTTCGGGCTAGGGTTAGGGTTAGGGGACGGGGACGGTTTAGGGTCCAGGGGAGGGTACGACAACGCTTTAGGGGGAGCGAACGTGTGAGGGCGCGGTTTAGTGTTAGCGTACGGGTTAGGATTAGGGGACGGGTGAGGGTCAGGCTTCAGGGAAGGTTTAGGGTTAGGGTTCGGGCTAGGGTTAGGGTTAGGGGACGGGGACGGCTTAGGGTCCATGGGAGGGTACGACAACGCTTTAGGGGGAGGGTACGTGTGAGGGCGCGGGTTACTGTTAGCATACGGGTTACGATTAGGGGACGGGTGAGGGTCAGGCTTCGGGGAAGTGTTATGGTTACGGTTCGGGCTAGGGTTAGGGTTAGGGGACGGGGACGGTTTAGGGTCCAGGGGAGGGTACGACAACGCCTTAGGGGGAGCGTACGTGTGAGGGCGCGGGTTAGTGTTATCGTACGGGTTAGGATTAGGGGACGGGTGAGGGTCAGGCTTCGGGGAAGTGTTCGGGCTAGGGTTAGGGTTAGGGGACGGGGACGGTTTAGGGTCCAGCGGAGGGTACAACAACGCCTTAGGGGGAGCGTACGTGTGAGGGCGCGGGTTAGTGTTACCGTACGGGTTAGGATTAGGGGACGGGTGAGGGTCAGGCTTCGGGGAAGGGTTAGGGTTAGGGTTCGGGCTAGGGTTAGGGTTAGGGGACGGGGACGGTTTGGGGTCCAGGGGAGGGTACGACAACGCTTTAGGGGGAGCGTACGTGTGAGGGCGCGGGTTAGTTTTAACGTACGGGTTAGGATTATGGGACGGGTGAGGGTCAGGCTTCGGGGATGGGTTAGGGTTAGGGTTCGGGCTAGGGTAAGGGTTAGGGGACGGGGACGGTTTAGGGTGCAGGGGAGGGTACGACAACGCCTTTGGGGGAGCGAACGTGTGAGGGCGTGGGTTAGTGTTAGCGTACGGGTTAGGATTAGGGGACGGGTGTGGGTCAGGCTTCGGGGAAGGGTTAGGTTTAGGGTTCGGGCTAGGGTTAGGGGACGGGGACGGTTTAGGGTCCAGGGGAGGGTACGACAACGCTTTAGGGGGAGCGTACGTGTGAGGGCGCGGGTTAGTGTTAGAGTACGGGTTAGGATTATGGGACGGGTGAGGGTCAGGCTTCGGGGAAGGGTTAGGGTTAGCATTCGGGCTAGGGTTAGGGTTAGGGGACGGGGACGGTTTAGGGTCGAGAGGAGGGTACGACAACGCTTTAGGGGCACCGTACGTGTGAGGGCGCGGGTTAGTGTTAGCGTACGGGTTAGGATTAGGGGACGGGTGAGGGTCAGGCTTCGGGGAAGGATTAGGGTTAGGGTTCGGGCTAGCGTTAAGGTTAGGGGACGGGGACGGTTTAGGGTCCAGGGGAGGGTACGACAACGCTTTAGGGGGAGCGTACGTGTGAGGGCGCGGTTTAGTGTTATCGTACGGGTTAGGATTAGGGGACGTGTGAGGGTCAGGCTTCAGGGAAGGGTTAGGGTTAGGGTTCGGGCTAGGGTTAGGGTTAGGGGACGGGGACGGTTTAGGGTCCAGGGGAGGGTACGACAACGCTTAAGGGGGAGGGTACATGTGAGGGCGCGGGTTAGTGTTAGCGTACGGGTTAGGATTAGGGGACGGTTGAGGGTCAGGCTTCGGGGAAGGGTTAGGGTTAGGGTTCGGGCTAGGGTAAGGGTTAGGGGACGGGGACGGTTTAGGGTCCAGGGGAGGGTACGACAACGCTTTAGGGGGAGCGTACGTGTGAGGGCGTGGGTCAGTGTTAGCGTACGGTTTAAGATTAGGGGACGGGTGAGGGTCAGGCTTCGGGGAAGGGTTAGGGTTAGGGTTCGGGCTAGGTTTAGGGTTAGGGGACGGGGACGGTTTAGGGTCCAGGGGAGGGTACGACAACGCTTTAGGGGGAGCGTACGTGTGAGGGCACGGGTCAGTGTTAGCGTGCGGGTTAGGATTAGGGGACGGGTGAGGGTCACGCTTCGGGGTAGGGTTAGGGTTAGGGTTCGGGCTAGGGTTAGGGTTAGGGGAAGGGGACGGTTTAGGGTCCAGGGGAGGGTACGACAAAGCTTTAGGGGGAGCGTACGTGTGAGGGCGCGGGTTAGTGTTAGCGTACGGGTTAGGATTGGGGACGGGTGAGGGTCAGGCTTCGGGGAAGGGTTAGGGTTAGGGTAGGGGCTAGGGTTAGGGTTAGGGGATGGGGACGGTTTAGGGTCCAGGGGAGGGTATGACAACGCTTTAAGGGGAGCGTACGTGTGAGGGCGCGGGTTAGTGTTAGCGTACGGGTTGGGATTAAGGGACGGGTGAGGGTCAGGCTTCGGGGAAGTGTTGGGGTTAGGGTTCGGGCTATGGTTAGGGTTAGGGGACGGGGACGGTTTAGGGTCCAGGGGAGGGTACGACAAAGCTTTAGGGGGAGCGTACGTTTGAGGGCGCGGGTTAGTGTTAGCGTACGGCTTAGGATTAGGGGACGGGTGAGGGTCAGGCTTCGGGGAAGTGTTAGGGTTAGGGTTCGGGCTAGGGTTAGGGTTAGGGGACGGGGACGGTTTAGGGTCCAGGGGAGGGTACGACAACGCTTTAGGGGGAGCGTTCGTGTGAGGGCGCGGGTTAGTGTTAGCGTATGGGTTAGGATTAGGGGACGGGTGAGGGTCAGGCTTCGGGGAAGGGTTAGGGTTAGGGTTCGGGCTAGGGTTAGGGTTAGGGGACGGGGACGGTTTAGGGTCCAGGGGAGGGTACGACAACGCTTTAGGGGGAGCATACGTGTGAGGGCGTGGGCTAGTGTTAGCGTACGGGTTAGGATTAGGGGCCGGGTGAGGGTCAGGCTTCGGGGAAGGGTTAGGGTTAGGGTTCGGGCTAGGGTTAGGGTTAGGGGATGGGGACGGTTTAGGGTCCAGGGGAGGGTACGACAACGCTTTAGGGGGAGCGTACGTGTGAGGGCGCGGGTTAGTGTTAGCGTATGGGTTAGGATTATGGGACGGGTGAGGGTCAGGCTTCGGGGAAGGGTTAGGGTTAGGGTTCGGGCTAGGGTTAGGGTTAGGGGACGGGGGCGGTTTAGGGTCCAGGGGAGGGTACGACAACGCTTTAGGGGGAGCGTACGTTTGAGGGCGTGGGTTAGTGTTAGCGTACGGGTTAGGATTAGGGGACGGGTGAGTGTCAGGCTTCGGGGAAGGGTTAGGGTTAGGGTTCGGGCTAGGGTTAGGGTTAGGGGACGGGGACGGTTTAGGGTCCAGGGGAGGGTACGACAACGCTTTAGGGGGAGCGTACGTGTGAGGGCGCGCGTTAGTGTCAACGTACGAGTTAGGATTAGGGGACGGGTGAGGGTCAGGCTTCGGGGAAGTGTTAGGGT
Organism: Stenella coeruleoalba; assembly: GCF_951394435.1. Classification (NCBI taxonomy): domain Eukaryota; kingdom Metazoa; phylum Chordata; class Mammalia; order Artiodactyla; family Delphinidae; genus Stenella; species Stenella coeruleoalba. Next base: position 126,594 of record NW_027646438.1, on the reverse strand, counting down.
TAGGGTTCGGGGTAGGGTTAGGTTTAGGGGACGGGGACGGTTTAGGGTCCAGGGGAGGGTACGACAACGCTTCAGGGGCAGCGTACGTGTGAGGGCGCGGGTTAGTGTTAGCGTACGGGTTAGGATTAGGGGACGGGTGCGGGTCAGGCTTCGGGGAAGGGTTAGGGTTAGGGTCCGGGCTCGGGTTAGGGTTAGGGGACGGGGACGGTTTAGGGTCCAGGGGAGGGTACGACAACGCTTTAGGGGGAGCGTACGTGTGAGGGCGCGGGTTAGTGTTAGCGTACGGGTTAGGATTAGGGGACGTGTGAGGGTCAGGCTTCGGGGAAGGGTTAGGGTTAGGGTTCGGGCTGGGGTTAGGGTTAGGGGACAGGGACGGTTTAGGGTCCAGGAGAGTGTACGACAACGTTTTAGGGGGAGCGTACGTGTGAGGGCGCGGGTTAGTGTTAGCGTACGGGTTAGGATTATGGGACGGGTGAGGGTCAGCCTTCGGGGAAGGGTTAGGGTTAGGGTTCGGGCTAGGGATAGGGTTAGGGGACGGGGACGGTTTAGGGTCCAGGGGAGGGTACGACAACTCTTTAGGAGGAGCGTACGTGTGAAGGCGCGGTTTAGTGTTAGCGTACGGCTTAGGATTAGGGGAAGGGTGAGGGTCAGGCTTCAGGGAAGGGTTAGGGTTAGGGTTCGGGCTAGGGTTAGGGTTAGGGGACGGGGACGGTTTAGGGTCCAGGGGAGGGTACGACAACGCTTTAGGGGGAGCGTACGTGTGAGGGCGTGGGTTAGTGTTAGCGTAAGGGTTAGGATTAGGGGACGGGTGAGGGTCAGGCTTCGGGGAAGGGTTAGGGTTAGGGTTCGGGCTAGGGTTAGGGTTAGGGGACGGGGACGGTTTAGGGTCCAGTGGAGGGTACGACAACGCTTTAGGTGGAGCGTACGTGTGAGGGCGTGGGTTAGTGTTAGCGTACGTGTTAGGATTAGGGGACGGGTGATGGTCAGGATTCGGGGAAGGGTTAGGGTTAGGGTTCGGGCTAGGGTTAGGGTTAGGGGACGGGGACGGTTTAGGGTCCAGGGGAGGGTACGACAACGCTTTAGGGGGAGCGTACGTGTGAGGGCGTTGGTTAGTGTTAGCGTACGTGTTAGGATTAGGGGACGGGTGAGGGTCAGGCTACGGGGAAGGGTTAGGGTTAGGGTTCGGGCTAGGGTTAGGGATAGGGGACGGGGACGGTTTAGGGTCCAGCGGAGGGTACAAGAACGCCTTAGGGGGAGCGTACGTGTGAGGGCGCGGGTTAGTGTTACCGTACGGTTTAGGATTAGGGGACGGGTGAGGGTCAGGCTTCGGGGAAGGGTTAGGGTTAGGGTTCGGGCTAGGGTTAGGGTTAGGGGACGGGGACGGTTTGGGGTCCAGCGGAGGGTACGACAACGCTTTAGGGGGAGCGTACGTGTGAGGGCGCGGGTTAGTTTTAACGTACGGGTTAGGATTAGGGGACGGGTGAGGGTCACGCTTCGGGGATGGGTTAGGGTTAGGGTTCGGGCTAGGGTTAGGGTTAGGGGACGGGGACGGTTTAGGGTCCAGGGGAGGGTACGACAACGCTTTTGGGGGAGCGTACGTGTGAGGGCGTGGGTTAGTGTTAGCGTACGGGTTAGGATTAGCGGACGGGTGAGGGTCAGGCTTCGGGGAAGGATTAGGGTTAGGGTTCGGGCTAGGGTTAGGGTTAGGGGACGGGGACGGTTTAGGGTCCAGGGGAGGGTACGACAACGCTTTAGGGGGAGCGTACGTGTGAGGGCGCGGGTTAGTGTTAGCGTACGGGTTAGGATTATGGGACGGGTGAGGGTCAGGCTTCGGGGAAGGGTTAGGGTTAGCGTTCGGGCTAGGGTTAGGGTTAGAAAACGGGGACGGTTTAGGGTCGAGAGGAGGGTACGACAACGCTTTAGGGGGACCGTACGTGTGAGGGCGCGGGTTAGTGTTAGCGTACGGGTTAGGATTAGGGGACGGGTGAGGGTCAGGCTCGGGGAAGGGTTAGGGTTAGTGTTCGGGCTAGGGTTAAGGTTAGGGGACGGGGACGGTTTAGGGTCCAGGGGAGGGTACGACAATGCTTTAGGGGGAGCGTACGTGTGAGGGCGCGGGTTAGTGTTAGCGTACGGTTTAGGATTAGGGGTCGGGTGAGGGTCAGGCTTCGGGGAAGGGTTAGGGTTAGGGTTCGGGCTAGGGTTAGGGTTAGGGGACGGGGACGGTTTAGGGTCCAGGGGAGGGTACGACAACGCCTTAGGGGGAGCGTACGTGTGAGGGCGCGGGTTAGTGTTAGCGTACGGGTTAGGATTAGGGGACGGGTGAGGGTCAGGCTTCGGGGAAGGGTTCGGGCTAGGGTTAGGGTTAGGGGACGGGGACGGTTTAGGGTCCAGCGGAGGGTACAACAACGCCTTAGGGGGAGCGTACGTGTGAGGGCGCGGGTTAGTGTTACCGTACGGGTTAGGATTAGGGGACGGGTGAGGGTCAGGCTTCGGGGAAGGGTTAGGGTTAGGGTTCAGGCTAGGGTTAGGGTTAGGTGACGGGGACGGTTTAGGGTCCAGCGGAGGGTACAACAACGCCTTAGGGGGAGCGTACGTGTGAGGGCGCGGGTTAGTGTTAGCGTACGGGTTAGGATTAGGGGACGGGTGAGGGTCAGCTTTCGGGGAACGGTTAGGGTTAGGGTTCAGGTTAGGGTTAGGGGACGGGGACGGTTTAGGGTCCAGGGGAGGGTACGACAATGCTTTAGGGGGAGCATACGTGTGAGGGCGCGGGTTAGTGTTACCGTACGGCTTAGGATTAGGGGATGGGTGAGGGTCAGGCTTCGGGGAAGGTTTACGGTTAGCGTTCGGGCTAGGGTTAGGGTTAGGGGACGGGGACGGTTTTGGGTCCAGGGGAGGGTACGACAACACTTTAGGGGTAGCGTACGTGTGAGGGCGCGGGTTAGTGTTAGCGTACGGGTTAGTATTAGGGGACGGGTGAGGGTCAGGCTTCAGGGAAAGGTTAGGGTTAGGGTTCGGGCTAAGGTTAGGGTTAGGGGACGGGGACGGTTTAGGGTCCAGGGGATGGTACGACAACGCTTTAGGGGGAGAGAATGCGTGAGGGCGCGGGTTAGTGTTAGCGTACGGATTAGGATTATGGGACGGGTGAGGGTCAGTCTTCGGGGAAGGTTTAGGGTTAGGGTTCGAGCTAGGATTAGGGTTAGGGGACGGGGACGGTTTAGGGTACAGGGGAGGGTACGACAACGCTTTAGGGGGAGCGTACGTGTGAGGCCGAGAGTTAGTGTTAGCGTACGGGTTAGGATTAGGGGACGGGTGAGGGTCAGGCTTCGGGAAAGGGTTAGGGTTAGGGTTCGGGCTAGGGTTAGGGTTAGGAGACGGGGACGGTTTAGGGTCCAGGGGAGGGTACGACAACGCTTTAGGGGGAGCGTACGTGTGAGGGCGCGGGTTAGTGTTAGCGTACGGGTTAGGATTAGGGGACGGGTGAGGGTCAGGCTTCGGGGAAGGGTTAGGGTTAGGGTTCGGGCTAGGGTTAGGGTTAGGGGACGGGGACGGTTTAGGGTCCAGGGGAGGGTACGACAACACTTTAGGGGGAGCGTACTTGTGAGGGCGCGGGTTAGTGTTAGCGTACGGGTTAGGATTAGGGGACGGGTGAGGGTCAGGCTTCGGGGAAGGGTTAGGGTTAGGGTTCGGGCTAGGGTTAGGGTTAGGGGACGGGGACGGTTTAGGGTCTAGGGGAGGGTACTACAACGCTTTAGGGGGAGAGTACTTGTGAGAGCGCGGGTTAGGGTTAGCGTACGGGTTAGGATTAGGGGACGGGTGAGGGTCAGGCTTCGGGGAAGGGTTAGGGTTAGGGTTCGGGCTAGGGTTAGGGTTAGGGGACGGGGACGGTTTAGGGTCCAGGGGAGGGTACGACAACACTTTAGGGGTAGCGTACGTGTGAGGGCGCTGGTTAGTGTTAGCGTACGGGTTAGGATTAGGGGACGGGTGAGGGTCAGGCTTCGGGGAAGGGTTAGAGTTAGGGTTCGGGCTAGGGTTAGGGTGAGGGGACGGGAACGGTTTAGGGTCCAGGGGAGGGTACGACAACGCTTTAGGGGGAGAGTATGCGTGAGGGCGCGGGTTAGTGTTAGCGTACAGGTTAGGATTAGGGGAAGGGTGAGGGTCAGGCTTCGGGGAAGTGTTAGGGTTAGGGTTCGGGCTAGGGTTAGGGTTAGGGGACGGTTTAGGGTCCAGGGGAGGGTACGACAACGCTTTAGGGGGAGCGTACGTGTGAGGGCGCGGGTTAGTGTTAGCGTACGGGTTAGGATTAGGGGACGGGTGAGGGTCAGGCTTCGGGGAAGGGTTAGGGTTAGGGTTCGGGCTAGGGTTAGGGTTAGGGGACGGGGACGGTTTAGGGTCCAGGGGAGGGTACGACAACGCTTTAGGGGGAGCGTACGTGTGAGGGCGCGGGTTAGTGTTAGCGTACGGGTTAGGATTAGGGGACGGGTGAGGGTCAGGCTTCGGGGAAGGGTTAGGGTTAGGGTTCGGGCTAGGGTTAGGGTTAGGGGACGGGGACGGTTTAGGGTCCAGGGGAGGGTACGACAACGCTTTAGGGGGAGCGTACGTGTGAGGGCGCGGGTTAGTGTTAGCGTACGGGTTAGGATTAGGGGACGGGTGAGGGTCAGGCTTCGGGGAAGGGTTAGGGTTAGCGTTCGGGCTAGGGTTAGGGTTAGGGGACGGGGACGGTTTAGGGTCGATAGGAGGGTACGACAACGCTTTAGGGGGACAGTACGTGTGAGGGCGCGGGTTAGTGTTAGCGTACGGGTTAGGATTAGGGGACGGGTGAGGGTCAGGCTTTGGGGAAGGGTTAGGGTTAGGGTTCGGGCTAGGGTTAAGGTTAGGAGACGGGGACGGTTTAGGGTCCAGGGGAGGGTACGACAACGCTTTAGGGGGAGCGTACGTGTGAGGGCGCGGGTTAGTGTTAGCGTACGGGTTAGGATTAGGGGTCGGGTGAGGGTCAGGCTTCGGGGAAGCGTTAGGGTTAGGGTTAGGGCTAGGGTTAGGGTTAGGGGACGGGGAAGGTTTAGGGTCCAGGGGAGTGTACGACAACGCTTTAGGGGGAGCGTACGTGTGAGGGCGCGGTTTAGTGTTAGCGTACGGGTTAGGATTAGGGGACGGGTGAGGGTCAGGCTTCAGGGAAGGGTTAGGATTAGGGTTCGGGCTAGGGTTAGGGTTAGGGGACGGGGACGGCTTAGGGTCCATGGGAGGGTACGACAACGCTTTAGGGGGAGGGTACGTGTGAGGGCGCGGGTTAGTGTTAGCGTACGGGTTAGGATTAGGGGACGGGTGAGGGTCAGGCTTCGGGGAAGGGTTATGGTTAGGGTTCGGGCTAGGGTTAGGGTTAGGGGACAGGGACAGTTTAGGGTCCAGGGGAGGGTACGGCAACGCCTTTGGGGGAGCGTACGTGTGAGGGCGCGGGTTAGTGTTAGCGTACGGGTTAGGATTAGGGGACGGGTGAGGGTCAGGCTTCGGGGAAGGATTACGGTTAGCGTTCGGGCTAGGGTTAGGGTTAGGGGACGGGGACGGTTTAGGGTCCAGGGGAGGGTACGACAACTCTTTAGGGGGAGCATACGTGTGAGGGCGCGGGTTAGTGTTAGCGTACGTGTTAGGATTACGGGACGGGTGAGGGTCAGGCTTCGGGGAAGGGTTAGGGTTAGGGTTCGGGCTAGGGTTAGGGTTAGGGGACGGGGACAGTTTAGGGTCCAGGGGAGGGTACGAAAACGCTTTAGGGGGAGCGTACGTGTGAGGGCGCGGGTTAGTGTTAGCGTACGGGTTAGGATTATGGGACGGGTGAGGGTCAGGCTTCGGGGAAGGGTTAGGGTTAGGGTTCGGGCTAGGGTTAGGGTTAGGGGACGGGGACGGTTTAGGGTCCAGGGGAGGGTACGACAACGCTTTAGGGGGAGCGTACGGTTGAGGGCGAGGGTTAGTGTTAGCGTACGGGTTAGGATTAGGGGACGGGTGAGGGTCAGGCTTCGGGGAAGTGTTAGGGTTAGGGTTCGGGCTAGGGTTAGGGTTAGGGGATGGGGACGTTTTAGGGTCCAGGGGAGGTTACGACAACGCTTTAGGGGGAGCGTACGTGTGAGGGCGCGGGTTAGTGTTACCGTACGGCTTAGGATTAGGGGACGGGTGAGGGTCAGGCTTCGGGGAAGGGTTAGGGTTAGGGTTCGGGCTAGGGTTAGGGTTAGGGGACGGGGACGGTTTAGGGTCTAGGGGACGGTACAACAACGCTTTAGGGGGAGCGTACGTGTGAGGGCGTGGGTTAGTGTTAGCGTACGAGTTAGGATTAGGGGACGGGTGAGTGTCAGGCTTCGGGGAAGGGTTAGGGTTAGGGTTCGGGCTAGGGTTAGGGTTAGGGGACGGGGACGGTTTAGGGTCCAGGGGAGGGTACGACAACGCTTTAGGGGGAGCGTACGTGTGAGGGCGCGGGTTAGTGTTAGCGTACGGGTTAGGATTAGGGGACGGGTGAGGGTCAGGCTTCGGGGAACGGTTAGGGTTAGGGTTCGGGCTGGGGTTAGGGTTAGGGGACGGGGACGGTTTAGGGTCCAGGAGAGGGTATGACAATGCTTTAGGGGGAGCGTACGTGTGAGGGCGCGGGTTAGTGTTAGAGTACGGCTTAGGATTAGGGGAAGGGTGAGGGTCAGGCTTCGGGGAAGGTTTACGGTTAGCGTTCGGGCTAGGGTTAGGGTTAGGGGACGGGGACGGTTTAGGGTCCAGGGGAGGGTACGACAACGCTTTAGGGGGAGCATACGTGTGAGGGCGCGGGTTAGTGTTAGCGTACGTGTTAGGATTATGGGACGGGTGAGGGTCAGGCTTCGGGGAAATGTTAGGGTTAGGGTTCGGGCTAGCGTTACGGTTAGGGGACGGGGACGGTTTAGGGTCCAGGGGAGGGTACGACAACGCTTTAGGGGGAGCGTACGTGTGAGGGCGCGGGTTAGTGTTAGCGTACGGGTTAGGATTAGGGGACGGGTGAGGGTCAGGCTTCGGGGAATGGTTAGGGTTAGGGTTCGGGCTAGGGTTAGGGTTAGGGGATGGGGACGTTTTAGGGTCTAGGGGAGGGTACGACAACGCTTTAGGGGGAGAGTACGTGTGAGAGCGCGGGTTAGTGTTAGCGTACGGGTTAGGATTAGGGGACGGGTGACGGTCAGGCTTCGGGGAAGTGTTAGGGTTAGGGTTCGGGCTAGGGTTAGGTTTAGGGGACGGGGACGGTTTAGGGTCCAGGGGAGGGTACGACAAAGCTTTAGGGGGAGCGTACGTGTGAGGGCACGGGTTAGTGTTATCGTTCGTGTTATGATTAGGGGACAGGTAAGGGTCAGGCTTCGGGGAAGTGTTGGGTTAGGGTTCGGGCTAAGGTTAGGGTTAGGGGACGGGGACGGGGACGGTTTAGGGTCCAGGGGAGGGTACGACAACGCTTTAGGGGGAGCGTACGTGTGAGGGCGCGGGTTAGAGTTAGCGTACGGGTTAGATTTAGGGGACGGGTGAGGGGCAGGCTTCGGGGAAGGGTTAGGGTTAGGGTTCGGACTAGGGTTAGGGTTAGGGGACGGGGACGGTTTAGGGTCCAGGGGAGGGTACGACAACGCTTTAGGGGGAGCATACGTGTGAGGGCGCGAGTTAGTGGTAGCGTACGGGTTCGGATTAGGGGACGGGTGAGGGTCAGGCTTCGGGGAAGGGTTAGGGTTAGGGTTCGGGCTAGGGTTAGGGTTAGGGGACGGGGACAGTTTAGGGTCCAGGGGAGGGTACGACAACGCTTTAGGGGGAGCGTACGTGTGAGGGCGCGGGTTAGAGTTAGCGTACGGGTTAGGATTATGGGACGGGTGAGGGTCAGGCTTCGGGGAAGGGTTAGGGTTAGGGTTCGGGCTAGGGTTAGGGTTAGGGAACGGGGACGGTTTAGGGTCCAGGGGAGGGTACGACAACACTTTAGGGGGAGCGTACGTGTGAGGGCGCGGGTTAGTGTTAGCGTACGGTTTAGGATTAGGGGACGGGTGAGGGTCAGGCTTCGGGGAAGGGATAGGGTTAGGGTTCGGGCTAGGGTTAGGGTTAGGGGGCGGGGACGGTTTAGGGTCCAGGGGAGGGTACGACAACGCTTTAGGGGGAGCGTACGTGTGAGGGCGCGGGTTAGTGTTAGCGTACAGGTTAGGATTAGGGGACGAGTGAGGGTCAGGCTTCGAGGAAGGGTTAGGGTTAGGGTTCAGGCTAGGGTTAGGGTTAGGGGACGGGGACGGTTTAGGGTCCAGGGGAGGGTACGGCAACGCTTTAGGGGGAGCGTACGTGTGAGGGCACGGGTTAGTGTTAGCGTACGGGTTAGGATTAGGGGACGGGTGAGGGTCAGGCTTCGGGGAAGGGTTAGGGTTAGGGTTCGGTCTAGGGTTATGTTTAGGGGCTGGGGACGGTTTAGGGACCAGGGGAGGGTACTACAACGCTTTAGGGGGAGCGTACGTGTGAGGGCGCGGGTTAGGGTTAGCGTACGGGTTAGGATTAGGGGACGGGTGAGGGGCAGGCTTCGGGGAAGGGTTAGCGTTAGGGTTCGGACTAGGGTTAGGGTTAGGGGACGGGGACGGTTTAGGGTCCAGGGGAGTGTACGACAACGCTTTAGGGGGAGCATACGTGTGAGGGCGCGGGTTAGTGTTAGCGTACGGGTTCGGATTAGGGGACGGGTGAGGGTCAGGCTTCAGGGAAGGGTTAGGGTTAGGGTTCGGGCTAGGGTTAGGGTTAGGGGACGAGGACGGTTTAGGGTCCAGGGGAGGGTACGACAACGCTTTAGGGGGAGCGTACGTGTGAGGGCGTGGGTTAGTGTTAGCGTACAGGTTAGGATTAGGGGACGGGTGAGGGTCAGGCTTCGGGGAAGGGTTAGGGTTAGGGTTCGGGCTAGGGTTAGGGTAAGGGGACGGGGACGGTTTAGGGTCCAGGGGAGGGTATGACAATGCTTTAGGGGGAGCGTACGTGTGAGGGCGTGGGTTAGTGTTAGCGTACGGGTTAGGATTAGGGGACGGGTGAGGGTCAGGCTTCGGGGAAGGGTTAGGGTTAGGGTTCGGGCTAGGGTTAGGGTTAGGGGACGGGGACGGTTTGGGGTCCAGGGGAGGGTACGACAACGCTTTAGGGGGAGCGTACGTGTGAGGGCGTGGGTTAGTGTTAACGTACGGGTTAGGAATAGGGGACGGGTGAGGGTCAGGCTTCGGGGAAGGCTAGGGTTAGGGTTCGGACTAGGGTTAAGGGACGTGGATGGTTTAGGGTCCAGAGGGGTGTATGACAACGCTTTAGGGGGAGCGTACATGTGAGGGCGCGGGTTAGTGTTAGCGTACGGGTTAGGATTAGGGGACGGGTGAGGGTCAGGGTTCGGGGAAGGTTAGGGTTAGGGTTCGGGCTAGGGTTACGGTTAGGGGACGGGGACGGTTTAGGGTCCAGGGGAGGGTACGACAACGCTTTAGGGGGAGCGTACGTGTGAGGGCGCGGGTTAGTGTTAGCGTACGGGTTAGGATTATGGGAGGGGCGAGGGTCAGGCTTCGGGGAAGTGTTACGGTTAGCGTTCGGGCTAGGGTTAGGGTTAGGGGACGGGGACGGTTTTGGGTCCAGAGGAGGGTACGACAACGCTTTAGGGGGACCGTACGTGTCAGGGCGCGGGTTAGTGTTAGCGTACGGGTTAGGATTAGGGGACGGGTGAGGGTCAGGCTTCGGGGAAGTGTTAGGATTAGGGTTCGGGCTAGGGTTAGGGTTAAGGGATGGGGACGGTTTAGGTTCCAGGGGAGGGTACGACAACGCTTTAGTGGGAGCGTACGTGTGAGGGCGCGGGTTAGTGTTAGCGTACGGGTTAGGATTAGGGGACGGGTGAGGGTCAGGCTTCGGGGAAGGGTTAGGGTTCGGGCTAGGGTTAGGGTTATGGGACGGGGACGGTTTAGGGTCTAGGGGAGGGTACGACAACGCTTTAGGGGGAGCGTACGTGTGAGGGCACGGGTTAGTGTTAGCGTACGGGTTAGGATTAGGGGACGGGTGAGGGTCAGGCTTCGGGGAAGGGTTAGGGTTAGGGTTCCGGCTAGGGTTAGGTTTAGGGGACGGGGACGGTTTAGGGTCCAGGGGAGGGTACGACAACGCTTTAGGGGGAGCGTACGTGTGAGGGCGCGGGTTAGTGTTAGCGTACGGGTTAGGATTAGGGGACGAGTGAGGGTCAGCCTTCGGGGAAGGGTTAGGGTTAGGGTTCGGGCTAGGGTTAGGGTTAGGGGACGGGGACCGTTTAGGGTCCAGGGGAGGGTACGACAACGCTTTAGGGGGAGCGTACATGTGAGGGCGCGGGTTAGTGTTACCGTACGGCTTAGGATTAGGGGACGGGTGAGGGTCAGGCTTCGGGGAAGGGTTACGGTTAGCGTTCGGGCTAGGGTTAGGGTTAGGGGACGGGGACGGTTTAGGGTCCAGTGGAGGGTACGACAACACTTTAGGGGGAGCGTACGTGCGAGGGCGTGGGTTAGTGTTAGCGTACGGGTTAGGATTAGGGGACGGGTGAGGGTCAGGCTTCGGGGAAAGGTTAGGGATAGGGTTCGGGCTAGGGTTAGGGTAAGGGGACGGGGACGGTTTAGGGTCCTGGGGAGGGTACGACAACGCTTTAGGGGGAGCGTACGTGTGTGGGCGCGGGTTAGTGTTAGCGTACGGGTTAGGATTAGGGGACGGGTGAGGGTCAGGCTTCGGGGAAGGGTTAGGGTTAGGGTTCGGGCTAGGGTTAGGGTTAGGGTTCGGTCTAGGGTTAGGGTTAGGGGATGGGGACGGTTTAGGGTACAGGGGAGTGTACGACAACGCTTTAGGGGGAGCGTACGTGTGAGGGCGCGGGTTAGTGTTAGCGTACGGGTTAGGATTAGGGGACGGGTGAGGGTCAGGCTTCGGGGAAGGGTTAGGGTTAGGGTTCGGGCTAGGGTTAGGGTTAGGGGACGGGGACGGTTTAGGGTCCAGGGGAGGGTACGACAACGCTTTAGGGGGAGCGTATGTGTGAGGGCGCGGGTTAGTGTTAGCATACGGGTTAGGATTAGGGGACGGGTGAGGGTCAGGCTTCGGGGAAGGGTTAGGGTTAGGGTTCGGGCTAGGGTTAGGGTTAGGGGACGGGGATGGTTTGGGGTCCAGGGGATGGTATGACAACGCTTTAGGGGGAGCGTACGTGTGAGGGCGTAGGTTAGTGTTAACGTACGGGTTAGGATTAGGCGACGGGTGAGGGTCAGGCTTCGGGGAAGGGTTAGGGTTAGCGTTCGGGCTAGGGTTAGGGTTAGGGGACGGGGACGGTTTTGGGTCCAGAGGAGGGTACGACAACGCTTTAGGGGGACCGTACGTGTCAGGGCGCGGGTTAGTGTTAGCGTACGGGTTAGGATTAGGGGACGGGTGAGGGTCAGGCTTCGGGGAAGGGTTAGGGTTAGGGTTCGGGCTAGGGTTAGGGTTAGGGGACGGGGACGGTTTAGGGTCCAGGGGAGGGAACGACAACACTTTAGGGGTAGCGTACGTGTGAGGGCGCTGGTTATTGTTAGCGTACGGGTTAGGATTAGGGCACGGGTGAGGGTCAGGCTTCGGGGAAGGGTTAGGGTTAGGGTTCGGGCTAGGGTTAGGGTTAGGGGACGGGGACGGTTTAGGGTCCAGGGGAGGGTACGACAACGCTTTAGGGGGAGTGTACGTGTGAGGGCGCGGGTTAGTGTTAGCTTACGGGTTAGGATTAGGGGACGGGTGAGGTTCAGGCTTCGCGGAAGTGTTAGGGTTAGGGTTCGGGATAGGATTAGGGTTAGGGGACGGGGACGGTTTAGGGTCCAGGGGAGGGTACGACAACGCTTTAGGGGGAGCGTACGTGGAAGGGCGCGGGTTAGTGTTAGCGTACGGGTTAGGATTAGGGGACGGGTGAGGGTCAGGCTTCGGGGAAGTGTTAGGATTAGGGTTCGGGCTAGGGTTAGGGTTAAGGGATGGGGACGGTTTAGGTTCCAGGGGAGGGTACGACAACGCTTTAGTGGGAGCGTACGTGTGAGGGCGCGGGTTAGTGTTAGCGTACGGGTTAGGTTTAGGGGACGGGTGAGGGTCAGGCTTCGGGGAAGTGTTAGGGTTCGGGCTAGGGTTAGGGTTATGGGACGGGGACGGTTTAGGGTCTAGGGGAGGTTACGACAACGCTTTAGGGGGAGCGTACGTGTGAGGGCACGGGTTAGTGTTAGCGTACGGGTTAGGATTAGGGGACGGGTGAGGGTCAGGCTTCGGGGAAGGGTTAGGGTTAGGGTTCGGGCTAGGGTTAGGTTTACGGGACGGGGACGGTTTAGGGTCCAGGGGAGGGTACGACAACGCTTTAGGGGGAGCGTACGTGTGAGGGCGCGGGTTAGTGTTAGCGTACGGGTTAGGATTAGGGGACGAGTGAGGGTCAGCCTTCGGGGAAGGGTTAGGGTTAGGGTTCGGGCTAGGGTTAGGGTTAGGGGACGGGGACCGTTTAGGGTCCAGGGGAGGGTACGACAACGCTTTAGGGGGAGCGTACATGTGAGGGCGCGGGTTAGTGTTACCGTACGGCTTAGGATTAGGGGACGGGTGAGGGTCAGGCTTCGGGGAAGGGTTACGGTTAGCGTTCGGGCTAGGGTTAGGGTTAGGGGACGGGGACGGTTTAGGGTCCAGTGCAGGGTACGACAACACTTTAGGGGGAGCGTACGTGCGAGGGCGTGGGTTAGTGTTAGCGTACGGGTTAGGATTAGGGGACGGGTGAGGGTCAGGCTTCGGGGAAAGGTTAGGGATAGGGTTCGGGCTAGGGTTAGGGTAAGGGGACGGGGACGGTTTAGGGTCCTGGGGAGGGTACGACAACGCTTTAGGGGGAGCGTACGTGTGTGGGCGCGGGTTAGTGTTAGCGTACGGGTTAGGATTAGGGGACGGGTGAGGGTCAGGCTTCGGGGAAGGGTTAGGGTTAGGGTTCGGGCTAGGGTTAGGGTTAGGGTTCGGTCTAGGGTTAGGGTTAGGGGATGGGGACGGTTTAGGGTACAGGGGAGTGTACGACAACGCTTTAGGGGGAGCGTACGTGTGAGGGCGCGGGTTAGTGTTAGCGTACGGGTTAGGATTAGGGGACGGGTGAGGGTCAGGCTTCGGGGAAGGGTTAGGGTTAGGGTTCGGGCTAGGGTTAGGGTTAGGGGACGGGGACGGTTTAGGGTCCAGGGGAGGGTACGACAACGCTTTAGGGGGAGCGTATGTGTGAGGGCGCGGGTTAGTGTTAGCATACGGGTTAGGAATAGGGGACGGGTGAGGGTCAGGCTTCGGGGAAGGGTTAGGGTTAGGGTTCGGGCTAGGGTTAGGGTTAGGGGACGGGGATGGTTTGGGGTCCAGGGGATGGTACGACAACGCTTTAGGGGGAGCGTACGTGTGAGGGCGTAGGTTAGTGTTAACGTACGGGTTAGGATTAGGCGACGGGTGAGGGTCAGGCTTCGGGGAAGGGTTAGGGTTAGGGTTCGGGCTAGGGTTAGGGTTAGGGGACGGGGACAGTTTAGGGTCCAGGGGAGGGTACGACAATGCTTTAGGGGGTGCGTACGTCTGAGGGCGCGGATTAGTGTTAGCGTACGGGTTAGGATTAGGGGACGGGTGAGGGTCAGGCTTCGGGGAAGGGTTAGGGTTAGGGTTCGGGCTAGGGTTAGGGTTAGGGGACGGGGACGGTTTAGGGTTCAGGGGAGAGTACGACAACACTTTAGGGGGAGAGTACGCGTGAGAGCGCGGGTTAGTTTTAGCGTACGGGTTAGGAGTAGGGGACGGGTGAGGGTCAGGCTTCGGGGAAGTGTTAGGGTTAGGGTTCGGGCTAGGGTTAGGGTTAGGGGTCGGGGACGGTTTAGGGTCCAGGGGAGGGTACGACAACGCTTTAGGGGGAGCGTACGTGTGAGGGCGCGGGTTAGTGTTAGCGTACGGCTTAGGATTAGGGGACGGGTGAGGGTCAGGCTTCGGTGAAGGGTTAGGGTTAGGGTTCGGGCTAGGGTTAGGGTTAGGGGACGGGGACGGTTTAGGGTCCAGGGGAGGGTACGACAAGACTTTAGGGGTAGCGTACGTGTGAGGGCGCTGGTTAGTGTTAGCGTACAGGTTAGGATTAGGGGACGGGTGAGGGTCAGGCTTCGGGGAAGGGTTAGGGTTAGGGTTCGGGCTAGGGTTAGGGTTAGGGGACTGGGACGGTTTGGGGTCCAGGGGAGGGTACGACAATGCTTTAGGGGGAGCGTACGTGTGAGGGCGTGGGTTAGTGTTAGCGTACGGCTTAGGATTAGGGGACGGGTGAGGGTCAGGCTTCGGGGAAGGGTTAGGGTTAAGGTTCGGGCTAGGGTTAGGGTTAGGGGACGGGGACGGTTTAGGGTCCAGGGGAGGGTACGACAACGCTTTAGGGGGAGCGTACGTCTGAGGGCGTGGGTTATTGTTAGCGTACGGATTAGGATTAGGGGACGGGTGAGGGTCAGGCTTCGGGGAAGGGTTAGGGTTAAGGTTCGGGCTAGGGTTAGGGTTAGGGGACGGGGACGGTTTAGGGTCCAGGGGAGGGTACGACAACGCTTTAGGGGGAGCGTACGTCTGAGGGCGCGGGTTATTGTTAGCGTACGGGTTAGGATTAGGGGACGGGTGAGGGTCAGGCTTCGGGGAAGGGTTAGGGTTAGGGTGCGGGCTAGGGTTAGGGTTAGGGGACGGGGACGGTTTAGGGTCCAGGGGAGGGTACGACAAGACTTTAGGGGTAGCGTACGTGTGAGGGCGCTGGTTAGTGTTAGCGTACTGGTTAGGATTAGGGGACTGGTGACGGTCAGGCTTCGGGGAAGGGTTAGGGTTAGGGTTCGGGCTAGGGTTAGGGTTAGGGGACGGGGACGGTTTAGGGTCCAGGGGAGGGTACGACAAGACTTTAGGGGTAGCGTACGTGTGAGGGCGCTGGTTAGTGTTAGCGTACAGGTTAGGATTAGGGGACGGGTGAGGGTCAGGCTTCGGGGAAGGGTTAGGGTTAGGGTTCGGGCTAGGGTTAGGGTTAGGGGACTGGGACGGTTTGGGGTCCAGGGGAGGGTACGACAATGCTTTAGGGGGAGCGTACGTGTGAGGGCGTGGGTTAGTGTTAGCGTACGGCTTAGGATTAGGGGACGGGTGAGGGTCAGGCTTCGGGGAAGGGTTAGGGTTAAGGTTCGGGCTAGGGTTAGGGTTAGGGGACGGGGACGGTTTAGGGTCCAGGGGAGGGTACGACAACGCTTTAGGGGGAGCGTACGTCTGAGTGCGTGGGTTATTGTTAGCGTACGGATTAGGATTAGGGGACGGGTGAGGGTCAGGCTTCGGGGAAGGGTTAGGGTTAAGGTTCGGGCTAGGGTTAGGGTTAGGGGACGGGGACGGTTTAGGGTTCAGGGGAGGGTACGACAACGCTTTAGGGGGAGCGTACGTCTGAGGGCGCGGGTTAGTGTTAGCGTACGGGTTAGGATTAGGGGACGGGTGAGTGTCAGGCTTCGGGGAAGGTTTAGGGTTAGGGTTCGGGCTAGGGTTAGGGTTAGGGGACGGGGATGGTTTGGGGTCCAGGGGATGGTACGACAACGCTTTAGGGGGAGCGTACGTGTGAGGGCGTAGGTTAGTGTTAACGTACGGGTTAGGATTAGGGGACGGGTGAGGGTCAGGCTTCGGGGAAGGGTTAGGGTTAGGGTTCGGGCTAGGGTTAGGGTTAGGGGACGGGGACGGTTTAGGGTCCAGGGGAGGGTACGACAATGCTTTAGGGGGAGCGTACGTCTGAGGGCGCGGGTTAGTGTTAGCGTACGGGTTAGGATTAGGGGACGGGTGAGGGTCAGGCTTCGGGGAAGGGTTAGGGTTAGGGTTCGGGCTAGGGTTAGGGTTAGGGGACGGGGACGGTTTAGGGTCCAGGGGAGGGTATGACAACACTTTAGGGGGAGAGTACGCGTGAGAGCGCAGGTTAGTTTTAGCGTACGGGTTAGGAGTAGGGGACGGGTGAGGGTCAGGCTTCGGGGAAGTGTTAGGGTTAGGGTTCGGGCTAGGGTTAGGTTTAGGGGTCGGGGACGGTTTAGGGTCCAGGGGAGGGTACGACAACGCTTTAGGGGGAGCGTACGTGTGAGGGCGCGGGTTAGTGTTAGCGTACGGCTTAGGATTAGGGGACGGGTGAGGGTCAGGCTTCGGTGAAGGGTTAGGGTTAGGGTTCGGGATAGGGTTAGGGTTAGGGGACGGGGACGGTTTAGGATCCAGGGGAGGGTACGACAATGCTTTAGGGGGAGCGTACGTCTGAGGGCGCGGGTTAGTGTTAGCGTACGGGTTAGGATTAGGGGACGGGTGAGGGTCAGGCTTCGGGGAAGGGTTAGGGTTAGGGTTCGGGCTAGGGTTGGGGTTAGGGGATGGGGACAGTTTAGGGTCCAGGGGAGGGTACGACAACGCTTTAGGGGGAGCGTACTTGTGAGGGCTCGGGTTAGTGTTAGCGTACGGGTTGGGATTAGGGGACGGGTGAGGGTCAGGCTTCGGGGAAGAGTTAGGGTTAGGGGTCGGGCTAGGGTTAGGGTTAGGTGACGGGGACGGTTTAGGGTCCGGGGAGAGTACGACAACGCTTTAGGGGGAGCGTACGTGTGAGGGCGCGGGTTAGTGTTAGCGTACGGGTTAGGATTAGGGGACGGGTGAGGGTCAGGCTTCGGGGAAGTGTTAGTGTTAGGGTTCGGGCTAGGGTTAGGGTTAGGGGACGGGGACGGTTTACGGTCCAGGGGAGGGTACGACAACGCTTTAGGGGGAGCGTACGTGTGAGGGCGCGGGTTAGTGTTAGCGTACGGGTTAGGATTAGGGGACGGGTGAGTGTCAGGCTTCGGGGAAGGGTTAGGGTTAGGGTTCGGACTAGGATTAAGGGACGGGGACGGTTTAGGGTGCAGAGGAGTGTATGACAACGCTTTAGGGGGACTGTACGTGTGAGTGCGCTGGTTAGTGTTAGCGTACGGGTTAGGATTAGGGGACGGGTTAGGGTCAGGCTTCGGGGAAGGGTTAGGGTTAGGGTTCGGGCTAGGGTTAGGGTTAGGGGACGGGGACGGTTTAGGGTCCAGGGGAGGGTACAACAACGCTTTAGGGGGAGCGTACGTGTGAGGGCGTGGGTTAGTGTTAGCGTACGGCTTAGGATTAGGGGACGGGTGAGGGTCAGGCTTCGGGGAAGGGTTAGGGTTAAGGTTCGGGCTAGGGTTAGGTTTAGGGGACGGAGACGGTTTAGGGTCCAGGGGAGGGTACGACAACGCTTTAGGGGGAGCGTACGTCTGAGGGCGCGGGTTATTGTTAGCGTACAGATTAGGATTAGGGGACGGGTGAGGGTCAGTCTTCGGGGAAGGGTTAGGGTTAGGGTTCGGGCTAGGGTTAGGGTTAGGGGACGGGGACGGTTTAGGGTTCAGGGGAGGGTACGACAACACTTTAGGGGTAGCGTACGTGTGAGGGCTCGGGTTAGTGTTAGCGTACGGGTTGGGATTAGGGGACGGGTGAGGGTCAGGCTTCGGGGAAGGGTTAGGGTTAGGGGTCGGGCTAGGGTTAGGGTTAGGGGACGGGGACGGTTTAGGGTCCAGGGGAGAGTACGACAACGCTTTAGGGGGAGCGTACGTGTGAGGGCGCGGGTTAGTGTTAGCGTACGGGTTAGGATTAGGGGACGGGTGAGGGTCAGGCTTCGGGGAAGGGTTAGGGTTAGGGTGCGGGCTAGGGTTAGGGTTAGGGGACGGGCACGGTTTAGGGTCCAGGGGAGGGTACGACAACGCTTTAGGGGGAGCGTACGTGTGAGGGCGCGGGTTAGTGTTAGCGTACGGTTTAGGATTAGGGGACGGGTGAGGGTCACGCTTCGGGGAAGTGTTAGTGTTAGGGTTCGGGCTAGGGTTAGGGTTAGGGGACGGGGACGGTTTAGGTTCCAAGGGAGGGTACGACAACGCCTTAGGGGGAGCGTATGTGTGAGGGCGCGGGTTAGTGTTAGCGTACGGGTTAGGATTAGGGGACGGGTGAGGGTCAGGCTTCGGGGATGGGTTAGGGTTAGGGTTCGGGCTAGGGTTAGGGTTAGGGGACGGGGACGGTTTAGGGTCCAGGGGAGCGTATGACAACGCTTTAGGGGGAGCGTACGTGTGAGGGCGCGGGTTAGTGTTAGCGTAGAGGTTAGGATTAGGGGACGGGTGAGGGTCAGGCTTCGGGGAAGGGTTAGGGTTAGGGTTCGGGCTAGGGTTAGGGTTAGGGGACGGGGACGGTTTGGGGTCCAGGGGAGGGTACGACAACGCTTTAGGGGGAGTGTACGTGTGAGGGCGTGGGTTAGTGTTAGCGTATGGCTTAGGATTAGGGGACGGGTGAGGGTCAGGCTTCGGGGAAGGGTTAGGGTTAAGGTTCGGGCTAGGGTTAGGGTTAGGGGACGGGGACGGTTTAGGGTCCAGGGGAGGGTACGACAACGCTTTAGGGGGAGCGTACGTCTGAGGGCGTGGGTTATTGTTAGCGTACGGATTAGGATTAGGGGACGGGTGAGGGTCAGGCTTCGGGGAAGGGTTAGGGTTAAGGTTCGGGCTAGGGTTAGGGTCAGGGGACGGGGACGGTTTAGGGTCCAGGGGAGGGTAAGACAACGCTTTAGGGGGAGCGTACGTCTGAGGGCGCGGGTTATTGTTAGCGTACGGATTAGGATTAGGGGACGGGTGAGGGTCAGGCTTCGGGGAAGGGTTAGGGTTAGGGTTCGGGCTAGGGTTAGGGTTAGGGGACGGGGACGGTTTAGGTTCCAGGGGAGGGTACGACAACGCTTTAGGGGGAGCGTACGTGTGAGGGCGCGGGTTAGTGTTAGAGTACGGGTTAGGATTAGGGGACGGGTGAGGGTCAGGCTTCGGGGAAGTGTTAGGGTTAGGGTTCGGGCTAGGGTTAGGGTTAGGGGACGGGGACGGTTTAGGGTCCAGGGGAGGGTACGACAACGCTTTAAGGGGAGAGTACGCGTGAGGGCCCGGGTTAGTGTTAGCGTACGGGCTAGGATTAGGGGACGGGTGAGGGTCAGGCTTCGGGGAAGTGTTAGGGTTAGGGTTCGGGCTAGGGCTAGGGTTAGGGGTCGGGGATGGTTTAGGGTCCAGGGGAGGGTACGACAACGCTTTAGGGGGAGTGTACGTGTGAGGGCGCGGGTTAGTGTTAGCGTACGGGTTGGGATTAGGGAACGGGTGAGGGTCAGGCTTCGGGGAAGGGTTAGGGTTAGGGGTCGGGCTAGGGTTAGGGTTAGGGGACGGGGACGGTTTATGGTCCAGGGGAGAGTACGACAACGCTTTAGGGGGAGCATACGTGTGAGGGCGTGGGTTAGTGTTAGCGTACGGTTTAGGATTAGGGGACGGGTGAGGGTCAGGCTTCGGGGAAGGGTTAGGGTTAGAGTGCGGGCTAGGGTTAGGGTTAGGGGACGGGCACGGTTTAGGGTCCAGGGGAGGGTACGACAACGCTTTAGGGGGAGCGTACGTGTGAGGGCGCGGGTTAGTGTTAGCGTACGGGTTAGGATTAGGGGACGGGTGAGGGTCACGCTTCGGGGAAGTGTTAGTGTTAGGGTTCGGGCTAGGGTTAGGTTTAGGGGACGGGGACGGTTTAGGGTCCAGGGGAGGGTACGACAAGACTTTAGGGGTAGCGTACGTGTGAGGGCGCTGGTTAGTGTTAGCGTACTGGTTAGGATTAGGGGACTGGTGACGGTCAGGCTTCGGGGAAGTGTTAGGGTTAGGGTTCGGGCTAGGGTTAGGGTTAGGGGACGGGGACGGTTTAGGGTCCAGGGGAGGGTACGACAAGACTTTAGGGGTAGCGTACGTGTGAGGGCGCTGGTTAGTGTTAGCGTACAGGTTAGGATTAGGGGACGGGTGAGGGTCAGGATTCGGGGAAGGGTTAGGGTTAGGGTTCGGGCTAGGGTTAGGGTTAGGGGACTGGGACGGTTTGGGGTCCAGGGGAGGGTACGACAATGCTTTAGGGGGAGCGTACGTGTGAGGGCGTGGGTTAGTGTTAGCGTACGGCTTAGGATTAGGGGACGGGTGAGGGTCAGGCTTCGGGGAAGGGTTAGGGTTAAGGTTCGGGCTAGGGTTAGGGTTAGGGGACGGGGACGGTTTAGGGTCCAGGGGAGGGTACGACAACGCTTTAGGGGGAGCGTACGTCTGATGGCGTGGGTTATTGTTAGCGTACGGATTAGGATTAGGGGACGGGTGAGGGTCAGGCTTCGGGGAAGGGTTAGGGTTAAGGTTCGGGCTAGGGTTAGGGTTAGGGGACGGGGACGGTTTAGGGTCCAGGGGAGGGTACGACAACGCTTTAGGGGGAGCGTACGTCTGAGGGCGCGGGTTATTGTTAGCGTACGGGTTAGGATTAGGGGACGGGTGAGGGTCAGGCTTCGGGGAAGGGTTAGGGTTAGGGTGCGGGCTAGGGTTAGGGTTAGGGGACGGGGACGGTTTAGGGTCCAGGGGAGGGTACGACAACGCTTTAGGGGGAGCGTACGTGTGATGGCGCGGGTTAGGGTTAGCGTACGGGTTAGGATTAGGGGACGGGTGAGGTTCAGGCTTCGGGGAAGGGTTAGGGTTAGGGTTCGGGCTAGGGTTAGGGTTAGGGGACGGGGACGGTTTAGGGTCCAGGGGAGGGTACGACAACGCTTTAGGGGGAGCGTATGTGTGAGGGCGCGGGTTAGTGTTAGCGTACGGGTTAGGATTAGGGGACGGGTGAGGGTCAGGCTTCGGGGAAGTGTTAGGGTTAGGGTTCGGGCTAGGGTTAGGGTTAGGGGACGGGGACGGTTTAGGGTCCAGGGGAGGGTACAACAACGCTTTAGGGGGAGCGTACGTGTGAGGGCACGGGTTAGTGTTAGCGTACGGGTTAGGATTAGGGGACCGGTGAGGGTCAGGCTTCGGGGAAGGGTTAGGGTTAGGGTTCGGGCTAGGGTTAGGGTTAGGGGACGGGGACGGTTTAGGGTCCAGGGGAGAGTACGACAACGCTTTAGGGGGAGCGTACGTGTGAGGGCGCGGGTTAGTGTTAGCGTACGGGTTAGGATTAGGGGACGGGTGAGGGTCAGGCTTCGGGGAAGGGTTAGGGTTAGGGTTCGGGCTAGGGTTAGGGTTAGGAGATGGGGACCGTTTAGGGTCCAGGGGAGGGTACGACAACGCTTTAGGGGGAGCGTACGTGTGAGGGCGCGGGTTAGTGTTAGCGTACGGGTTAGGATTAGGGGACGGGTGAGGGTCAGGCTTCGGGGAAGGGTTAGGGTTCGGGCTAGGGTTAGGGTTAGGGGACGGGGACGGTTTAGGGTCTAGGGGAGGGTACGACAACGCTTTAGGGGGAGCGTACGTGTGAGGGCACGGGTTAGTGTTAGCGTACGGGTTAGGATTAGGGGACGGGTGAGGGTCAGGCTTCGGGGAAGGCTTAGGGTTAGGGTTCGGGCTAGGGTTAGGTTTAGGGGACGGGGACGGTTTAGGGTCCAGGGGAGGGTACGACAACGCTTTAGGGGGAGCGTACGTGTGATGGCGCGGGATAGGGTTAGCGTACGGGTTAGGATTAGGGGACGGGTGAGGTTCAGGCTTCGGGGAAGGGTTAGGGTTAGGGTACGGGCTAGGGTTAGGGTTAGGGGACGGGGACGGTTTAGGGTCCAGGGGAGGGTACTACAACGCTTTAGGGGGAGGGTACGTGTGAGGTCGCGGGTTAGTGTTAGCGAACGGGTTAGGATTAGGGGACGGGAGAGGGTCAGGCTTCGGGTAAGGGTTAGGGTTAGGGTTCGGGCTAGGGTTAGGTTTAGGGGACGGGGACGGTTAGGGTCCAGGGGAGGGTACGACAACACTTTAGGGGTAGCGTACGTGTGAGGGCGCTGGTTAGTGTTAGCGTACGGGTTAGGATTAGGGGACGGGTGAGGGTCAGGCTTCGGGGAAGGGTTAGGGTTAGGGTTCGGGCTAGGGTTAGGGTTAGGGGACGGGGACGGTTTAGGGTCCAGGGGAGTGTACGACAACGCTTTAGGGGGAGAGTACACGTGAGGGCGAGGGTTAGTGTTAGTGTATGGATTAGGATTAGGGGACGGGTGAGGGTCAGGCTTCGGGGAAGTGTTAGGGTTAGGGTTCGGGCTAGGGTTAGGGTTAGGAGACGGGGACGGTTTAGGGTCCAGGGGAGGGTACGACAACGCTTTAGGGGGAGCGTACGTGTGAGGGCGCGGGTTAGTGTTAGCGTACGGGTTAGGATTAGGGGACGGGTGAGGGTCAGGCTTCCGGGAAGCGTTAGGGTTAAGGTTCGGGCTAGGGTTAGGGTTAGGGGACGGGGACGGTTTAGGGTCCAGGGGAGGGTACGACAACGCTTTAGGGGGAGCGTACGTTTGAGGGCACGGGTTATTGTTAGCGTACGGATTAGGATTAGGGGACGGGTGAGGGTCAGTCTTCGGGGAAGGGTTAGGGTTAGGGTTTGAGCTAGGGTTAGGGTTAGGGGATGGCGACGGTTTAGGGTACAGGGGAGGGTACGACAATGCTTTAGGGGCATCGTACGTGTGAGGGCGCGGGTTAGTGTTAGCGTAAGGGTTAGGATTAGGGGACGCGTGAGGGTCAGGCTTCGGGGAAGGGTTAGGGTTAGGGTTCGGGCTAGGGTTAGGGTTAGGGGACGGGGACGGTTTAGGGTCTAGGGGAGGTTACGACAACGCTTTAGGGGGAGCGTACGTGTGAGGGCACGGGTTAGTGTTAGCGTACGGGTTAGGATTAGGGGACGGGTGAGGGTCAGGCTTCGGGGAAGGCTTAGGGTTAGGGTTCGGGCTAGGGTTAGGTTTAGGGGACGGGGACGGTTTAGGGTCCAGGGGAGGGTACGACAACGCTTTAGGGGGAGCGTACGTGTGATGGCGCGGGTTAGGGTTAGCGTACGGGTTAGGATTAGGGGACGGGTGAGGTTCAGGCTTCGGGGAAGGGTTAGGGTTAGGGTTCGGGCTAGGGTTAGGGTTAGGGGACGGGGACGGTTTAGGGTCCAGGGGAGGGTACTACAACGCTTTAGGGGGAGGGTACGTGTGAGGTCGCGGGTTAGTGTTAGCGAACGGGTTAGGATTAGGGGACGGGAGAGGGTCAGGCTTCGGGTAAGGGTTAGGGTTAGGGTTCGGGCTAGGGTTAGGTTTAGGGGACGGGGACGGTTAGGGTCCAGGGGAGGGTACGACAACACTTTAGGGGTAGCGTACGTGTGAGGGCGCTGGTTAGTGTTAGCGTACGGGTTAGGATTAGGGGACGGGTGAGGGTCAGGCTTCGGGGAAGGATTAGGGTTAGGGTTCGGGCTAGGGTTAGGGTTAGGGGACGGGGACGGTTTAGGGTCCAGGGGAGTGTACAACAACGCTTTAGGGGGAGAGTACACGTGAGGGCGAGGGTTATTGTTAGTGTATGGTTTAGGATTAGGGGACGGGTGAGGGTCAGGCTTCGGGGAAGTGTTAGGGTTAGGGTTCGGGCTAGGGTTAGGGTTAGGAGACGGAGACGGTTTAGGGTCCAGGGGAGGGTACGACAACGCTTTAGGGGGAGCGTACGTGTGAGGGCGCGGGTTAGTGTTAGCGTACGGGTTAGGATTAGGGGACGGGTGAGGGTCAGGCTTCGGGGAAGGGTTAGGGTTAGGGTTCGGGCTAGGGTTAGGGTTAGGGGACGGGGACGGTTGGTGTCAAGGGGAGGGTACGACAACGCTTTAGGGGGAGCGTACGTGTGAGGGCGTGGGTTAGTGTTAACGTACGGGTTAGGATTAGGGTACGGGTGAGGGTTAGGCTTCGGGGAAGGGTTAGGGTTAGGGTTCGGACTAGGGTTAAGGGACGGGGACGGTGTAGGGTCCAGAGGAGTGTATGACAACGCTTTAGGGGGAGCGTACGTGTGAGGGCGTGGGTTAGTGTTAGCGTACGGGTTAGGATTAGGAGACGGGTGAGGGTCAGGCTTCGGGGAAGGGTTAGGGTTAGGGTTCAGGCTAGGGTTAGGGTTAGGGGACGGGGACGGTTTAGGGTCCAAGGGAGGGTACGACAGCGCTTTAGGGGGAGCGTACGTGAGAGGGCGCGGATTAGTGTTAGCGTACGTGTTAGGATTAGGGGACGGGTGAGGGTCAGGCTTCGGGGAAGGGTTCGGGTTAGGGTTCGGGCTAGGGTTAGGGTTAGGGGACGGGGACGGTTTAGGGTCCAGGTTAGGGTACAACAACGCTTTAGGGGGAGCGTACGTGTGAGGGCACGGGTTAGTGTTAGCGTACGGGTTAGGATTAGGGGACCGGTGAGGGTCAGGCTTTGGGGAAGGGTTAGGGTTAGGGTTTGGGCTAGGGTTAGGGTTAGGGGACGGGGACGGTTTAGGGTCCAGGGGAGGGTACGACAACACTTTAGGGGGAGAGTACGTGTGAGGGCGCGGGTTAGTGTTAGCGTATGGGTTAGGATTAGGGGACGTGTGAGGGTCAGGCTTCGGGGAAGGGTTAGGGTTAGCGTTCGGGCCACGGTTAGGGTTAGGGGACGGGGACGGTTTAGGGTCCAATGGAGGGTACGTCAATGCTTTAGGGGGAGTGTACGTGTGAGGGCGCGGGTTAGTGTTAGCGTACGGGTTAGGATTAGGGGACGGGTGAGGGTCAGGCTTCGGGGAAGGGTTAGGGGTAGGGTTCGGGCTAGGGTTAGGGTTAGGGGACGGAGACGGTTTAGGATCCAGGGGAGGGTACGGCAACGCTTTAGGGGGAGCGTACGTGTGAGGGCGCGGGTTAGTGTTAGCGTACGGGTTAGGATTAGGAGACGGGTGAGGGTCAGGCTTCGGGGAAGGGTTAGGGTTAATGTTCGGGCTAGGGTTAGGGTTAGGGGACGGGGACGGTTTAGGGTCCAGGGGAGAGTACGACAACGCTTTAGGGGGAGCGTACGTGTGAGGGCGCGGGTTAGTGTTAGCGTACGGGTTAGGATTAGGGGACGGGTGAGGGTCAGGCTTCGGGGAAGGGTTAGGGTTAGGGTTCGGGCTAGGGTTAGGGTTAGGAGATGGGGACCGTTTAGGGTCCAGGGGAGGGTACGACAACGCTTTAGGGGGAGCGTACGTGTGAGGGCGCGGGTTAGTGTTAGCGTACGGGTTAGGATTAGGGGACGGGTGAGGGTCAGGCTTCAGGGAAGGGTTAGGGTTCGGGCTAGGGTTAGGGTTAGGGGACGGGGACGGTTTAGGGTCTAGGGGAGGGTACGACAACGCTTTAGGGGGAGCGTACGTGTGAGGGCACGGGTTAGTGTTAGCGTACGGGTTAGGATTAGGGGACGGGTGAGGGTCAGGCTTCGGGGAAGGCTTAGGGTTAGGGTTCGGGCTAGGGTTAGGTTTAGGGGACGGGGACGGTTTAGGGTCCAGGGGAGGGTACGACAACGCTTTAGGGGGAGCGTACGTGTGATGGCGCGGGTTAGGGTTAGCGTACGGGTTAGGATTAGGGGACGGGTGAGGTTCAGGCTTCGGGGAAGGGTTAGGGTTAGGGTTCGGGCTAGGGTTAGGGTTAGGGGACGGGGACGGTTTAGGGTCCAGGGGAGGGTACGACAACGCTTTAGGGGGAGCGTACGTGTGAGGGCGCGGGTTAGTGTTAGCGTACGGGTTAGGATTAGGGGACGGGTGAGGGTCAGGCTTCGGGGAAGTGTTAGGGTTAGGGTTCGGGCTAGGGTTAGGGTTAGGGGACGGGGACGGTTTAGGGTCCAGGGGAGGGTACAACAACGCTTTAGGGGGAGCGTACGTGTGAGGGCACGGGTTAGTGTTAGCGTACGGGTTAGGATTAGGGGACCGGTGAGGGTCAGGCTTTGGGGAAGGGTTAGGGTTAGGGTTTGGGCTAGGGTTAGGGTTAGGGGACGGGGACGGTTTAGGGTCCAGGGGAGGGTACGACAACACTTTAGGGGGAGAGTACGTGTGAGGGCGCGGGTTAGTGTTAGCGTACGGGTTAGGATTAGGGGACGTGTGAGGGTCAGGCTTCGGGGAAGGGTTAGGGTTAGCGTTCGGGCCACGGTTAGGGTTAGGGGACGGGGACGGTTTAGGGTCCAATGGAGGGTACGTCAATGCTTTAGGGGGAGTGTACGTGTGAGGGCGCGGGTTAGTGTTAGCGTACGGGTTAGGATTAGGGGACGGGTGAGGGTCAGGCTTCGGGGAAGGGTTAGGGATAGGGTTCGGGCTAGGGTTAGGGTTAGGGGACGGGGACGGTTTAGGATCCAGGGGAGGGTACGGCAACGCTTTAGGGGGAGCGTACGTGTGAGGGCGCGGGTTAGTGTTAGCGTACGGGTTAGGATTAGGAGACGGGTGAGGGTCAGGCTTCGGGGAAGGGTTAGGGTTAGGGTTCGGGCTAGGGTTAGGGTTAGGGGACGGGGACGGTTTAGGGTCCAGGGGAGAGTACGACAATGCTTTAGGGGGAGCGTTCGTGTGAGGGCGCGGGTTAGTGTTAGCGTACGGGTTAGGATTAGGGGACGGGTGAGGGTCAGGCTTCGGGGAAGGGTTAGGGTTAGGGTTCGGGCTAGGGTTAGGGTTAGGAGATGGGGACCGTTTAGGGTCCAGGGGAGGGTACGACAACGCTTTAGGGGGAGCGTACGTGTGAGGGCGCGGGTTAGTGTTAGCGTACGGGTTAGGATTAGGGGACGGGTGAGGGTCAGGCTTCGGGGAAGGGTTAGGGTTCGGGCTAGGTTTAGGGTTAGGGGACGGGGACGGTTTAGGGTCTAGGGGAGGGTACGACAACGCTTTAGGGGGAGCGTACGTGTGAGGGCACGGGTTAGTGTTAGCGTACGGGTTAGGATTAGGGGACGGGTGAGGGTCAGGCTTCGGGGAAGGCTTAGGGTTAGGGTTCGGGCTAGGGTTAGGTTTAGGGGACGGGGACGGTTTAGGGTCCAGGGGAGGGTACGACAACGCTTTAGGGGGAGCGTACGTGTGATGGCGTGGGTTAGGGTTAGCGTACGGGTTAGGATTAGGGGACTGGTGAGGTTCAGGCTTCGGGGAAGGGTTAGGGTTAGGTTTCGGGCTAGGGTTAGGGTTAGGGGACGGGGACGGTTTAGGGTCCAGGGGAGGGTACTACAACGCTTTAGGGGGAGGGTACGTGTGAGGTCGCGGGTTAGTGTTAGCGAACGGGTTAGGATTAGGGGACGGGAGAGGGTCAGGCTTCGGGTAAGGGTTAGGGTTAGGGTTCGGGCTAGGGTTAGGTTTAGGGGACGGGGACGGTTAGGGTCCAGGGGAGGGTACGACAATGCTTTAGGGGCATCGTACGTGTGAGGGCGCGGGTTAGTGTTAGCGTACGGGTTAGGATTAGGGGACGCGTGAGGGTCAGGCTTCGGGGAAGGGTTAGGGTTAGGGTTCGGGCTAGGGTTAGGGTTAGGGGACGGGGACGGTTTAGGGTCTAGGGGAGGGTACGACAACGCTTTAGGGGGAGCGTACGTGTGAGGGCACGGGTTAGTGTTAGCGTACGGGTTAGGATTAGGGGACGGGTGAGGGTCAGGCTTCGGGGAAGGCTTAGGGTTAGGGTTCGGGCTAGGGTTAGGTTTAGGGGACGGGGACGGTTTAGGGTCCAGGGGAGGGTACGACAACGCTTTAGGGGGAGCGTACGTGTGATGGCGCGGGTTAGGGTTAGCGTACGGGTTAGGATTAGGGGACGGGTGAGGTTCAGGCTTCGGGGAAGGGTTAGGGTTAGGGTTCGGGCTAGGGTTAGGGTTAGGGGACGGGGACGGTTTAGGGTCCAGGGGAGGGTACTACAACGCTTTAGGGGGAGGGTACGTGTGAGGTCGCGGGTTAGTGTTAGCGAACGGGTTAGGATTAGGGGACGGGAGAGGGTCAGCTTCGGGTAAGGGTTAGGGTTAGGGTTCGGGCTAGGGTTAGGTTTAGGGGACGGGGACGGTTAGGGTCCAGGGGAGGGTACGACAACACTTTAGGGGTAGCGTACGTGTGAGGGCGCTGGTTAGTGTTAGCGTACGGGTTAGGATTAGGGGACGGGTGAGGGTCAGGCTTCGGGGAAGGGTTAGGGTTAGGGTTCGGGCTAGGGTTAGGGTTAGGGGACGGGGACGGTTTAGGGTCCAGGGGAGTGTACGACAACGCTTTAGGGGGAGAGTACACGTGAGGGCGAGGGTTAGTGTTAGTGTATGGTTTAGGATTAGGGGACGGGTGAGGGTCAGGCTTCGGGGAAGGGTTAGGGTTAGCGTTCGGGCCAGGGTTAGGGTTAGGGGACGGGGACGGTTTAGGGTCCAATGGAGGGTACGTCAATGCTTTAGGGGGAGTGTACGTGTGAGGGCGCGGGTTAGTGTTAGCGTACGGGTTAGGATTAGGGGACGGGTGAGGGTCAGGCTTCGGGGAAGGGTTAGGGATAGGGTTCGGGCTAGGGTTAGGGTTAGGGGACGGGGACGGTTTAGGATCCAGGGGAGGGTACGGCAACGCTTTAGGGGGAGCGTACGTGTGAGGGCGCGGGTTAGTGTTAGCGTACGGGTTAGGATTAGGAGACGGGTGAGGGTCAGGCTTCGGGGAAGGGTTAGGGTTAGGGTTCGGGCTAGGGTTAGGGTTAGGGGACGGGGACGGTTTAGGGTCCAGGGGAGAGTACGACAATGCTTTAGGGGGAGCGTACGTGTGAGGGCGCGGGTTAGTGTTAGCGTACGGGTTAGGATTAGGGGACGGGTGAGGGTCAGGCTTCGGGGAAGGGTTAGGGTTAGGGTTCGGGCTAGGGTTAGGGTTAGGAGATGGGGACCGTTTAGGGTCCAGGGGAGGGTACGACAACGCTTTAGGGGGAGCGTACGTGTGAGGGCGCGGGTTAGTGTTAGCGTACGGGTTAGGATTAGGGGACGGGTGACGGTCAGGCTTCGGGGAAGGGTTAGGGTTCGGGCTAGGTTTAGGGTTAGGGGACGGGGACGGTTTAGGGTCTAGGGGAGGGTACGACAACGCTTTAGGGGGAGCGTACGTGTGAGGGCACGGGTTAGTGTTAGCGTACGGGTTAGGATTAGGGGACGGGTGAGGGTCAGGCTTCGGGGAAGGCTTAGGGTTAGGGTTCGGGCTAGGGTTAGGTTTAGGGGACGGGGACGGTTTAGGGTCCAGGGGAGGGTACGACAACGCTTTAGGGGGAGCGTACGTGTGATGGCGCGGGTTAGGGTTAGCGTACGGGTTAGGATTAGGGGACTGGTGAGGTTCAGGCTTCGGGGAAGGGTTAGGGTTAGGTTTCGGGCTAGGGTTAGGGTTAGGGGACGGGGACGGTTTAGGGTCCAGGGGAGGGTACTACAACGCTTTAGGGGGAGGGTACGTGTGAGGTCGCGGGTTAGTGTTAGCGAACGGGTTAGGATTAGGGGACGGGAGAGGGTCAGGCTTCGGGTAAGGGTTAGGGTTAGGGTTCGGGCTAGGGTTAGGTTTAGGGGACGGGGACGGTTAGGGTCCAGGGGAGGGTACGACAATGCTTTAGGGGCATCGTACGTGTGAGGGCGCGGGTTAGTGTTAGCGTACGGGTTAGGTTTAGGGGACGCGTGAGGGTCAGGCTTCGGGGAAGGGTTAGGGTTAGGGTTCGGGCTAGGGTTAGGGTTAGGGGACGGGGACGGTTTAGGGTCCAGGGGAGGGTACGACAACGCTTTAGGGGGAGCGTACGTGTGAGGGCGCGGGTTAGTGTTAGCGTACGGGTTAGGATTAGGGGACGGGTGAGGGTCAGGCTTCGGGGAAGTGTTAGGGTTAGGGTTCGGGCTAGGGTTAGGGTTAGGGGACGGGGACGGTTTAGGGTCCAGGGGAGGGTACAACAACGCTTTAGGGGGAGCGTACGTGTGAGGGCACGGGTTAGTGTTAGCGTACGGGTTAGGATTAGGGGACCGGTGAGGGTCAGGCTTTGGGGAAGGGTTAGGGTTAGGGTTTGGGCTAGGGTTAGGGTTAGGGGACGGGGACGGTTTAGGGTCCAGGGGAGGGTACGACAACGCTTTAGGGGGAGAGTACGTGTGAGGGCGCGGGTTAGTGTTAGCGTACGGGTTAGGATTAGGGGACGTGTGAGGGTCAGGCTTCGGGGAAGGGTTAGGGTTAGCGTTCGGGCCAGGGTTAGGGTTAGGGGACGGGGACGGTTTAGGGTCCAATGGAGGGTACGTCAATGCTTTAGGGGGAGTGTACGTGTGAGGGCGCGGGTTAGTGTTAGCGTACGGGTTAGGATTATGGGACGGGTGAGGGTCAGGCTTCGGGGAAGGGTTAGGGATAGGGTTCGGGCTAGGGTTAGGGTTAGGGGACGGGGACGGTTTAGGATCCAGGGGAGGGTACGGCAACGCTTTAGGGGGAGCGTACGTGTGAGGGCGCGGGTTAGTGTTAGCGTACGGGTTAGGATTAGGAGACGGGTGAGGGTCAGGCTTCGGGGAAGGGTTAGGGTTAGGGTTCGGGCTAGGGTTAGGGTTAGGGGACGGGGACGGTTTAGGGTCCAGGGGAGAGTACGACAATGCTTTAGGGGGAGCGTTCGTGTGAGGGCGCGGGTTAGTGTTAGCGTACGGGTTAGGATTAGGGGACGGGTGAGGGTCAGGCTTCGGGGAAGGGTTAGGGTTAGGGTTCGGGCTAGGGTTAGGGTTAGGAGATGGGGACCGTTTAGGGTCCAGGGGAGGGTACGACAACGCTTTAGGGGGAGCGTACGTGTGAGGGCGCGGGTTAGTGTTAGCGTACGGGTTAGGATTAGGGGACGGGTGAGGGTCAGGCTTCGGGGAAGGGTTAGGGTTCGGGCTAGGTTTAGGGTTAGGGGACGGGGACGGTTTAGGGTCTAGGGGAGGGTACGACAACGCTTTAGGGGGAGCGTACGTGTGAGGGCACGGGTTAGTGTTAGCGTACGGGTTAGGATTAGGGGACGGGTGAGGGTCAGGCTTCGGGGAAGGCTTAGGGTTAGGGTTCGGGCTAGGGTTAGGTTTAGGGGACGGGGACGGTTTAGGGTCCAGGGGAGGGTACGACAACGCTTTAGGGGGAGCGTACGTGTGATGGCGTGGGTTAGGGTTAGCGTACGGGTTAGGATTAGGGGACTGGTGAGGTTCAGGCTTCGGGGAAGGGTTAGGGTTAGGTTTCGGGCTAGGGTTAGGGTTAGGGGACGGGGACGGTTTAGGGTCCAGGGGAGGGTACTACAACGCTTTAGGGGGAGGGTACGTGTGAGGTCGCGGGTTAGTGTTAGCGAACGGGTTAGGATTAGGGGACGGGAGAGGGTCAGGCTTCGGGTAAGGGTTAGGGTTAGGGTTCGGGCTAGGGTTAGGTTTAGGGGACGGGGACGGTTAGGGTCCAGGGGAGGGTACGACAATGCTTTAGGGGCATCGTACGTGTGAGGGCGCGGGTTAGTGTTAGCGTACGGGTTAGGATTAGGGGACGCGTGAGGGTCAGGCTTCGGGGAAGGGTTAGGGTTAGGGTTCGGGCTAGGGTTAGGGTTAGGGGACGGGGACGGTTTAGGGTCTAGGGGAGGGTACGACAACGCTTTAGGGGGAGCGTACGTGTGAGGGCACGGGTTAGTGTTAGCGTACGGGTTAGGATTAGGGGACGGGTGAGGGTCAGGCTTCGGGGAAGGCTTAGGGTTAGGGTTCGGGCTAGGGTTAGGTTTAGGGGACGGGGACGGTTTAGGGTCCAGGGGAGGGTACGACAACGCTTTAGGGGGAGCGTACGTGTGATGGCGCGGGTTAGGGTTAGCGTACGGGTTAGGATTAGGGGACGGGTGAGGTTCAGGCTTCGGGGAAGGGTTAGGGTTAGGGTTCGGGCTAGGGTTAGGGTTAGGGGACGGGGACGGTTTAGGGTCCAGGGGAGGGTACTACAACGCTTTAGGGGGAGGGTACGTGTGAGGTCGCGGGTTAGTGTTAGCGAACGGGTTAGGATTAGGGGACGGGAGAGGGTCAGCTTCGGGTAAGGGTTAGGGTTAGGGTTCGGGCTAGGGTTAGGTTTAGGGGACGGGGACGGTTAGGGTCCAGGGGAGGGTACGACAACACTTTAGGGGTAGCGTACGTGTGAGGGCGCTGGTTAGTGTTAGCGTACGGGTTAGGATTAGGGGACGGGTGAGGGTCAGGCTTCGGGGAAGGGTTAGGGTTAGGGTTCGGGCTAGGGTTAGGGTTAGGGGACGGGGACGGTTTAGGGTCCAGGGGAGTGTACGACAACGCTTTAGGGGGAGAGTACACGTGAGGGCGAGGGTTAGTGTTAGTGTATGGTTTAGGATTAGGGGACGGGTGAGGGTCAGGCTTCGGGGAAGGGTTAGGGTTAGCGTTCGGGCCAGGGTTAGGGTTAGGGGACGGGGACGGTTTAGGGTCCAATGGAGGGTACGTCAATGCTTTAGGGGGAGTGTACGTGTGAGGGCGCGGGTTAGTGTTAGCGTACGGGTTAGGATTAGGGGACGGGTGAGGGTCAGGCTTCGGGGAAGGGTTAGGGATAGGGTTCGGGCTAGGGTTAGGGTTAGGGGACGGGGACGGTTTAGGATCCAGGGGAGGGTACGGCAACGCTTTAGGGGGAGCGTACGTGTGAGGGCGCGGGTTAGTGTTAGCGTACGGGTTAGGATTAGGAGACGGGTGAGGGTCAGGCTTCGGGGAAGGGTTAGGGTTAGGGTTCGGGCTAGGGTTAGGGTTAGGGGACGGGGACGGTTTAGGGTCCAGGGGAGAGTACGACAATGCTTTAGGGGGAGCGTACGTGTGAGGGCGCGGGTTAGTGTTAGCGTACGGGTTAGGATTAGGGGACGGGTGAGGGTCAGGCTTCGGGGAAGGGTTAGGGTTAGGGTTCGGGCTAGGGTTAGGGTTAGGAGATGGGGACCGTTTAGGGTCCAGGGGAGGGTACGACAACGCTTTAGGGGGAGCGTACGTGTGAGGGCGCGGGTTAGTGTTAGCGTACGGGTTAGGATTAGGGGACGGGTGAGGGTCAGGCTTCGGGGAAGGGTTAGGGTTCGGGCTAGGTTTAGGGTTAGGGGACGGGGACGGTTTAGGGTCTAGGGGAGGGTACGACAACGCTTTAGGGGGAGCGTACGTGTGAGGGCACGGGTTAGTGTTAGCGTACGGGTTAGGATTAGGGGACGGGTGAGGGTCAGGCTTCGGGGAAGGCTTAGGGTTAGGGTTCGGGCTAGGGTTAGGTTTAGGGGACGGGGACGGTTTAGGGTCCAGGGGAGGGTACGACAACGCTTTAGGGGGAGCGTACGTGTGATGGCGCGGGTTAGGGTTAGCGTACGGGTTAGGATTAGGGGACTGGTGAGGTTCAGGCTTCGGGGAAGGGTTAGGGTTAGGTTTCGGGCTAGGGTTAGGGTTAGGGGACGGGGACGGTTTAGGGTCCAGGGGAGGGTACTACAACGCTTTAGGGGGAGGGTACGTGTGAGGTCGCGGGTTAGTGTTAGCGAACGGGTTAGGATTAGGGGACGGGAGAGGGTCAGGCTTCGGGTAAGGGTTAGGGTTAGGGTTCGGGCTAGGGTTAGGTTTAGGGGACGGGGACGGTTAGGGTCCAGGGGAGGGTACGACAATGCTTTAGGGGCATCGTACGTGTGAGGGCGCGGGTTAGTGTTACCGTACGGGTTAGGTTTAGGGGACGCGTGAGGGTCAGGCTTCGGGGAAGGGTTAGGGTTAGGGTTCGGGCTAGGGTTAGGGTTAGGGGACGGGGACGGTTTAGGGTCTAGGGGAGGGTACGACAACGCTTTAGGGGGAGCGTACGTGTGAGGGCACGGGTTAGTGTTAGCGTACGGGTTAGGATTAGGGGACGGGTGAGGGTCAGGCTTCGGGGAAGGCTTAGGGTTAGGGTTCGGGCTAGGGTTAGGTTTAGGGGACGGGGACGGTTTAGGGTCCATGGGAGGGTACGACAACGCTTTAGGGGGAGCGTACGTGTGATGGCGCGGGTTAGTGTTAGCGTACGGGTTAGGATTAGGGGACGGGTGAGGTTCAGGCTTCGGGGAAGGGTTAGGGTTAGGGTTCGGGCTAGGGTTAGGGTTAGGGGACGGGGACGGTTTAGGGTCCAGGGGAGGGTACTACAACGCTTTAGGGGGAGGGTACGTGTGAGGTCGCGGGTTAGTGTTAGCGAACGGGTTAGGATTAGGGGACGGGAGAGGGTCAGCTTCGGGTAAGGGTTAGGGTTAGGGTTCGGGCTAGGGTTAGGTTTAGGGGACGGGGACGGTTAGGGTCCAGGGGAGGGTACGACAACACTTTAGGGGTAGCGTACGTGTGAGGGCGCTGGTTAGTGTTAGCGTACGGGTTAGGATTAGGGGACGGGTGAGGGTCAGGCTTCGGGGAAGGGTTAGGGTTAGGGTTCGGGCTAGGGTTAGGGTTAGGGGACGGGGACGGTTTAGGGTCCAGGGGAGTGTACGACAACGCTTTAGGGGGAGAGTACACGTGAGGGCGAGGGTTAGTGTTAGTGTATGGTTTAGGATTAGGGGACGGGTGAGGGTCAGGCTTCGGGGAAGTGTTAGGGTTAGGGTTCGGGCTAGGGTTAGGGTTAGGAGACGGGGACGGTTTAGGGTCCAGGGGAGGGTACGACAACGCTTTAAGGGGAGCGTACGTGTGAGGGCGCGGGTTAGTGTTAACGTACGGGTTAGGATTAGGGGACGGGTGAGGGTCAGGCTTCGGGGAAGGGTTAGGGTTAGGGTTCGGGCTAGGGTTAGGGTTAGGGGACGGGGACGGTTGGTGTCAAGGGGAGGGTACGACAACGCTTTAGGGGGAGCGTACGTGTGAGGGCGTGGGTTAGTGTTAACGTACGGGTTAGGATTAGGGTACGGGTGAGGGTTAGGCTTCGGGGAAGGGTTAGGGTTAGGGTTCGGACTAGGGTTAAGGGACGGGGACGGTTTAGGGTCCAGAGGAGTGTATGACAACGCTTTAGGGGGAGCGTACGTGTGAGGGCGTGGGTTAGTGTTACCGTACGGGTTAGGATTAGGAGACGGGTGAGGGTCAGGCTTCGGGGAAGGGTTAGGGTTAGGGTTCGGGCTAGGGTTAGGGTTAGGGGACGGGGACGGTTTAGGGTCCAAGGGAGGGTACGACAACGCTTTAGGGGGAGCGTACGTGAGAGGGCGCGGATTAGTGTTAGCGTACGTGTTAGGATTAGGGGACGGGTGAGGGTCAGGCTTCGGGGAAGGGTTAGGGTTAGGGTTCGGGCTAGGGTTAGGGTTAGGGGACGGGGACGGTTTGGGGTCCAGGGGAGGGTACGACAACGCTTTAGGGGGAGCGTACGTGTGAGGGCGTGGGTTAGTGTTAGCGTACGGCTTAGGATTAGGGGACGGGTGAGGGTCAGGCATCGGGGAAGGGTTAGGGTTAAGGTTCGGGCTAGGGTTAGGGTTAGGGGACGGGGACGGTTTAGGGTCCAGGGGAGGGTACGACAACGCTTTAGGGGGAGCGTACGTGTGAGGGCGCGGGTTAGTGTTAGCGTACGGGTTAGGATTAGGAGACGGGTGAGGGTCAGGCTTCGGGGAAGGGTTAGGGTTAGGGTTCGGGCTAGGGTTAGGGTTAGGGGACGGGGACGGTTTAGGGTCCAGGGGAGAGTACGACAACGCTTTAGGGGGAGCGTACGTGTGAGGGCGCGGGTTAGTGTTAGCGTACGGGTTAGGATTAGGGGACGGGTGAGGGTCAGGCTTCGGGGAAGGGTTAGGGTTAGGGTTCGGGCTAGGGTTAGGGTTAGGAGATGGGGACCGTTTAGGGTCCAGGGGAGGGTACGACAACGCTTTAGGGGGAGCGTACGTGTGACGGCGCGGGTTAGTGTTAGCGTACGGGTTAGGATTAGGGGACGGGTGAGGGTCAGGCTTCGGGGAAGGGTTAGGGTTCGGGCTAGGGTTAGGGTTAGGGGACGGGGACGGTTTAGGGTCTAGGGGAGGGTACGGCAACGCTTTAGGGGGAGCGTACGTGTGAGGGCACGGTTTAGTGTTAGCGTACGGGTTAGGATTAGGGGACGGGTGAGGGTCAGGCTTCGGGGAAGGCCTAGGGTTAGGGTTCGGGCTAGGGTTAGGTTTAGGGGACGGGGACGGTTTAGGGTCCACGGGAGGGTACGACAACGCTTTAGGGGGAGCGTACGTGTGATGGCGCGGGTTAGGGTTAGCGTAAGGGTTAGGATTAGGGGACGGGTGAGGTTCAGGCTTCGGCGAAGGGTTAAGGTTAGGGTTCGGGCTAGGGTTAGGGTTAGGGGACGGGGACGGTTTAGGGTCCAGGGGAGGGTACTACAACGCTTTAGGGGGAGGGTACGTGTGAGGTCGCGGGTTAGTGTTAGCGAACGGGTTAGGATTAGGGGACGGGTGAGGGTCAGGCTTCGGGTAAGGTTTAGGGTTAGGGTTCGGGCTAGGGTTAGTTTTAGGGGACGGGGACGGTTAGGGTCCAGGGGAGGGTACGACAACACTTTAGGGGTAGCGTACGTGTGAGGGCGCTGGTTAGTGTTAGCGTACGGGTTAGGATTAGGGGACGGGTGAGGGTCAGGCTTCGGGGAAGGGTTAGGGTTAGGGTTCGGGCTAGGGTTAGGGTTAGGGGACGGGGACGGTTTAGGGTCCAGGGGAGTGTACGACAACGCTTTAGGGGGAGAGTACATGTGAGGGCGAGCGTTAGTGTTAGTGTATGGTTTAGGATTAGGGAACGTGTGAGGGTCAGGCTTCGGGGAAGTGTTAGGTTTAGGGTTCGGGCTAGGGTTAGGGTTAGGAGACGGGGACGGTTTAGGGTCCAGGGGAGGTACGACAACGCTTTAGGGGGAGCGTACGTGTGAGGGCGCGGGTTAGTGTTAGCGTACGGGTTAGGATTAGGGGACGGGTGAGGGTCAGGCTTCGGGGAAGGGTTAGGGTTAAGGTTCGGGCTAGGGTTAGGGTTAGGGGACGGGGACGGTTTAGGGTCCAGGGGAGGGTACAACAACGTTTTAGGGGGAGCGTACGTTTGAGGGCGCGGGTTATTGTTAGCGTACGGATTAGGATTAGGGGACGGGTGAGGGTCAGTCTTCGGGGAAGGGTTAGGGTTAGGGTTCGAGCTAGGGTTAGGGTTAGGTGATGGCGACGGTTTGGGGTACAGGGGAGGGTACGACAATGCTTTAGGGGCAGCGTACGTGTGAGGGCACGGGTTAGTGTTAGCGTACGGGTTAGGATTAGGGGACGCGTGAGGGTCAGGCTTCGGGGAAGGGTTAGGGTTAGGGTTCGGGCTAGGGTTAGGGTTAGGTGACGGGGACGGTTTAGGGTCCAGGGGAGGGTACGACAACGCTTTAGGGGGAGCGTACGTGTGTGGGCGCGGGTTAGTGTTAGCATACGGGTTAGGATTAGGGGACCGGTGAGGGTCAGCCTTCGGGGAAGGGTTAGGGTTAGGGTTCGGGCTAGGGTTAGGGTTAGGGGACGGGGACGGTTTAGGTTCCAGGGGAGGGTACGACAACGCTTTAGGGGGAGCGTACGTGTGAGGGTGCGGGTTAGTGTTAGCGTACGGATTAGGATTAGGGGACGGGTGAGGGTCAGGCTTCGGGGAAGGGTTAGGGTTAGGGTTCGGGCTAGGGTTAGGGTTAGGGGACGGGGACGGTTTAGGGTCCAGGGGAGGGTACGACAACGCTTTAGGGGGAGCGTACGTGTGAGGGTGCGGGTTAGTGTTAGCGTACGGATTAGGATTAGGGGACGGGTGAGGGTCAGGCTTCGGGGAAGGGTTAGGGTTAGGGTTCGGGCTAGGGTTAGGGTTAGGGGACGGGGACTGTTTGGGGTCCAGGGGAGGGTACGACAACGCTTTAGGGGGAGCGTACGTGTGAGGGCATGGGTTAGTGTTAGCGTACGGCTTAGGATTAGGGGACGGGTGAGGGTCAGGCTTCGGGGAAGGCTTAGGGTTAAGGTTCGGGCTAGGGTTAGGGTTAGGGGACAGGGACGGTTTAGGGTCCAGGGGAGGGTACGACAACGCTTTAGGGGGAGCGTACGTCTGAGGGCACGGGTTATTGTTAGCGTACGGATTAGGATTAGGGGACGGGTGAGGGTCAGGCTTCGGGGAAGGGTTAGGGTTAAGGTTCGGGCTAGGGTTAGGGTTAGGGGACGGGGACGGTTTAGGGTCCAGGGGAGGGTACGACAACGCTTTAGGGGGAGCATACGTGTGAGGGCGCAGGTTAGTGTTAGCGTACGGATTAGGATTAGGGGACGGGTGAGGGTCTGGCTTCGGGGAAGGGTTAGAGTTAGGGTTCGGGCTAGGGTTAGGGTTAGGGGACGGGGACGGTTTAGGGTCCAGGGGAGGGTACGACAACGCTTTAGGGGGAGCGTACGTGTGAGGGCGCGGGTTAGTGTTAGCGTACGGGTTAGGATTAGGGGACGGGTGAGGGTCAGGCTTCGGGGAAGGGTTAGGGTTAGGGTTCGGGCTAGGGTTAGGGTTAGGGGACGGGGATGGTTCGTGTCAAGGGGAGGGTACGACAACGCTTTAGGGGGAGCGTACGTGTGAGGGCGTGGGTTAGTGTTAACGTACGGGTTAGGATTAGGGGACGGGTGAGGGTTAGGCTTCGGGGAAGGGTTAGGGTTAGGGTTCGGACTAGGGTTAAGGGACGGGGAAGGTTTAGGGTCCAGAGGAGTGTATGACAACGCTTTAGGGGGAGCGTACGTGTGAGGGCGCGGGTTAGTGTTAGCGTACGGGTTAGGATTAGGAGACGGGTGAGGGTCAGGCTTCGGGGAAGGGTTAGGGTTAGGGTTCGGGCTACGGTTAGGGTTAGGGGACGGGGACGGTTTAGGGTCCAGGGGAGGGTACAACAACGCTTTAGGGGGAGCGTACGTGTGAGGGCACGGGTTAGTGTTAGCGTACGGGTTAGGATTAGGGGACCGGTGAGGGTCAGGCTTTGGGGAAGGGTTAGGGTTAGGGTTTGGGCTAGGGTTAGGGTTAGGGGACGGGGACGGTTTAGGGTCCAGGGGAGGGTACGACAACACTTTAGGGGGAGAGTACGTGTGAGGGCGCGGGTTAGTGTTAGCGTACGGGTTAGGATTAGGGGACGTGTGAGGGTCAGGCTTCGGGGAAGGGTTAGGGTTAGCGTTCGGGCCAGGGTTAGGGTTAGGGGACGGGGACGGTTTAGGGTCCAATGGAGGGTACGTCAATGTTTTAGGGGGAGTGTACGTGTGAGGGCGCGGGTTAGTGTTAGCGTACGGGTTAGGATTAGGGGACGGGTGAGGGTCAGGCTTCGGGGAAGGGTTAGGGATAGGGTTCGGGCTAGGGTTAGGGTTAGGGGACGGGGACGGTTTAGGATCCAGCGGAGGGTACGACAACGCTTTAGGGGGAGCGTACGTGTGAGGGCGCGGGTTAGTGTTAGCGTACGGGTTAGGATTAGGAGACGGGTGAGGGTCAGGCTTCGGGGAAGGGTTAGGGTTAGGGTTCGGGCTAGGGTTAGGGTTAGGGGACGGGGACGGTTTAGGGTCCAGGGGAGAGTACGACAACGCTTTAGGGGGAGCGTACGTGTGAGGGCGCGGGTTAGTGTTAGCGTACGGGTTAGGATTAGGGGACGGGTGAGGGTCAGGCTTCGGGGAAGGGTTAGGGTTAGGGTTCGGGCTAGGGTTAGGGTTAGGAGATGGGGACCGTTTAGGGTCCAGGGGAGGGTACGACAACGCTTTAGGGGGAGCGTACGTGTGACGGCGTGGGTTAGTGTTAGCGTACGGGTTAGGATTAGGGGACGGGTGAGGGTCAGGCTTCGGGGAAGGGTTAGGGTTCGGGCTAGGGTTAGGGTTAGGGGACGGGGACGGTTTAGGGTCTAGGGGAGGGTACGA
This sequence comes from Stenella coeruleoalba, assembly GCF_951394435.1. Taxonomy (NCBI): domain Eukaryota; kingdom Metazoa; phylum Chordata; class Mammalia; order Artiodactyla; family Delphinidae; genus Stenella; species Stenella coeruleoalba. Next base: position 87,132 of record NW_027646438.1, on the reverse strand, counting down.
CAACGCTTTAGGGGGAGCGTACGTGTGAGGGCACGGTTTAGTGTTAGCGTACGGGTTAGGATTAGGGGACGGGTGAGGGTCAGGCTTCGGGGAAGGGTTAGGGTTAGGGTTCGGGCTAGGGTTAGGTTTAGGGGACGGGGACGGTTTAGGGTCCACGGGAGGGTACGACAACGCTTTAGGGGGAGCGTACGTGTGATGGCGCGGGTTAGGGTTAGCGTAAGGGTTAGGATTAGGGGACGGGTGAGGTTCAGGCTTCGGCGAAGGGTTAAGGTTAGGGTTCGGGCTAGGGTTAGGGTTAGGGGACGGGGACGGTTTAGGGTCCAGGGAAGGGTACTACAACGCTTTAGGGGGAGGGTACGTGTGAGGTCGCGGGTTAGTGTTAGCGAACGGGTTAGGATTAGGGGACGGGTGAGGGTCAGGCTTCGGGTAAGGTTTAGGGTTAGGGTTCGGGCTAGGGTTAGGTTTAGGGGACGGGGACGGTTAGGGTCCAGGGGAGGGTACGACAACACTTTAGGGGTAGCGTACGTGTGAGGGCGCTGGTTAGTGTTAGCGTACGGGTTAGGATTAGGGGACGGGTGAGGGTCAGGCTTCGGGGAAGGGTTAGGGTTAGGGTTCGGGCTAGGGTTAGGGTTAGGGGACGGGGATGGTTTAGGGTCCAGGGGAGTGTACGGCAACGCTTTAGGGGGAGAGTACACGTGAGGGCGAGGGTTAGTGTTAGTGTATGGTTTAGGATTAGGGGACGGGTGAGGGTCAGGCTTCGGGGAAGTGTTAGGGTTAGGGTTCGGGCTAGGGTTAGGGTTAGGAGACGGGGACGGTTTAGGTTCCAGGGGAGGGTACGACAACGCTTTAGGGGGAGCGTACGTGTGAGGGCGCGGGTTAGTGTTAGCGTACGGGTTAGGATTAGGGGACGGGTGAGGGTCAGGCTTCGGGGAAGTGTTAGGGTTAAGGTTCGGGCTAGGATTAGGGTTAGGGGACGGGGACGGTTTAGGGTCCAGGGGAGGGTACAACAACGTTTTAGGGGGAGCGTACGTTTGAAGGCGCGGGTTATTGTTAGCGTACGGATTAGGATTAGGGGACGGGTGAGGGTCAGTCTTCGGGGAAGGGTTAGGGTTAGGGTTCGAGCTAGGGTTAGGGTTAGGGGATGGCGACGGTTTGGGGTACAGGGGAGGGTACGACAATGCTTTAGGGGCAGCGTACGTGTGAGGGCGCGGGTTAGTGTTAGCGTACGGGTTAGGATTAGGGGACGCGTGAGGGTCAGGCTTCGGGGAAGGGTTAGGGTTAGGGTTCGGGCTAGGGTTAGGGTTAGGTGACGGGGACGGTTTAGGGTCCAGGGGAGGGTACGACAACGCTTTAGGGGGAGCGTACGTGTGTGGGCGCGGGTTAGTGTTAGCGTACGGGTTAGGATTAGGGGACGGGTGAGGGTCAGGCTTCGGGGAAAGGTTAGGGTTAGGGTTCGGGCTAGGGTTAGGGTAAGGGGACGGGGACGGTTTAGGGTCCTGGGGAGGGTACGACAACGCTTTAGGGGGAGCGTACGTGTGTGGGCGCGGGTTAGTGTTAGCGTACGGGTTAGGATTAGGGGACGGGTGAGGGTCAGGCTTCGGGGAAGGTTTAGGGTTAGGGTTCGGGCTAGGGTTAGGGTTAGGGGATGGGGACGGTTTACGGTCCAGGGGAGGGTACGACAACGCTTTAGGGGGAGCGTACGTGTGAGGGCGCGGGTTAGTGTTAGCATACGGGTTAGGATTAGGGGACCGGTGAGGGTCAGGCTTCGGGGAAGTGTTAGGGTTAGGGTTCAGGCTAGGGTTAGGGTTAGGGGACGGGGACGGTTTAGGTTCCAGGGGAGGGTACGACAACGCTTTAGGGGGAGCGTACGTGTGAGGGTGCGGGTTAGTGTTAGCGTACGGATTAGGATTAGGGGACGGGTGAGGGTCAGGCTTCGGGGAAGTGTTAGGGTTAGGGTTCGGGCTAGGGTTAGGGTTAGGGGACGGGGACGGTTTAGGGTCCAGGGGAGGGTACGACAACGCTTTAGGGGGAGCGTACGTGTGAGGGTGCGGGTTAGTGTTAGCGTACGGATTAGGATTAGGGGACGGGTGAGGGTCAGGCTTCGGGGAAGGGTTAGGGTTAGGGTTCGGGCTAGGGTTAGGGTTAGGGGACGGGGACTGTTTGGGGTCCAGGGGAGGGTACGACAACGCTTTAGGGGGAGCGTACGTGTGAGGGCATGGGTTAGTGTTAGCGTACGGCTTAGGATTAGGGGACGGGTGAGGGTCAGGCTTCGGGGAAGGGTTAGGGTTAAGGTTCGGGCTAGGGTTAGGGTTAGGGGACGGGGACGGTTTAGGGTCCAGGGGAGGGTACGACAACGCTTTAGGGGGAGCGTACGTCTGAGGCCGCGGGTTATTGTTAGCGTACGGGTTAGGATTAGGGGACGGGTGAGGGTCAGGCTTCGGGGAAGGGTTAGATTTAGGGTGCGGGCTAGGGTTAGGGTTAGGGGACGGGGACGGTTTAGGGTCCATGGGAGGGTACGACAACGCTTTAGGGGGAGCGTACGTGTGAGGGCGCGGGTTAGTGTTAGCGTACGTGTTAGGAATAGGGGACGGGTGAGGGTCTGGCTTCGGGGAAGGGTTAGGGTTGTGTTCGGGCTAGGGTTAGGTTTAGGGGACGGGGACGGTTTAGGGTCCAGGGGAGGGTACGACAACGCTTTAGGGGGAGCATACGTGTGAGGGCGCAGGTTAGTGTTAGCGTACGGATTAGGATTAGGGGACGGGTGAGGGTCTGGCTTCGGGGAAGGGTTAGAGTTAGGGTTCGGGCTAGGGTTAGGGTTAGGGGACGGGGACGGTTTAGGGTCCAGGGGAGGGTACGACAACGCTTTAGGGGGAGCGTACGTGTGAGGGCGCGGGTTAGTGTTAGCGTACGGGTTAGGATTAGGGGACGGGTGAGGGTCAGGCTTCGGGGAAGGGTTAGGGTTAGGGTTCGGGCTAGGGTTAGGGTTAGGGGACGGGGACGGTTCGTGTCAAGGGGAGGGTACGACAACGCTTTAGGGGGAGCGTACGTGTGAGGGCGTGGGTTAGTGTTAACGTACGGGTTAGGATTAGGGGACGGGTGAGGGTTAGGCTTCGGGGAAGGGTTAGGGTTAGGGTTCGGACTAGGGTTAAGGGACGGGGAAGGTTTAGGGTCCAGAGGAGTGTATGACAACGCTTTATGGGGAGCGTACGTGTGAGGGCGCGGGTTAGTGTTAGCGTACGGGTTAGGATTAGGAGACGGGTGAGGGTCAGGCTTCGGGGAAGGGTTAGGGTTAGGGTTCGGGCTAGGGTTAGGGTTAGGGGACGGGGACGGTTTAGGGTCCAAGGGAGGGTACGACAACGCTTTAGGGGGAGCGTACGTGTGAGGGCGCGGATTAGTGTTAGCGTACGTGTTAGGATTAGGGGACGGGTGAGGGTCAGGCTTCGGGGAAGGGTTAGGGTTCGGGTTCGGGCTAGGGTTAGGTTTAGGGGACGGTGACGGTTTAGGGTCCAGGGGAGGGTACCACAACGCTTTAGGGGGAGCGTACGTGTGAGGGCGCGGGTTAGGGTTAGCGTACGGGTTAGGATTAGGGGACGGGTGAGGGTCAGGCTTCGTGGAAGGGTTAGGGTTAGGGTTCGGGCTAGGGTTAGGGATAGGGGACGTGGACGGTTTAGGGTCCAGGGTGGGTACTACAACGCTTTAGGGGGAGGGTACGTGTGAGGTCGCGGGTTAGTGTTAGCGAACGGGTTAGGATTAGGGGACGGGTGAGGGTCAGGCTTCGGGTAAGGGTTAGGGTTAGGGTTCGGGCTAGGGTTAGGGTTAGGGGACGGGGACGGTTAGCGTCCAGGGGAGGGTACGACAACACTTTAGGGGTAGCGTACGTGTGAGGGCGCTGGTTAGTGTTAGCGTACGGGTTAGGATTAGGGGACGGGTGAGGGTCAGGCTTCGGGGAAGGGTTAGGGTTAGGGTTCGGGCTAGGGTTAGGGTTAGGGGACGGGGACGGTTTAGGGTCCAGGGGAGTGTACGACAACGCTTTAGGGGGAGAGTACACGTGAGGGCGAGGGTTAGTGTTAGTGTATGGTTTAGGATTAGGGGACGGGTGAGGGTCAGGCTTCGGGGAAGTGTTAGGGTTAGGGTTCGGGCTAGGGTTAGGGTTAGGAGACGGGGACGGTTTAGGGTCCAGGGGAGGGTACGACAATGCTTTAGGGGGAGCGTACGTGTGAGGGCGCGGGTTAGTGTTAGCGTACGGGTTAGGATTAGGGGACGGGTGAGGGTCAGGCTTCGGGGAAGGGTTAGGGTTAAGGTTCGGGCTAGGGTTAGGGTTAGGGGACGGGGACGGTTTAGGGTCCAGGGGAGGGTACGACAACGCTTTAGGGGGAGCGTACGTTTGAGGGCGGGGGTTATTGTTAGCGTACGGATTAGGATTAGGGGACGGGTGAGGGTCAGTCTTCGGGGAAGGGTTAGGGTTAGGGTTCGAGCTAGGGTTAGGGTTAGGGGATGGCGACGGTTTGGGGTACAGGGGAGGGTACCACAATGCTTTAGGGGCAGCGTACGTGTGAGGGCGCGGGTTAGTGTTAGCGTACGGGTTAGGATTAGGGGACGCGTGAGGGTCAGGCTTCGGGGAAGGGTTAGGGTTAGGGTTCGGGCTAGGGTTAGGGTTAGGGGACGGGGACGGTTTAGGGTCCAGGGGAGGGTACGACAACGCTTTAGGGGGAGCGTACGTGTGTGGGCGCGGGTTAGTGTTAGCGTACGGGTTAGGATTAGGGGACGTGTGAGGGTCAGGCTTCGGGGAAAGGTTAGGGTTAGGGTTCGGGCTAGGGTTAGGGTAAGGGGACGGGGACGGTTTAGGGTCCTGGGGAGGGTACGACAACGCTTTAGGGGGAGCGTACGTGTGTGGGCGCGGGTTAGTGTTAGCGTACGGGTTAGGATTAGGGGACGGGTGAGGGTCAGGCTTCGGGGAAGGTTTAGGGTTAGGGTTCGGGCTAGGGTTAGGGTTAGGGGACGGGGACGGTTCGTGTCAAGGGGAGGGTACGACAACGCTTTAGGGGGAGCGTACGTGTGAGGGCGTGGGTTAGTGTTAACGTACGGGTTAGGATTAGGGGACGGGTGAGGGTTAGGCTTCGGGGAAGGGTTAGGGTTAGGGTTCGGACTAGGGTTAAGGGACGGGGACGGTTTAGGGTCCAGAGGAGTGTATGACAACGCTTTAGGGGGAGCGTACGTGTGAGGGTGCGGGTTAGTGTTAGCGTACGGGTTAGGATTAGGAGATGGGTGAGGGTCAGGCTTCGGGGAAGGGTTAGGGTTAGGGTTCGGGCTAGGGTTAGGGTTAGGGGACGGGGACGGTTTAGGGTCCAAGGGAGGGTACGACAATGCTTTAGGGGGAGCGTACGTGTGAGGGCGCGGATTAGTGTTAGCGTACGTGTTAGGATTAGGGGACGGGTGTGGGTCAGGCTTCGGGGAAGGGTTAGGGTTCGGGTTCGGGCTAGGGTTAGGTTTAGGGGACGGTGACGGTTTAGGGTCCAGGGGAGGGTACCACAACGCTTTAGGGGGAGCGTACGTGTGAGGGCGCGGGTTAGGGTTAGCGTACGGGTTAGGATTAGGGGACGGGTGAGGGTCAGGCTTCGTGGAAGGGTTAGGGTTAGGGTTCGGGCTAGGGTTAGGGATAGGGGACGTGGACGGTTTAGGGTCCAGGGTGGGTACGACAACGCTTTAGGGGGAGCGTACGTGTGAGGGCGTGGGTTAGTGTTAGCGTACGGGTTAGGATTAGGGGACGGGTGAGGGTCAGGCTTCGGGGAAGTGTTAGGGTTAGGGTTCGGGCTAGGGTTAGGGTTAGGGGTCGGGGACGGTTTAGGGTCCAGGGGAGGGTACGACAATGCTTTAGGGGGAGCATACGTGTGAGGGGACGGGTTAGTGTTAGCGTACGGCTTAGGATTAGGGGACGGGTGAGGGTCAGGCTTCGGGGAAGAGTTAGGGTTAGGGTTCGGGTAGGGTTAGGGTTAGCGGACGGGGACGATTTAGGGTCCAGGAGAGGGTACGACAACACTTTAGGGGTAGCGTATGTGTGAGGGCGCTGGTTAGTGTTAGCGTACGGGTTAGGATTAGGGGACTGGTGAGGGTCAGGCTTCGGGGAAGGGTTAGGGTTAGGGTTCGGGCTAGGGTTAGGGTGAGGGGACGGGGACGGTTTAGGGTCCAGGGGAGGGTACGACAACGCTTTAGGGGGAGAGTACACGTGAGGGCGCGGGTTAGTGTTAGCGTACGGTTAGGATTAGGGGAAGGGTGAGGGTCAGGCTTCGGGGAAGTGTTAGGGTTAGGGTTCGGGCTAGGGTTAGGGTTAGGGGTCGGGGTTGGTTTAGGGTCTAGGGGAGGGTACGACAACGCTTTAGGGGGAGCGTACGTGTGAGGGCGCGGATTAGTGTTAGGGTACGGGTTAGGATTAGGGGACGGGTGAGGGTCAGGCTTCGGGGAAAGGTTAGGGTTAGGGTACGGGCTAGGGTTAGTGTAAGGGGACGGGGACGGTTTAGGGTCCAGGGGAGGGTACGACAACGCTTTAGGGGGAGCGTACGTGTGAGGGCACGGGTTAGTGTTAGCGTACGGGTTAGGAATAGGGGATGGGTGAGGGTCAGGCTTCGGGGAAGGGTTAGGGTTAGGGTTCGGGCTACGGTTAGGGTTAGGGGATGGGGATGGTTTAGGGTCCAGGGGAGGGTACGACAACGCTTTAGGGGGAGCGTACGTGTGAGGGCGCGGGTTAGTGTTAGCGTACGGGTTAGGATTAGGGGACGGGTGATGGTCAGGCTTCGGTTAAGGGTTAGGGTTAGGGTTCGGGCTAGGGTTAGGGTTAGGGGACGGGGACGGTTTACTGTCCAGGGGAGGGTATGACAACGCTTTAGGGGGAGCGTACGTGTGAGGGCGCGGGTCAGTGTTAGCGTACGGATTAGGATTAGGGGACGGGTGAGGGTCAGGCTTCGGGGAAGGGTTAGGGTTAGGGTTCGGGCTAGGGTTAGGGTTAGGGGACGGGGACGGTTTAGGGTCCAGGGGAGGGTACGACAACGCTTTAGGGGGAGCGTACCTGTGAGGGTGCGGGTTAGTGTTAGCGTACGGGTTAGGATTAGGGGACGGGTGAGGGTCAGGCTTCGGGGAAGGGTTAGGGTTAGGGTTCGGGCTAGGGTTAGGGTTAGGGGACGGGGACGGTTTAGGGTCCAGGGGAGGGTACGACAACGCTTTAGGGGGAGCGTACGTGTGAGGGCGTGGGTTAGTGTTAACGTACGGGTTAGTATTAGGGGACGGGTGAGGGTCAGGCTTCGGGGAAGGGTTAGGGTTAGGGTTCGGACTAGGGTTAAGGGACGGGGACGGTTTAGGGTCCAGAGGAGTGTACGACAACGCTTTAGGGGGAGGGTACGTGTGAGGGCGTGGGTTAGTGTTAGCGTACGGGTTAGGATTAGGGGACGTGTGAGGGTCAGGCTTCGGGGAAGTGTTAGGGTTAGGGTTCGGGCTATGGTTAGGGTTAGGGGACGGGGACGGTTTAGGGTCCAGGGGAGGGTACGACAACACTTTAGGGGTAGCGTACGTGTGAGGGCGCTGGTTAGTGTTAGCGTACGGGTTAGGATTAGGGGACGGGTGAGGGTCAGGCTTCGGGGAAGGGTTAGGGTTAGGGTTCGGGCTAGGGTTAGTGTTAGGGGACGGGGACGGTTTAGTGTCCAGGGGAGGGTATGACAACGCTTTAGGGGGAGCGTACGTGTGAGGGCGCGGGTTAGTGTTAGCGTACGGATTAGGATTAGGGGACGGGTGAGGGTCAGGCTTCGGGGAAGGGTTAGGGTTAGGGTTCGGGCTAGGGTTAGGGTAAGGGGACGGGGACGGTTTAGGGTCCAGGGGAGGGTACGACAACGCTTTAGGGGGAGCGTACCTGTGAGGGCGCGGGTTAGTGTTAGCGTACGGGTTAGGATTAGGGGACGGGTGAGGGTCAGGCTTCGGGGAAGGGTTAGGGTTAGGGTTCGGGCTAGGGTTAGGGTTAGGGGACGGGTACAGTTTAGGGTCCAGGGGAGGGTACGACAACGCTTTAGGGGGAGCGTACGTGTGAGGGCGTGGGTTAGTGTTAGCGTACGGGTTAGTATTAGGGGACGGGTGAGGGTCAGGCTTCAGGGAAGTGTTAGGGTTAGGGTTCGGACTAGGGTTAAGGGACGGGGACGGTTTAGGGTCCAGAGGAGTGTACAACAACGCTTTAGGGGGAGCGTACGTGTGAGGGCGCGGGTTAGTGTTACCGTACGGCTTAGGATTAGGGGACGGGTGAGGGTCAGGCTTGGGGGAAGGGTTAGGGTTAGCGTTCGGGCTAGGGTTAGGGTTAGGGGACGGGGACGGTTTAGGGTCCAGGGGAGGGTACTACAACGCTTTAGGGGGAGGGTACGTGTGAGGGCGTGGGTTAGTGTTAGCGTACGGGTTAGGATTAGGGGACGTGTGAGGGTCAGGCTTCGGGGAAGTGTTAGGGTTAGGGTTCGGGCTATGGTTAGGGTTAGGGGACGGGGACGGTTTAGGTTCCAGGGGAGGGTACGACAACACTTTAGGGGTAGCGTATGTGTGAGGGCGCTGGTTAGTGTTAGCGTACGGGTTAGGATTAGGGGACGGCTGAGGGTCAGGCTTCGGGGAAGGCTTAGGGTTAGGGTTCGGGCTAGGGTTAGGGTTAGGGGACGGGGACGGTTTAGGGTCCAGGGGAGGGTACGACAACGCTTTAGGGGGAGCGTACGTGTGAGGGCACGGGTTAGTGTTAGCGTACGGGTTAGGATTAGGGGACGGGTGAGGGTCAGGCTTCGGGGAAGGGTTAGGGTTAGGGTTCGGGCTAGGGTTAGGTTTAGGGGACGGGGACGGTTTAGGGTCCAGGGGAGGGTACGACAACGCTTTAGGGGGAGCGTACGTGTGAGGGCGCGGGTTAGTGTTAGCGTATGGGTTAGGATTATGGGACGGGTGAGCGTCAGGCTTCGGGGAAGGGTTAGGGTTAGGGTTCGGGCTAGGGTTAGGGTTAGGTGACGGGGACGGTTTAGGGTCCAGGGGAGGGTACGACAACGCTTTAGGTGGAGCGTACGTGTGAGGGCGCGGGTTAGTGTTAGCGTACGGTTTAGGATAGGGGACGGGTGAGGGTCAGGCTTCGGGGAAGTGTTAGGGTTAGGGTTCGGGCTAGGGTTAGGGTTAGGGGACGGGGACGGTTCAGGGTCCAGGGGACGGTACGACAACGCTTTAGGGGGAGCGTACGTGTGAGGGCGCGGGTTAGTGTTAGCGTACGGGTTAGGATTATGGGACGGGTGAGGGTCAGGCTTCGGGGAAGGGTTAGGGTTAGGGTTCGGGCTAGGGTTAGGGTTAGGGGACGGGGACGGTTTAGGGTCAAGGGGAGGGTACGACAACGCTTTAGGGGGAGAGTACGTGTGAGGGCGCGGGTTAGTGTTAACATACGGGTTAGGATTAGGGGACGGGTGAGGGTCAGGCTTCGGGGAAGGGTTTGGGTTAGGGTTCGGGCTAGGGTTAGGGTTAGGTGACGGGGACGGTTTAGGGTCCAGGGTAGGGTACGACAACGCTTTAGGGGGAGCGTACGTGTGTGGGCGCGGGTTAGTGTTAGCGTACGGGTTAGGATTAGGGGACGGGTGAGGGTCATCATTCGGGGAACGGATAGGGTTAGGGTTCAGGCTAGGGTTAGGGTTAGGGGACGGGGACGGTTTAGGGTCCAGGGGAGGGTACCACAACGCTTTAGGGGGAGCGTACGTGTGAGGGCGCGGGTTAGGGTTAGCGTACGGGTTAGGATTAGGGGACGGGTGAGGGTCAGGCTTCGTGGAAGGGTTAGGGTTAGGGTTCGGGCTAGGGTTAGGGATAGGGGACGTGGACGGTTTAGGGTCCAGGGTGGGTACGACAACGCTTTAGGGGGAGCGTACGTGTGAGGGCGTGGGTTAGTGTTAGCGTACGGGTTAGGATTAGGGGACGGGTGAGGGTCAGGCTTCGGGGAAGTGTTAGGGTTAGGGTTCGGGCTAGGGTTAGGGTTAGGGGTCGGGGACGGTTTAGGGTCCAGGGGAGGGTACGACAATGCTTTAGGGGGAGCATACGTGTGAGGGGACGGGTTAGTGTTAGCGTACGGCTTAGGATTAGGGGACGGGTGAGGGTCAGGCTTCGGGGAAGAGTTAGGGTTAGGGTTCGGGTAGGGTTAGGGTTAGGGGACGGGGACGATTTAGGGTCCAGGGGAGGGTACGACAACACTTTAGGGGTAGCGTATGTGTGAGGGCGCTGGTTAGTGTTAGCGTACGGGTTAGGATTAGGGGACTGGTGAGGGTCAGGCTTCGGGGAAGGGTTAGGGTTAGGGTTCGGGCTAGGGTTAGGGTGAGGGGACGGGGACGGTTTAGGGTCCAGGGGAGGGTACGACAACGCTTTAGGGGGAGAGTACACGTGAGGGCGCGGGTTAGTGTTAGCGTACGGTTAGGATTAGGGGAAGGGTGAGGGTCAGGCTTCGGGGAAGTGTTAGGGTTAGGGTTCGGGCTAGGGTTAGGGTTAGGGGTCGGGGTTGGTTTAGGGTCCAGGGGAGGGTACGACAACGCTTTAGGGGGAGCGTACGTGTGAGGGCGCGGATTAGTGTTAGGGTACGGGTTAGGATTAGGGGACGGGTGAGGGTCAGGCTTCGGGGAAAGGTTAGGGTTAGGGTTCGGGCTAGGGTTAGTGTAAGGGGACGGGGACGGTTTAGGGTCCAGGGGAGGGTACGACAACGCTTTAGGGGGAGCGTACGTGTGAGGGCACGGGTTAGTGTTAGCGTACGGGTTAGGAATAGGGGATGGGTGAGGGTCAGGCTTCGGGGAAGGGTTAGGGTTAGGGTTCGGGCTACGGTTAGGGTTAGGGGATGGGGATGGTTTAGGGTCCAGGGGAGGGTACGACAACGCTTTAGGGGGAGCGTACGTGTGAGGGCGCGGGTTAGTGTTAGCGTACGGGTTAGGATTAGGGGACGGGTGATGGTGAGGCTTCGGTTAAGGGTTAGGGTTAGGGTTCGGGCTAGGGTTAGGGTTAGGGGACGGGGACGGTTTAGTGTCCAGGGGAGGGTATGACAACGCTTTAGGGGGAGCGTACGTGTGAGGGCGCGGGTCAGTGTTAGCGTACGGATTAGGATTAGGGGACGGGTGAGGGTCAGGCTTCGGGGAAGGGTTAGGGTTAGGGTTCGGGCTAGGGTTAGGATTAGGGGACGGGGACGGTTTAGGGTCCAGGGGAGGGTACGACAACGCTTTAGGGGGAGCGTACCTGTGAGGGCGCGGGTTAGTGTTAGCGTACGGGTTAGGATTAGGGGACGGGTGAGGGTCAGGCTTCGGGGAAGGGTTAGGGTTAGGGTTCGGGCTAGGGTTAGGGTTAGGGGACGGGGACGGTTTAGGGTCCAGGGAAGGGTACGACAACGCTTTAGGGGGAGCGTACGTGTGAGGGCGTGGGTTAGTGTTAACGTACGGGTTAGTATTAGGGGACGGGTGAGGGTCAGGCTTCGGGGAAGGGTTAGGGTTAGGGTTCGGACTAGGGTTAAGGGACGGGGACGGTTTAGGGTCCAGAGGAGTGTACGACAACGCTTTAGGGGGAGCGTACGTGTGAGGGCGCGGGTTAGTGTTAGCGTACGGGTTAGGATTAGGGGACGGGTGAGGGTCAGGCTTGGGGGAAGGGTTAGGGTTATCGTTCGGGCTAGGGTTAGGGTTAGGGGACGGGGACGGTTTAGGGTCCAGGGGAGGGTACTACAACGCTTTAGGGGGAGGGTACGTGTGAGGGCGTGGGTTAGTGTTAGCGTACGGGTTAGGATTAGGGGACGTGTGAGGGTCAGGCTTCGGGGAAGTGTTAGGGTTAGGGTTCGGGCTATGGTTAGGGTTAGGGGACGGGGACGGTTTAGGGTCCAGGGGAGGGTACGACAACACTTTAGGGGTAGCGTACGTGTGAGGGCGCTGGTTAGTGTTAGCGTACGGGTTAGGATTAGGGGACGGGTGAGGGTCAGGCTTCGGGGAAGGGTTAGGGTTAGGGTTCGGGCTAGGGTTAGGGTTAGGGGACGGGGACGGTTTAGGGTCCAGGGGAGGGTACGACAACACTTTAGGGGTAGCGTACGTGTGAGGGCGCTGGTTAGTGTTAGCGTACGGGTTAGGATTAGGGGACGGGTGAGGGTCAGGCTTCGGCGAAGGGTTAGGTTTAGGGTTCGGGCTAGGGTTAGGGTGAGGGGACGGGGACGATTTAGGGTCCAGGGGAGGGTACGACAACGCTTTAGGGGGAGAGTACGCGTGAGGGCGCGGGTTAGTGTTAGCGTACGTGTTAGGATTAGGGGAAGGGTGAGGGTCAGGCTTCGGGGAAGGGTTAGGGTTAGGGTTCGGGCTAGGGTTAGGGTTAGGGAACGGGGATGGTTTAGGGTCCAGGGGGGGTACGACAACGCTATAGGGGGAGCGTACGTGTGAGGGCGCGGGTTAGTGTTAGCGTACGGTTAGGATTAGGGGATGGGTGAGGGTTAGGCTTCGGGGAAGGGTTAGGGTTAGGGTTCGGGCTAGGGTTAGGGTTAGGGGACGGGGACGGTTTAGGGTCCAGGGGAGGGTACAACAACACTTTAGGGGGAGCGTACGTGTGAGGGCGCGGGTTAGTGTTACCGTACGGCTTAGGATTAGGGGACGGGTGAGGGTCAGTCTTTGGGGAAGTGTTAGGGTTAGGGTTCGGGCTAGGGTTAGGGTTAGGGGACAGGGACGGTTTAGGGTCCATGGGAGGGTACGACAACGCTTTAGGGGAAGAGTACGTGTGAGGGCGCGGGTTAGTGTTAGCGTACGGGTTAGGATTAGGGGACGGGTGAGGGTCAGGCTTCGGGGAAGGGTTAGGGTTAGGGTTCGGACTAGGGTTAGGGTTAGGGGACGGGGACGGTTTAGGGTCCAGGGGAGGGTACGACAACGCTTTAGGGGGAGCGTACGTGTGAGGGCGCGGGTTAGTGTTAGCGTACGGGTTAGGATTAGGGGACGGGTGAGGGTCAGGCTTCGGGGAAGGGTTAGGGTTAGGATTTGGGCTAGGGTTAAGGTTAGGGGACGGGGATGGTTTAGGATCCAGGGGAGGGTACGACAACGCTTTAGGGGGAGCGCACGTGTGAGGGCGCGGGTTAGTGTTAGCGTACGGGTTAGGATTATGGGACGGGTGAGGGTCAGGCTTCGGGGAAGGGTTAGGGTTAGGGTTCGGGCTAGGGTTAGGGTTAGGGGACGGGGACGGTTTAGGGTCCAGGGGAGGGTACGACAACGCTTTAGGGGGAGCGTACGTGTGACGGCGCGGATTAGTGTTAGGGTACGGGTTAGGATTAGGGGACGGGTGAGGGTCAGGCTCGGGGAAGGGTTAGGGTTAGGGTTCGTGCTAGAGTTAGGGTTAGGGGACGGGGACGGTTTAGTGTCCAGGGGAGGGTATGACAACGCTTTAGGGGGAGCGTACGTGTGAGGGCGCGGGTTAGTGTTAGCGTACGGATTAGGATTAGGGGACGGGTGAGGGTCAGGCTTCGGGGAAGGGTTAGGGTTAGGGTTCGGGCTAGGGTTAGGGTAAGGGGACGGGGACGGTTTAGGGTCCAGGGGAGGGTACGACAACGCTTTAGGGGGAGCGTACCTGTGAGGGCGCGGGTTAGTGTTAGCGTACGGGTTAGGATTAGGGGACGGGTGAGGGTCAGGCTTCGGGGAAGGGTTAGGGTTAGGGTTCGGGCTAGGGTTAGGGTTAGGGGACGGGTACAGTTTAGGGTCCAGGGGAGGGTACGACAACGCTTTAGGGGGAGCGTACGTGTGAGGGCGTGGGTTAGTGTTAGCGTACGGGTTAGTATTAGGGGACGGGTGAGGGTCAGGCTTCAGGGAAGGGTTAGGGTTAGGGTTCGGACTAGGGTTAAGGGACGGGGACGGTTTAGGGTCCAGAGGAGTGTACAACAACGCTTTAGGGGGAGCGTACGTGTGAGGGCGCGGGTTAGTGTTACCGTACGGCTTAGGATTAGGGGACGGGTGAGGGTCAGGCTTGGGGGAAGGGTTAGGGTTAGCGTTCGGGCTAGGGTTAGGGTTAGGGGACGGGGACGGTTTAGGGTCCAGGGGAGGGTACTACAACGCTTTAGGGGGAGGGTACGTGTGAGGGCGTGGGTTAGTGTTAGCGTACGGGTTAGGATTAGGGGACGTGTGAGGGTCAGGCTTCGGGGAAGTGTTAGGGTTAGGGTTCGGGCTATGGTTAGGGTTAGGGGACGGGGACGGTTTAGGTTCCAGGGGAGGGTACGACAACACTTTAGGGGTAGCGTACGTGTGAGGGCGCTGGTTAGTGTTAGCGTACGGGTTAGGATTAGGGGACGGCTGAGGGTCAGGCTTCGGGGAAGGCTTAGGGTTAGGGTTCGGGCTAGGGTTAGGGTTAGGGGACGGGGACGGTTTAGGGTCCAGGGGAGGGTACGACAACGCTTTAGGGGGAGCGTACGTGTGAGGACACGGGTTAGTGTTAGCGTACGGGTTAGGATTAGGGGACGGGTGAGGGTCAGGCTTCGGGGAAGGGTTAGGGTTAGGGTTCGGGCTAGGGTTAGGTTTAGGGGACGGGGACGGTTTAGGGTCCAGGGGAGGGTACGACAACGCTTTAGGGGGAGCGTACGTGTGAGGGCGCGGGTTAGTGTTAGCGTATGGGTTAGGATTATGGGACGGGTGAGCGTCAGGCTTCGGGGAAGGGTTAGGGTTAGGGTTCGGGCTAGGGTTAGGGTTAGGTGACGGGGACGGTTTAGGGTCCAGGGGAGGGTACGACAACGCTTTAGGTGGAGCGTACGTGTGAGGGCGCGGGTTAGTGTTAGCGTACGGTTTAGGATTAGGGGACGGGTGAGGGTCAGGCTTCGGGGAAGTGTTAGGGTTAGGGTTCGGGCTAGGGTTAGGGTTAGGGGACGGGGACGGTTCAGGGTCCAGGGGACGGTACGACAACGCTTTAGGGGGAGCGTACGTGTGAGGGCGCGGGTTAGTGTTAGCGTACGGGTTAGGATTCTGGGACGGGTGAGGGTCAGGCTTCGGGGAAGGGTTAGGGTTAGGGTTCGGGCTAGGGTTAGGGTTAGGGGACGGGGACGGTTTAGGGTCAAGGGGAGGGTACGACAACGCTTTAGGGGGAGCGTACGTGTGAGGGCGCGGGTTAGTGTTAACATACGGGTTAGGATTAGGGGACGGGTGAGGGTCAGGCTTCGGGGAAGGGTTTGGGTTAGGGTTCGGGCTAGGGTTAGGGTTAGGTGACGGGGACGGTTTAGGGTCCAGGGTAGGGTACGACAACGCTTTAGGGGGAGCGTACGTGTGTGGGCGCGGGTTAGTGTTAGCGTACGGGTTAGGATTAGGGGACGGGTGAGGGTCATCATTCGGGGAACGGATAGGGTTAGGGTTCAGGCTAGGGTTAGGGTTAGGGGACGGGGACGGTTTAGGGTCCAGGGGAGGGTACGACAACGCTTTAGGGGGAGCGTACGTGTGAGGGCGCGGGTTAGTGTTAGCGTACGGCTTAGGATTAGGGGACGGGTGAGGGTCAGGCTTCGGGGAAGGGTTACGGTTAGCGTTCGGGCTAGGGTTAGGGTTAGGGGATGGGGACGGTTTAGGGTCCAGGGGAGGGTACGACAACACTTTAGGGGGAGCGTACGTGTGAGGGCGAGGGTTAGTGTTAGCGTACGGGTTAGTATTAGGGGACGGGTGAGGGTCAGGCTTCGGGGAAAGGTTAGGGTTAGGGTTCGGGCTAGGGTTAGGGTAAGGGGACGGGGACGGTTTAGGTTCCAGGGGAGGGTACAACAACGCTTTAGGGGGAGCGTACGTGTGAGGGCACGGGTTAGTGTTAGCGTACGGGTTAGGATTAGGGGACGTGTGAGGGTCAGGCTTCGGGGAAGGGTTAGGGTTAGGGTTCGGGCTAGGGTTAGGGTTAGGGGACGGGGATGGTTTAGGGTCCAGGGGAGGGTACGACAACGCTTTAGGGGGAGCGTACGTGTGAGGGCGTGGGTTAGTGTTAGCGTACAGGTTAGGATTAGGGGACGGGTGAGGGTCAGGCTTCGGGGAAGGGTTAGGGTTAGGGTTTGGGCTAGGGTTAGGGTTAGGGGACCGGGACGGTTTAGGGTCCAGGGGAGGGTATGACAACGCTTTAGGGGGAGCGTACGTGTGAGGGCGCGGGTTACTGTTAGCGTACGGGTTAGGATTAGGGGACGGGTGAGTGTCAGGCTTCGGGGAAGGGTTAGGGTTAGGGTTCGGGCTAGGGTTAGGGTTAGGTGACGGGGACGGTTTAGGGTCGAGGGGAGGGTACGACAACGCTTTAGGGGGAGCGTACGTGTGAGGGCGCGGGTTAGTGTTAGCGTACGGTTTAGGATTAGGGGACGGGTGAGGGTCAGGCTTCGGGGAAGTGTTAGGGTTAGGGTTCGGGCTAGGGTTAGGGTTAGGGGACGGGGACGGTTCAGGGTCCAGGGGACGGTACGACAACGCTTTAGGGGGAGCGTACGTGTGAGGGCGCGGGTTAGTGTTAACATACGGGTTAGGATTAGGGGACGGGTGAGGGTCAGGCTTCGGGGAAGGGTTTGGGTTAGGGTTCGGCTAGGGTTAGGGTTAGGGGACGGGGACGGTTTAGGGTCCAGGGTAGGGTACGACAACGCTTTAGGGGGAGCGTACGTGTGAGGTCGCGGGTTAGTGTTAGCGTACGGGTTAGGATTAGGGGACGGGTGAGGGTCATCCTTCGGGGAACGGATAGGGTTAGGGTTCAGGCTACGGTTAGGGTTAGGGGACGGGGACGGTTTAGGGTCCAGGGGAGGGTACGACAACACTTTAGGGGGAGCGTACGTGTGAGGGCGCGGGTTAGTGTTAGCGTACGGCTTAGGATTAGGGGACGGGTGTGGGTCAGGCTTCGGGGAAGGGTTACGGTTAGCGTTCGGGCTAGGGTTAGGGTTAGGGGACGGGGACGGTTTAAAGTCCAGGGGAGGGTACGACAACACTTTAGGGGGAGCGTACGTGTGAGGGCGAGGGTTAGTGTTAGCGTACGGGTTAGTATTATGGGACGGGTGAGGGTCAGGCTTCGGGGAAAGGTTAGGGTTAGGGTTCGGGCTAGGGTTAGGGTAAGGGGACGGGGACAGTTTAGGGTCCAGGGGAGGGTACAACAACGCTTTAGGGGGAGCGTACGTGTGAGGGCACGGGTTAGTGTTAGCGTACGGGTTAGGATTAGGGGACGGGTGAGGGTCAGGCTTCAGGGAAGGGTTAGGGTTAGGGTTCGGGCTAGGGTTAGGGTTAGGGGACGGGGACGGTTTAGGGTCCAGGGGAGGGTACGACAACGCTTTAGGGGGAGCGTACGTGTGAGGGCGTGGGTTAGTGTTAGCGTACAGGTTAGGATTAGGGGACGGGTGAGGGTCAGGCTTCGGGGAAGGGTTAGGGTTAGGGTTCGGGCTAGGGTTAGGGTTAGGGGACGGGGACGGTTTAGGGTCCAGGGGAGGGTATGACAACGCTTTAGGGGGAGCGTACGTGTGAGGGCGTGGGTTAGTGTTAGCGTACGGGTTAGGATTAGGGGACGGGTGAGGGTCAGGCTTCGGGGAAGGGTTAGGGTTAGGGTTCGGGCTAGGGTTAGGGTTAGGGGACGGGGACGGTTTAGGGTCCAGGGGAGGGTACGACAACGCTTTAGGGATAGTGTACGTGTGAGGGGGCGGATTAGTGTTAGCGTACGGGTTAGGATTAGGGGACGGGTGAGGGTCAGGCTTCGGGGAAGGGTTAGGGTTAGGGTTCGGGCTAGGGTTAGGGTTAGGGGACGGGGACGGTTTGGGGTCCAGGGGAGGGTACGACAACGCTTTAGGGGGAGCGTACGTGTGAGGGCGTGGGTTAGTGTTAACGTACGGGTTAGGAATAGGGGACGGGTGAGGGTCAGGCTTCAGGGAAGTGTTAGGGTTAGGGTTCGGACTAGGGTTAAGGGACGTGGACGGTTTAGGGTCCAGAGGGGTGTATGACAACGCTTTAGGGGGAGCGTACGTGTGAGGGCGTGGGTTAGTGTTAGCGTACGGGTTAGGATTAGGGGACGGGTGAGGGTCAGGCTTCGGGGAAGGGTTAGGGTTAGGGTTTGGGCTAGGGTTAGGGTTAGGGGACGGGGACGGTTTAGGGTCCAGGGGAGGGTACGACAACGCTTTAGGGGGAGCGTACGTGTGAGGGCGCGGGTTAGTGTTAGCGTACGGGTTAGGATTATGGGAGGTGCGAGGGTCAGGCTTCAGGGAAGTGTTAGGGTTAGCGTTCGGGCTAGGGTTAGGGTTAGGGGACGGGGACGGTTTAGGGTCCAGAGGCGGGTACGACAACGCTTTAGGGGGACCGTACGTGTCAGGGCGCGGGTTAGTGTTAGCGTACGGGTTAGGATTAGGGGACGGGTGAGGGTCAGGCTTCGGGGAAGGGTTAGGGTTAGGGTTCGGGCTAGGGTTAGGGTTAGGGGACGGGGACGGTTTAGGGTCCAGGGGAGGGAACGACAACACTTTAGGGGTAGCGTACGTGTGAGGGCGCTGGTTAGTGTTAGCGTACGGGTTAGGATTATGGCACAGGTGAGGGTCAGGCTTCGGGGAAGGGTTAGGGTTAGGGTTCGGGCTAGGGTTAGGGTTAGGGGACGGGGACGGTTTAGGGTCCAGGGGAGGGTACGACAACGCTTTAGGGGGAGCGTACATGTGAGGGCTCGGGTTAGTGTTACCGTACGGCTTAGGATTAGGGGACGGGTGAGGGTCAGGCTTCGGGGAAGGGTTACGGTTAGCGTTCGGGCTAGGGTTAGGGTTAGGGGACGGGGACGGTTTAGGGTACAGGGGAGGGTACGACAACACTTTAGGGGGAGCGTACGTGCGAGGGCGTGGGTTAGTGTTAGCGTACGGGTTAGGATTAGGGGACGGGTGAGGGTCAGGCTTCGGGGAAAGGTTAGGGATAGGGTTCGGGCTAGGGTTAGGGTAAGGGGACGGGGACGGTTTAGGGTCCTGGGGAGGGTACGACAACGCTTTAGGGGGAGCGTACGTGTGTGGGCGCGGGTTAGTGTTAGCGTACGGGTTAGGATTAGGGGACGGGTGAGGGTCAGGCTTCGGGGAAGGGTTAGGGTTAGGGTTCGGGCTAGGGTTAGGGTTAGGGTTCATTCTAGGGTTAGGGTTAGGGGATGGGGACGGTTTAGGGTCCAGGGGAGGGTACGACAACGCTTTAGGGGGAGCGTACGTGTGAGGGCGCGGGTTAGTGTTAGCGTACGGGTTAGGATTAGGGGACGGGTGAGGGTCAGGCTTTGGGGAAGGGTTAGGGTTAGGTTTCGGGCTAGGGTTAGGGTTAGGGGACGGGGACGGTTTAGGGTCCAGGGGAGGGTACGACAACGCTTTAGGGGGAGCGTATGTGTGAGGGCGCGGGTTAGTGTTAGCATACGGGTTAGGATTAGGGGACGGGTGAGGGTCAGGCTTCGGGGAAGGGTTAGGGTTAGGGTTCGGGCTAGGGTTAGGGTTAGGGGACGGGGATGGTTTGGGGTCCAGCGGATGGTACGACAACGCTTTAGGGGGAGCGTACGTGTGAGGGCGTAGGTTAGTGTTAACGTACGGGTTAGGTTAGGCGACGGGTGAGGGTCAGGCTTCGGGGAAGGGTTAGGGTTAGGGTTCGGGCTAGGGTTAGGGTTAGGGGACGGGGACGGTTTAGGGTCCAGGGGAGGGTACGACAATGCTTTAGGGGGAGCGTACGTCTGAGGGCGCGGGTTAGTGTTAGCGTACGGGTTAGGATTAGGGGACGGGTGAGGGTCAGGCTTCGGGGAAGGGTTAGGGTTAGGGTTCGGGCTAGGGTTAGGGTTAGGGGACGGGGACGGTTTAGGGTCAGGGGAGGGTACGACAACACTTTAGGGGGAGAGTACGCGTGAGAGCGCGGGTTAGTTTTAGCGTACGTGTTAGGAGTAGGGGACGGGTGAGGGTCAGGCTTCGGGGAAGTGTTAGGGTTAGGGTTCGGGCTAGGGTTAGGGTTAGGGGTCGGGGACGGTTTAGGGTCCAGGGGAGGGTACGACAACGCTTTAGGGGGAGCGTACGTGTGAGGGCGCGGGTTAGTGTTAGCGTACGGGTTAGGATTAGGGGACGGGTGAGGGTCAGGCTTCGGTGAAGGGTTAGGGTTAGGGTTCGGGCTAGGGTTAGGGTTAGGGGACGGGGACGGTTTAGGGTCCAGGGGAGGGTACGACAATGCTTTAGGGGGAGCGTACGTCTGAGGGCGCGGGTTAGTGTTAGCGTACGGGTTAGGTTTAGGGGACGGGTGAGGGTCAGGCTTCGGGGAAGGGTTAGGGTTAGGGTTCGGGCTAGGGTTAGGGTTAGGGGACGGGGACAGTTTAGGGTCCAGGGGAGGGTACGACAACGCTTTAGGGGGAGCGTACGTGTGAGGGCTCGGGTTAGTGTTAGCGTACGGGTTGGGATTAGGGGACGGGTGAGGGTCAGGCTTCGGGGAAGGGTTAGGGTTAGGGGTCGGGCTAGGGTTAGGGTTAGGGGACGGGGACGGTTTAGGGTCCAGGGGAGAGTACGACAACGCTTTAGGGGGAGCGTACGTGTGAGGGCGCGGGTTAGTGTTAGCGTACGGGTTAGGATTAGGGGACGGGTGAGGGTCAGGCTTCGGGGAAGGGTTAGGGTTAGGGTGCAGGCTAGGGTTAGGGTTAGGGGTCGGGCACGGTTTAGGGTCCAGGGGAGGGTACGACAACACTTTAGGGGGAGCGTACGTGTGAGGGCACGGGTTAGTGTTAGCGTACGGTTTAGGATTAGGGGACGGGTGAGGGTCAGGCTTCGGGGAAGAGTTAGGGTTAGGGTTCGGGCTAGGGTTAGGGTTAGGGGACGGGGACGGTTTGGGGTCCAGGGGAGGGTACGACAACGCTTTAGGGGGAGCGTACGTGTGAGGGTGTGGGTTAGTGTTACGTACGGGTTAGGATTAGGGGACGGGTGAGGGTTAGGTTTCGGGGAAGTGTTAGGGTTAGGGTTCGGACTAGGGTTAAGGAACGGGGACGGTTTAGGGTCCAGAGGAGTGTATGACAACGCTTTAGGGGGAGGGTACGTGTGAGGGCGCGGGTTAGTGTTAGCGTACGTGCTAGGATTAGGGGACGGGTGAGGGTCAGGCTTCGGGGAAGTGTTAGGGTTAGGGTTCGGGCTAGGGTTAGGGTTAGGGGTCGGGGATGGTTTAGGGTCCAGGGGAGGGTACGACAACGCTTTAGGGGGAGCGTACGTGTGAGGGCGCGGGTTAGTGTTAGAGTACGGGTTAAGATTAGGGGACGGGTGAGGGTCAGGCTTCGGGGAAGGGTTAGGGTTAGGGTTCGGGCTAGGGTTAGGGTTAGGGGACGGGGACGGTTTAGGGTCCAGGGGAGGGTACGACAACGCTTTAGGGGGAGCGTACGTGTGAGGGCGTGGGTTAGTGTTAGCGTACGGGTTAGGATTAGGGGACGGGTGAGGGTCAGGCTTCGGGGAAGGGTTAGGGTTAGGGTGCGGGCTAGGGTTAGGGTTAGGGGACGGGGACGGTTTAGGGTCCAGGGGAGGGTACGACAACGCTTTAGGGGGAGCGTACGTGTGAGGGCGCGGGTTAGTGTTAGCGTACGGGTTAGGATTAGGGGACGGGTGAGGGTCACGCTTCGGGGAAGTGTTAGTGTTAGGGTTCGGGCTAGGGTTAGGGTTAGGGGACGGGGACGGTTTAGGGTCCAGGAGAGCGTACGACAATGCTTTAGGGGGAGCGTACGTGTGAGGGCGCGGGTTAGTGTTAGCGTACTGGTTAGGATTAGGGGACTGGTGACGGTCAGGCTTCGGGGAAGGGTTAGGGTTAGGGTTCGGGCTAGGGTTAGGGTTAGGGGACGGGGACGGTTTAGGGTCCAGGGGAGGGTACGACAAGACTTTAGGGGTAGCGTACGTATGAGGGCGCTGGTTAGTGTTAGCGTACAGGTTAGGATTAGGGGACGGGTGAGGGTCAGGCTTCGGGGAAGGGTTAGGGTTAGGGTTCGGGCTAGGGTTAGGGTTAGGGGACTGGGACGGTTTGGGGTCCAGGGGAGGGTACGACAACGCTTTAGGGGGAGCGTACGTGTGAGGGCGTGGGTTAGTGTTAGCGTACGACTTAGGATTAGGGGACGGGTGAGGGTCAGGCTTCGGGGAAGGGTTAGGGTTAAGGTTCGGGCTAGGATTAGGGTTAGGGGACGGGGACGGTTTAGGGTCCAGGGGAGGGTACGACAACGCTTTAGGGGGAGCGTACGTCTGAGTGCGTGGGTTATTGTTAGCGTACGGATTAGGATTAGGGGACGGGTGAGGGTCAGGCTTCGGGGAAGGGTTAGGGTTAAGGTTCGGGCTAGGGTTAGGGTTAGGGGACGGGGACGGTTTAGGGTCCAGGGGAGGGTACGACAACGCTTTAGGGGGAGCGTACGTCTGAGGGCGCGGGTTATTGTTAGCGTACGCGTTAGGATTAGGGGACGGGTGAGGGTCAGGCTTCGGGGAAGTGTTAGGGTTAGGGTGCGGGCTAGGGTTAGGGTTAGGGGACGGGGACGGTTTAGGGTCCAGGGGAGGGTACGACAACGCTTTAGGGGGAGCGTACGTGTGAGGGTGCGGGTTAGTGTTAGCGTACGGGTTAGGATTAGGGGACGGGTGAGGGTCAGGCTTCGGGGAAGGGTTAGGGTTAGGGTTCGGGCTAGGGTTAGGGTTAGGGGACGGGGACGGTTGGTGTCAAGGGGAGGGTACGACAACGCTTTAGGGGGAGCGTAGGTGTTAGGGCGTGGGTTAGTGTTAACGTACGGGTTAGGATTAGGGGACGGGTGAGGGTTAGGCTTCGGGGAAGGGTTAGGGTTATGGTTCGGACTAGGGTTAAGGGACGGGGACGGTTTAGGGTCCAGAGGAGTGTATGACAACGCTTTAGGGGGAGCGTACGTGTGAGGGAGCGGGTTAGTGTTAGCGTACGGGTTAGGATTAGGAGACGGGTGAGGGTCAGGCTTCGGGGAAGGGTTAGGGTTAGGGTTCGGGCTAGGGTTAGGGTTAGGGGACGGGGACGGTTTAGGGTCCAAGGGAGGGCACGACAACACTTTAGGGGGAGCGTACGTGTGAGGGCGCGGATTAGTGTTAGCGTACGTGTTAGGATTAGGGGACGGGTGAGGGTCAGGCTTCGGGGAAGGGTTAGGGTTCGGGTTCGGGCTAGGGTTAGGTTTAGGGGACGGTGACGGTTTAGGGTCCAGGGGAGGGTACCACAACGCTTTAGGGGGAGAGTACACGTGAGGGCGAGGGTTAGTGTTAGTGTATGGTTTAGGATTAGGGGACGGGTGAGTGTCAGGCTTCGGGGAAGTGTTAGGGTTAGGGTTCGGGCTAGGGTTAGGGTTAGGAGACGGGGACGGTTTAGGGTCCAGGGGAGGGTACGATAACGCTTTAGGGGGAGCGTACGTGTGAGGGCGCGGGTTAGTGTTAGCGTACGGGTTAGGATTAGGGGACGGGTGAGGGTCAGGCTTCGGGGAAGGGTTAGGGTTAAGGTTCGGGCTAGGGTTAGGGTTAGGGGACGGGGACGGTTTAGGTTCCAGGGGAGGGTACGACAACGCTTTAGTGGGAGCGTACGTTTGAGGGCGCGGGTTATTGTTAGCGTACGGATTAGGATTAGGGGACGGGTGAGGGTCAGTCTTCGGGGAAGGGTTAGGGTTAGGGTTCGAGCTAGGGTTAGGGTTAGGGGATGGCGACGGTTTAGGGTACAGGGGAGGGTACGACAATGCTTTAGGGGCAGCGTACGTGTGAGGGCGCGGGTTAGTGTTAGCGTACGGGTTAGGATTAGGGGACGCGTGAGGGTCAGGCTTCGGGGAAGGGTTAGGGTTAGGGTTCGGGCTAGGGTTAGGGTTAGGGGACGGGGACGGTTTAGGGTCCAGGGGAGGGTACGACAACGCTTTAGGGGGAGCGTACGTGTGTGGGCGCGGGTTAGTGTTAGCGTACGGGTTAGGATTAGGGGACGGGTGAGGGTCAGGCTTCGGGGAAAGGTTAGGGTTAGGGTTCGGGCTAGGGTTAGGGTAAGGGGACGGGGACGGTTTAGGGTCCTGGGGAGGGTACGACAACGCTTTAGGGGGAGCGTACGTGTGTGGGCGCGGGTTAGTGTTAGCGTACGGGTTAGGATTATGGGACGGGTGAGGGTCAGGCTTCGGGGAAGGTTTAGGGTTAGGGTTCGGGCTAGGGTTAGGGTTAGGGGATGGGGACGGTTTACGGTCCAGGGGAGGGTACGACAACGCTTTAGGAGGAGCGTACGTGTGAGGGCGCGGGTTAGTGTTAGCGTACGGGTTAGGATTAGGGGACGGGTGAGGGTCAGGCTTCGGGGAAGGGTTAGGGTTAGGGTTCGGGCTAGGGTTAGGGTTAGGGGACGGGGACGGTTGGTGTCAAAGGGCGGGTACGACAACGCTTTAGAGGGAGCGTACGTGTGAGGGCGTGGGTTAGTGTTAACGTACGGGTTAGGATTAGGGGACGGGTGAGGGTTAGGCTTCGGGGAAGGGTTAGGGTTAGGGTTCGGACTAGGGTTAAGGGACGGGTACGGTTTAGGGTCCAGAGGAGTGTATGACAACGCTTTAGGGGGAGCGTACGTGTGAGGGCGCGGGTTAGTGTTAGCGTACGGGTTAGGATTAGGAGACGCGTGAGGGTCAGGCTTCGGGGAAGGGTTAGGGTTAGGGTTCGGGCTAGGGTTAGGGTTAGGGGACGGGGACGGTTTAGGGTCCAAGGGAGGGTACGACAACGCTTTAGGGGGAGCGTACGTGTGAGGGCGCGGATTAGTGTTAGCGTACGTGTTAGGATTAGGGGAGGGGTGAGGGTCAGGCTTCGGGGAAGGGTTAGGGTTCGGGTTCGGGCTAGGGTTAGGTTTAGGGGACGGTGACGGTTTAGGGTCCAGGGGAGGGTACCACAACGCTTTAGGGGGAGCGTACGTGTGAGGGCGCGGGTTAGGGTTAGCGTTCGGGTTAGGATTAGGGGACGGGTGAGGGTCAGGCTTCGTGGAAGGGTTAGGGTTAGGGTTCGGGCTAGGGTTAGGGATAGGGGACGTGGACGGTTTAGGGTCCAGGGTGGGTACGACAACGCTTTAGGGGGAGCGTACGTGTGAGGGCGCGGGTTAGTGTTAGCGTACGGGTTAGGATTAGGGGACGGGTGAGGGTCAGGCTTCGGGGAAGTTTTAGGGTTAGGGTTCGGGCTAGGGTTAGGGTTAGGGGACGGGGACGGTTTAGGGTCCAGGGGAGGGTACAACAACGCTTTAGGGGGAGCGTACGTGTGAGGGCACGGGTTAGTGTTAGCGTACGGGTTAGGATTAGGGAACGGGTGAGGGTCAGGCTTTGGGGAAGGGTTAGGGTTAGGGTTTGGGCTAGGGTTAGGGTTAGGGGACGGGGACGGTTTAGGGTCCAGGGGAGGGTACGACAACACTTTAAGGGGAGAGTACGTGTGAGGGCGCGGGTTAGTGTTAGCGTACGGGTTAGGATTAGGGGACGGGTGAGGGTCAGGCTTCGGGGAAGGGTTAGGGATAGGGTTCGGGCTAGGGTTAGGGTTAGGGGACGGGGACGGTTTAGGATCCAGGGGAGGGTACGACAACGCTTTAGGGGGAGCGTACGTGTGAGGGCGCGGGTTAGTGTTAGCGTACGGGTTAGGATTAGGAGACGGGTGAGGGTCAGGCTTCGGGGAAGGGTTAGGGTTAGGGTTCGGGCTAGGGTTAGGGTTAGGGGACGGGGACGGTTTAGGGTCCAGGGGAGAGTACGACAACGCTTTAGGGGGAGCGTACGTGTGAGGGCGCGGGTTAGTGTTAGCGTACGGGTTAGGATTAGGGGACGGGTGAGGGTCAGGCTTCGGGGAAGGGTTAGGGTTAGGGTTCGGGCTAGGGTTAGGGTTAGGGGATGGGGACCGTTTAGGGTCCAAGGGAGGGTACGACAACGCTTTAGGGGGAGCGTACGTGTGAGGGCGCGGGTTAGTGTTAGCGTACGGGTTAGGATTAGGGGACGGGTGAGGGTCAGGCTTCGGGGAAGGGTTAGGGTTCGGGCTAGGGTTAGGGTTAGGGGACGGGGACAGTTTAGGGTCTAGGGGAGGGTACGACAACGCTTTAGGGGGAGCGTACGTGTGAGGGAACGGGTTAGTGTTAGCGTACGGGTTAGGATTAGGGGACGGGTGAGGGTCAGGCTTCGGGGAAGGCTTAGGGTTAGGGTTCGGGCTAGGGTTAGTTTTAGGGGACGGGGACAGTTTAGGGTCCAGGGGAGGGTACGACAACGCTTTAGGGGGAGCGTACGTGTGATGGCGCGGGTTAGGGTTAGCGTACGGGTTAGGATTAGGGGACGGGTGAGGGTCAGGCTTCGGGGAAGGGTTAGGGTTAGGGTTCGGGCTAGGGTTAGGGTTAGGGGACGGGGACGGTTTAGGGTCCAGGGGAGGGTACTACAACGCTTTAGGGGGAGGGTACGTGTGAGGTCGCGGGTTAGTGTTAGCGAACGGGTTAGGATTAGGGGACGGGTGAGGGTCAGGCTTCGGGTAAGGGTTAGGGTTAGGGTTCGGGCTAGGGTTAGGGTTAGGGGACGGGGACGGTTAGGGTCCAGGGGAGGGTACGACAACACTTTAGGGGTAGCGTACGTGTGAGGGCGCTGGTTAGTGTTAGCGTACGGGTTAGGATTAGGGGACGGGTGAGGGTCAGGCTTCGGGGAAGGGTTAGGGTTAGGGTTCGGGCTAGGGTTAGGGTTAGGGGATGGGGACGGTTTAGGGTCCAGGGGAGGGTACGACAACGCTTTAGGGGGAGAGTACACGTGAGGGCGAGGGTTAGTGTTAGTGTATGGTTTAGGATTAGGGGACGGGTGAGGGTCAGGCTTCGGGGAAGTGTTAGGGTTAGGGTTCGGGCTAGGGTTAGGGTTAGGGGACGGGGACGGTTTAGGGTCCAGGGGAGGGTACGACAACGCTTTAGGGGGAGCGTACGTGTGAGGGCGCGGGTTAGTGTTAGCGTACGGGTTAGGATTAGGGGACGGGTGAGGGTCAGGCTTCGGGGAAGGTTTAGGGTTAAGGTTCGGGCTAGGGTTAGGGTTAGGGGACGGGGACGGTTTAGGGTCCAGGGGAGGGTACGACAACGCTTTAGGGGGAGCGTACGTATGAGGGCGCGGGTTATTGTTAGCGTACGGATTAGGATTAGGGGACGGGTGAGGGTCAGTCTTCGGGGAAGGGTTAGGGTTAGGGTTCGAGCTAGGGTTAGGGTTAGGGGATGGCGATGGTTTAGGGTCCAGGGGAGGGTACGACAACGCTTTAGGGGGAGCGTACGTGTGAGGGCACGGGTTAGTGTTAGCGTACGGGTTAGGATTAGGGGACGCGTGAGGGTCAGGCTTCGGGGAAAGGTTAGGGTTAGGGTTCGGGCTAGGGTTAGGGTAAGGGGACGGGGACGGTTTAGGGTCCTGGGGAGGGTACGACAACGCTTTAGGGGGAGCGTACGTGTGTGGGCGCGGGTTAGTGTTAGCGTACGGGTTAGGATTAGGGGACGGGTGAGGGTCAGGCTTCGGGGAAGGTTTAGGGTTAGGGTTCGGGCTAGGGTTAGGGTTAGGGGATGGGGACGGTTTAGGGTCCAGGGGAGGGTACGACAACGCTTTAGGGGGAGCGTACGTGTGAGGGCGCGGGTTAGTGTTAGCGTACGGGTTAGGATTAGGGGACCGGTGAGGGTCAGCCTTCGGGGAAGGGTTAGGGTTAGGGTTCAGGCTAGGGTTAGGGTTAGGGGACGGGGACGGTTTAGGGTCCAGGGGAGGGTACGACAACGCTTTAGGGGGAGCATACGTGTGAGGGTGCGGGTTAGTGTTAGCGTACGGATTAGGATTAGGGGACGGGTGAGGGTCAGGCTTCGGGGAAGGGTTAGGGTTAGGGTTCGGGCTAGGGTTAGGGTTAGGGGACGGGTCGGTTTAGGGTCCAGGTGAGGGTACGACAACGCTTTAAGGGGAGCGTACGTGTGAGGGCGCGGGTTAGTGTTAGCGTACGGGTTAGGATTAGGGGACGGGTGAGGGTCAGGCTTCGGGGAAGGGTTAGGGTTAGGGTTCGGGCTAGGGTTAGGGTTAGGGGATGGGGACCGTTTAGGGTCCAGGGGAGGGTACGACAACGCTTTAGGGGGAGCGTACGTGTGAGGGCGCGGGTTAGTGTTAGCGTACGGGTTAGGATTAGGGGACGGGTGAGGGTCAGGCTTCGGGGAAGGGTTAGGGTTCGGGCTAGGGTTAGGGTTAGGGGACGGGGACGGTTTAGGGTCTAGGGGAGGGTACGACAACGCTTTAGGGGGAGCGTACGTGTGAGGGCACGGGTTAGTGTTAGCGTACGGGTTAGGATTAGGGGACGGGTGAGGGTCAGGCTTCGGGGAAGGCTTAGGGTTAGGGTTCGGGCCAGGGTTAGGTTTAGGGGACGGGGACGGTTTAGGGTCCGGGGGAGGGTACGACAACGCTTTAGGGGGAGCGTACGTGTGATGGCGCGGGTTAGGGTTAGCGTACGGGTTAGGATTAGGGGACGGGTGAGGGTCAGGCTTCGGGGAAGGGTTAGGGTTAGGGTTCGAGCTAGGGTTAGGGTTAGGGGACGGGGACGGTTAGGGTCCAGGGGAGGGTACGACAACACTTTAGGGGTAGCGTACGTGTGAGGACGCTGGTTAGTGTTAGCGTACGGGTTAGGATTAGGGGACGGGTGAGGGTCAGGCTTCGGGGAAGGGTTAGGGTTAGGGTTCGGGCTAGGGTTAGGGTTAGGGGACGGGGACGGTTTAGGGTCCAGGGGAGGGTACGACAACGCTTTAGGGGGAGATTACACGTGAGGGCGAGGGTTAGTGTTAGTGTATGGTTTAGGATTAGGGGACGGGTGAGGGTCAGGCTTCGGGGAATTGTTAGGGTTAGGGTTCGGGCTAGGGTTAGGATTAGGGGACGGGGACGGTTTAGGGTCCAGGGGAGGGTACGACAACGCTTTAGGGGGAGCGTACGTGTGAGGGCGCGGGTTAGTGTTAGCGTACGGGTTAGGATTAGGGGACGGGTGAGGGTCAGGCTTCGGGGAAGGGTTAGGGTTAAGGTTCGGGCTAGGGTTAGGGTTAGGGGACGGGGACGGTTTAGGGTCCAGGGGAGGGTACGACAACGCTTAAGGGGGAGCGTACGTATGAGGGCGCGGGTTATTGTTAGCGTACGGATTAGGATTAGGGGACGGGTGAGGGTCAGTCTTCGGTGAAGGGTTAGGGTTAGGGTTCGAGCTAGGGTTAGGGTTAGGGGATGGCGACGGTTTAGGGTACAGGGGAGGGTACGACAATGCTTTAGGGGCAGCGTACGTGTGAGGGCGCGGGTTAGTGTTAGCGTACGGGTTAGGATTAGGGGACGCGTGAGGGTCAGGCTTCGGGGAAGGGTTAGGGTTAGGGTTAGGGCTAGGGTTAGGGTTAGGGGACGGGGACGGTTTAGGGTCCAGGGGAGGGTACGACAACGCTTTAGGGGGAGCGTACGTGTGTGGGCGCGGGTTAGTGATAGCGTACGGGTTAGGATTAGGGGACGGGTGAGGGTCAGGCTTCTGGGAAAGGTTAGGGTTAGGGTTCGGGCTAGGGTTAGGGTAAGGGGATGGGGACGGTTTAGGGTCCTGGGGAGGGTACGACAACGCTTTAGGGGGAGCGTACGTGTGTGGGCGCGGGTTAGTGTTAGCGTACGGGTTAGGATTAGGGGACGGGTGAGGGTCAGGGTTCGGGGAAGGTTTAGGGTTAGGGTTCGGGCTACGGTTAGGGTTAGGGGACGGGGACGGTTTAGGGTCCAGGGGAGGGTACGACAACGCTTTAGGGGGAGCGTACGTGTGAGGGGGCGTGTTAGTGTTAGCGTACGGTTTAGGATTAGGGGACCGGTGAGGGTCAGCCTTCGGGGAAGGGTTAGGGTTAGGGTTCAGGCTAGGGTTAGGGTTAGGGGACGGGGACGGTTTAGGGTCCAGGGGAGGGTACGACAACGCTTTAGGGGGAGCGTACGTGTGAGGGTGCGGGTTAGTGTTAGCGTACGGATTAGGATTAGGTGACGGGTGAGGGTCAGGCTTCGGGGAAGGGTTAGGGTTAGGCTTCGGGCTAGGGTTAGGGTTAGGGGACGGGGACGGTTTAGGGTCCAGGGGAGGGTACGGCAACGCTTTAGGGGGAGCGTACGTGTGAGGGCGCGGGTTAGTGTTAGCGTACGGGTTAGGACTAGGGGACGGGTGAGGTTCAGGCTTCGGGGAAGTGTTAGGGTTAACGTTCGGGTTAGGTTTAGAGTTCGCTCTAGGGTTAGGGTTAGGGGACGGGGACGGTTTAGGGTCCAGGGGCGGGTACGGCAATGCTTTAAGGGGAGCATATGTGTGAGGGCGCCGGTTAGTGTTAACATACGGGTTAGGATTAGGGGATGGGTGAGGGTCAGGTTTCGGGGAAGGGTTAGGGTTAGGGTTCGGGTTAGGGTTCGGGTTCGGGCTAGGGTTAGGGCTAGGGGACGGGGACGGTTTAGGGTCCAGGGGAGGGTACGACAACGCTTTAGGGGGAGCGTACGTGTGAGGGCGCGGGTTAGTCTTAGCGTACGGGTTAGGATTAGGGGACGGGTGAGGGTCAGGCTTCGGGGAAGTGTTAGGGTTAGGGTTCGGGCTAGGGTTAGGGTTAGGGGATGGGGACGGTTTAGGGTCCAGGGGAGTGTACGACAACGCTTTAGGGGGAGCGTACGTGTGAGGGCGCGGGTTAGTGTTAGCGTACGGCTTAGGATTAGGGGACGGGTGAGGGTCAGGCTTCGGGGAAGGGTTAGGGTTAGGGTTCGGGCTAGGGTTAGGGTTAGGGGATGGGGACGGTTTAGGATCCAGGGGAGGGTACGACAACGCTTTAGGGGGAGCGTACTTGTGAGGGCGCGGGTTAGTGTTAGCGTACGGGTTAGGATTAGGGGACGGGTGAGGGTCAGGCTTCGGGGAAGGGTTAGGGTTAGGGTTTGGGCTAGGGTTAGGGTTAGGGGACGGGGACGGTTTAGGGTCCAGGGGAGGGTACGACAACGCTTTAGGGGGAGCGTACGTGTGAGGGCGCGGGTTAGTGTTAGCGTACGGCTTAGGATTAGGGGACGGGTGAGGGTCAGGCTTCGGGGAAGGGTTAGGGTTAGGGTTCGGGCTAGGGTTAGGGTTAGGGGACGGGGACGGTTTAGGGTCCAGGGGAGGGTACGACAACGCTTTAGGGGGAGCGTACGTGTGAGGGCGTGGGTTAGTGTTAGCGTACGAGTTAGGATTAGGGGACGGGTGAGGGTCAGGCTTCGGGGAAGGGTTAGGGTTAGGGTTCGGGCTAGGGTTAGGGTTAGGGTACGGTGACGGTTTAGGGTCCAGGGGAGGGTACGACAACGCTTTAGGGGGAGCGTACGTGTGAGGGCGCGGGTTAGTGTTAACGTACGGCTTAGGATTAAGGGACGGGTGAGGGTCAGGCTTCGGGGAAGTGTTAGGGTTAGGGTTAGGGCTAGGGTTAGGGTTAGGGGCCGGGGACGGTTTAGGGTCCAGGGGAATGTACGACAACGCTTTAGGGGGAGCATACGTGTGAGGGCGCAGGTTAGTGTTAGCGTACAGGTTAGGATTAGGGGACGGGTGACGGTCAGGCTTCGGAGAAGTGTTAGGGTTCAGGTTGGGTTAGGGTTAGGGGACGGGGACGGTTTAGGGTCCAGTGGAGGGTACGACAGCGCTTTAGGGGGAGCGTACGTGTGAGGGCGCCGGTTAGTGTTAGCGTACGGGTTAGGATTAGGGGACGGGTGAGGGTCAGGCTTCGGGGAAGGGTAAGGGTTAGGGTTCGGGCTAGGGTTAGGGTTAGGGGACGGTTTAGGGTCCAGGGGAGGGTACGACAATGCTTTAGGGGGAGCGTATGTGTGAGGGTGCGGGTTAGTGTTAGCGTACGGGTTAGGATTAGGGGACGGGTGAGGGTCAGGCTTCGGGGAAGTGTTAGGGTTAGGGTTCGGGCTAGGGTTAGGGTTAGGGGACGGGGACGGTTTAGGGTCCAGGGGAGGGTACGACAACGCTTTAGGGGGAGCGTACGTGTGAGGGCGCAGGTTAGTGTTAGCGTACGGGTTAGGATTAGGGGATGGGTGAGGGTCAGGCTTCGGGGAAGGGTTAGGGTTAGAGTTCGGGCTAGGGTTAGGGTTAGGTGACGGGAACGGTTTAGGGTCCAGTGGAGGGTACGACAACGCTTTAGGTGGAGCGTACGTGTGAGGGCGCGGGTTAGTGTTAGCGTACGGGTTAGGATTAGGGGATGGGTGAGGGTCAGTATTCGGGGAAGTGTTAGGGTTAGGGTTCGGGCTTGGGTTTGGGTTAGGGGACGGGGACGGTTTAGGGTCCACGGGAGGGTACGACAACGCTTTAGGGGGAGAGTACGTGTGAGGGCGCGGGTTAGTGTTAGCGTACGGGCTAGGATTAGTGGACGGGTGAGGGTCAGGCTTCGGGGAAGGGTTAGGGTTAGGGTTCGGGCTAGGGTTAGGGTTAGGGAACGGGGACGGTTTAGGGTCCAGGGGAGAGTACGACAACGCTTTAGGGGGAGCGTACGTGTGAGGGCGTGGGTTAGTGTTAGCGTACGGGTTAGGATTAGGGGACGGGTGAGGGTCAGGCTTCGGGGAAGGGTTAGGGTTAGGGTTCGGGCTAGGATTAGGGTTAGGGGACGGGGACGGTTTAGGGTCCAGCGGAGGGTACGACAACGCTTTAGGGGGAGTGTACGTGTGAGGGCGCGGGTTAGTGTTAGCGTACGGGTTAGGATTAGGGGACGGGTGAGGGTCAGGCTTCGTGGAAGGGTTAGGGTTAGGGTTCGGGCTAGGGTTAGGGTTAGGGGACGGGGACGGTTTAGGGTCCAGGGGAGGGTATGACAACGCTTTAGGGGGAGCGTACGTGTGAGGGCGCGGGTTAGTGTTAGCGTACGGGTTAGATTTAGGGGACGGGTGAGGGTCAGGCTTCGGGGAAGGGTTAGGGTTAGGGTTCAGGCTAGGGTTAGGGTTAGGGGACGGGGACGGTTTAGGGTCCAGGGGAGGGTACGACAACGCTTTAGGGGGAGCGTACGTGTGAGGGCGCGGGTTAGAGTTAACGTACGGGTTAGGATTAGGGGACGGGTGAGGGTCAGGCTTCGGGGAAGGGTTAGGATTAGGGTTCGGGCTAGGGTTAGGGTTAGGGGACGGGGACGGTTTAGGGTCCTGGGGAGGGTACGACAACGCTTTAGGGGGAGCGTACGTGTGAGGGCACAGGTTAGTGTTAGCGTACGGGTTAGGATTAGGGGACGGGTGAGGGTCAGGCTTCGGGGAAGGGTTAGGGTTAGGGTTCGGTCTAGGGTTAGGGTTAGGGGACGGGGACGGTTTGGGGTCCAGGGGAGGGTACGACAACGCTTTTGGGGGAGCGTACGTGTGAGGGCGCGGGTTAGTGTTAACGTACGGGTTAGGATTAGGGGACGGGTGAGGGTCAGGCTTCGGGGAAGGGTTAGGGTTAGGGTTCGGGCTAGGGTTAGGGTTAGGGGACGGGGACGGTTTAGGGTCCAGGGGAGGGTACGACAACGCTTTAGGGGGAGCGTACGTGTGAGGGCGTGGGTTAGTGTTAGCGTACGGGTTAGGATTAGGGGACGGGTGAGGGTCAGGCTTCGGGGAAGGGTTAGGGTTAGGGTTCGGGCTAGGGTTAGGGTTAGGGGACGGGGACGGTTTAGGGTCCAGCGGAGGGTACGACAACGCTTTAGGGGGAGCGTACGTGTGAGGGCGCGGGTTAGTGTTAGCGTACGGGTTAGGATTATGGGACGGGTGAGGGTCAGGCTTCGGGGAAGGGTTAGGGTTAGCGTTCGGGCTAGGGTTAGGGTTAGGGGACGGGGACGGTTTAGGGTCCAGAGAAGGGTACGGCAACGCTTTAGAGGGACCGTACGTGTGAGGGCGCGGGTTAGTGTTAGCGTACGGGTTAGGATTAGGGGACGGGTGAGGGTCAGGCTTCGGGGAAGGGTTAGGGTTAGGGTTCGGGCTAGGGTTAGGGTTAGGGGACGGGGACGGTTTAGGGTCCAGGGGAGGGTACGACAACGCTTTAGGTGGAGCGTACGTGTGAGGGCGCGTGTTAGTGTTAGCGTACGAGTTAGGATTTTGGGACGGGTGAGGGTCAGTATTCGGGGAAGGGTTAGGGTTAGGGTTCGGGCTAGGGTTAGGGTTAGGGGACGGGGACGGTTTAGGGTCCAGGGGAGGGTACAACAACGCTTTAGGGGGAGCGTACGTGTGAGGGCGCGGGTTAGTGTTAGCGTACGGGTTAGGATTAGGGGACGGGTGAGGGTCAGGCTACGGGGAAGGTTTAGAGTTAGGGTTCGGGCTAGGGTTAGGGTTAGGGGACGGGGACGGTTTAGGGTCCAGCGGAGGGTACGACAACGCTTTAGTGGGAGCGTACGTGTGAGGGCGCGGGTTAGTGTTACCGTACGGGTTAGGATTAGGGGACGTGTGAGGGTCAGGCTTCGGCGAAGGGTTAGGGTTAGGGTTCGGGCTAGGTTTAGGGTTGGGGGACGGGGACGGTTTGGGGTCCAGGGGAGGGTACGACAACGCTTTAGGGGGAGCGTTCGTGTGAGGGCGCGGGTTAGTGTTAACGTACGGGTTAGGATTAGGGGACGGGTGAGGGTCAGGCTTCGGGGAAGTGTTAGGGTTAGGGTTCGGGCTAGGGTTAGGGTTAGGGGACGGGGACGGTTTAGGGTCCAGGGGAGGGTACGACAACGCTTTAGGGGGAGCGTACGTGTGAGGGCGTGGGTTAGTGTTAGCGTACGGGTTAGGATTAGGGGACGTATGAGGGTCAGGCTTCGGGGAAGGGTTAGGGTTAGGGTTCGGGCTAGGGTTAGGGTTAGGTGACGGGGACGGTTTAGGGTCCAGGGGAGGGTACGACAACGCTTTAGGGGGAGCGTACGTGTGAGGGCGCGGGTTAATGTTAGCGTACGGGTTAGGATTATGGGACGGGTGAGGGTCAGGCTTCGGGGAAGGGTTAGGGTTAGCGTTCGGGCTAGGGTTAGGATTAGGGGACGGGGACGGTTTAGGGTCCAGAGGAGGGTACGACAACGCTTTAGGGGGAGCGTATGTGTGAGGGCGCGGGATAGTGTTAGCGTACGGGTTAGGATTTGGGGACGGGTGAGGGTCAGGCTTCGGGGAAGGGTTAGGGTTAGGGTTCGGGCTAGGGTTAGGTTTAGGGGATGGGGACGGTTAAGGGTCCAGGGGAGGGTACGACAACGCTTTAGGAGGAGAGTACGTGTGAGGGCGCGGGTTAGTGTTAGCGTACGGCTTAGGATTAGGGGAAGGGTGAGGGTCAGGCTTCGGGGAAGGGTTACGGGTAGCATTCGGGCTAGGGTTAGGGTTACGGGACGGGGACGGTTTAGGGTCCAGGGGAGGTTACGACAACGCTTTAGGGGGAGCGTACGTATGAGGGCGCGGGTTAGTGTTAGCGTACGGGTTAGGATTAGGGGACGGGTGAGGGTCAGGCTTCGGGGAAGGGTTAGGGTTAGGGTTCGGGCTAGGGTTAGGGGACGGGGACGGTTTAGGTTCCAGGGGAGGGTACGACAACGCTTTAGGGGGAGCGTACGTGTGAGGGCGCGGGTTAGTGTTAGCGTACGGATTAGGATTAGGGGACGGGTGAGGGTCAGGCTTCGGGGAAGGGTTAGGGTTAGGGTTCGGGCTAGGGTTAGGGTTAGGGGACGGGGACGGTTTAGGGTCCAGGGGAGTGTACGACAACGCTTTAGGGGGAGCGTACGTGTGAGGGCGCGGGTTAGTGTTAGCGTACGGGTTAGGATTAGGGGACGGGTGAGGTTCAGGCTTCGGAGAAGGGTTAGGGTTAGGGTTCGGGCTAGGGTTAGGGTTAGGGGACGGGGACGGTTTGGGGTCCAGGGGAGGGTACGACAACGCTTTAGGGGGCGCGTACGTGTGAGGGCGTGGGTTAGTGTTAATGTACGGGTTAGGATTAGGGGACGGGTGAGGGTCAGGCTTCGGGGAAGGCTTAGGGTTACGGTTCGGACTAGGGTTAGGGGACGGGGACGGTTAAGGGTCCAGGGGAGGGTACGACAACGCTTTAGGAGGAGAGTACGTGTGAGGGCGCGGGTTAGTGTTAGCGTACGGCTTAGGATTAGGGGAAGGGTGAGGGTCAGGCTTCGGGGAAGTGTTACGGGTAGCGTTCGGGCTAGGGTTAGGGTTACGGGACGGGGACGGTTTAGGGTCCAGTGGAGGGTACGACAACGCTTTAGGGGGAGCGTACGTATGAGGGCGTGGGTTAGTGTTAGCGTACGGGTTAGGATTAGGGGACGGGTGAGGGTCAGGCTTCGGGGAAGGGTTAGGGTTAGGGTTCGGGCTAGGGTTAGGGTTAGGGGACGGGGACGGTTTAGGGTCCAGGGTAGGGTACGATAACGCTTTAGTGGGAGCGTACATGTGAGGGCGCGGGTTAGTGTTAGCGTACGGCTTAGGATTAAGTGACGGGTTAGGGTCAGGCTTCGGGGAAGTGTTAGGGTTAGGGTTCGGGCTAGGGTTAGGGTTAGGGGACGGGGACGGTTTAGGGTCCAGGGGAGGGTACGACAACGATTTAGGGGGAGCGTACGTGTGAGTGCGCGGGTTAGTGTTAGCATACGGGTTAGGATTAGGGGACGGGTGAGGGTCAGGCTTCGGGGAAGGGTTAGGGTTCGGGCTAGGGTTAGGGTTAGGGGACGGGGACGGTTTAAGGTCCAGCGGAGGGTACGACATCGCTTTAGGGGGAGCGTACGTGTGAGGGCACGGGTTAGTGTTAGCGTACGGGTTAGGATTAGGGGACGGGTGAGGGTCAGGCTTCGGGGAAGGTTTAGGGTTAGGGTTCGGGCTAGGGTTAGGGTTAAGTGACGGGGACGGTTTGGTGTCCAGGGGAGGGTACGACAACGCTTTAGGGGGAGCGTACGTGTGAGGGCGCGGGTTAGTGTTAGCGTATGGGTTAGGATTAGGGGACGGGTGAGGGTCAGGCTTCGGGGAAGGGTTAGGGTTAGCGTTCGGGCTAGGGTTAGGGTTAGGTGACGGGGACGGTTTAGGGTCCAGAGGAGGGTACGACAACGCTTTAGGGGGAGCGTACGTGTGAGGGCGCGGGTTAGTGTTAGCGTATGGGTTAGGATTAGGGGACGGGTGAGGGTCAGGCTTCGGGGAAGTGTTAGGGTTAGGTTTCGGGCTAGGGTTAGGGTTAGGGGACGGGGACGGTTTAGGGTCCAGGGGAGGGTATGACAACGCTTTAGGGGGAGCGTACGTGTGAGGGCGCGGGTTAGGGTTAGCTTACGGGTTAGGATTAGGGGACGGGTGAGGGTCAGGCTTCGGGGAAGGGTTAGGGTTAGGGTTCAGGCCAGGGTTAGGGTTAGGGGACGGGGACGGTTTAGGGTCCAGGGGAGGGTACGACAACGCTTTAGGGGGAGCGTACGTGTGAGGGCGCAGGTTAGAGTTAACGTACGGGTTAGGATTAGGGGACGTGTGAGGGTCAGGTTTCGGGGAAGGGTTAGGATTAGGGTTCGGGCTAGGGTTAGGGTTAGGGGACGGGGACGGTTTAGGGTCCTGGGGAGGGTACGACAACGCTTTAGGGGGAGCGTACGTGTGAGGGCACAGGTTAGTGTTAGCGTACGGGTTAGGATTAGGGGACGGGTGAGGGTCAGGCTTTGGGGAAGGGTTAGGGTTAGGGTTCGGGCTAGGGTTAGGGTTAGGGGACGGGGACGGTTTAGGTTGCAGGGGAGGGTACGACAACGCTTTAGGGGGAGCGTACGTGTGAGGGCGTGTGTTAGTGTTAGCGTACGGGTTAGGATTAGGGGACGGGTGAGGGTCAGGCTTCAGGGAAGGGATAGGGTTAGGGTTCGGGCTAGGTTTAGGGTTAGGGCACGGGGTCGGTTTAGGGTCCAGGGGAGGGTACGACAACGCTTTAGGGGGAGCGTACGTGTGAGGGCGCAGGTTAGTGTTAGCGTACGGGTTAGGATTAGGCGACGGGTGAGGGTCAGGCTTTGGGGAAGGGTTAGGGTTAGGTTTCGGGCTAGGGTTAGGGTTAGGGGACGGGGACGGTTTAGGGTCTAGGGGACGCTACGACAACGCTTTAGGGGGAGCGTACGTGTGAGGGCGCGGGTTAGTGTTAGCGTACGGGTTAGGATTAGGGGACGGGTGAGGGTCAGGCTTCGGGGAAGGGTTAGGGTTAGGGTTCGGGCTAGGGTTAGTGTTAGGGGACGGGGCCGGTTTAGGGTCCAGGGGAGGGTACGACAACGCTTTAGGGGGAGCGTACGTGTGAGGGCGCGGGTTAGTGTTAACGTACGGGTTAGGATTAGGGGACGGGTGAGGGTCAGGCTTCGGGGAAGGGTTAGGGTTAGGTTTCGGGCTAGGGTTAGGTTTAGGGGACGGGGACGGTTTAGGGTCCAGGGGAGGGTACGACAACGCTTTAGGGGGAGCGTGCGTGTGAGGGCAGAGGTTAGTGTTAGCGTACGGGTTAGGATTAGGGGACGGGTGAGG
Organism: Stenella coeruleoalba; assembly: GCF_951394435.1. Lineage (NCBI taxonomy): Eukaryota > Metazoa > Chordata > Mammalia > Artiodactyla > Delphinidae > Stenella > Stenella coeruleoalba. The sequence goes on along the minus strand of NW_027646438.1, from coordinate 48,819 downwards.
GTCAGGCTTTGGGGAAGGGTTAGGGTTAGGGTTCGGGCTAGGGTTAGGGTTAGGGGACGGGGACGGTTTAGGGTCCAGGGGAGGGTACGACAACGCTTTCAGGGGAGGGTACGTGTCATGGCGCGGGTTAGTGTTAGCGTACGGGTTAGGATTAGGGGACGGGTGAGGGTCAGGCTTCGGGGAAGGGTTAGGGTTAGGGTTCGGGCTAGGGTTAGGGTTAGGGGACGGGGACGGTTTAGGGTCCAGGGGAGGGTACGACAACGCTTTAGGGGGAGCGTACGTGTGAGGGCGCGTGTTAGTGTTAGCGTACGGGTTAGGATTAGGGGAGGGGTGAGGGTCAGGCTACAGGGAAGGGTTAGGGTTCGGGTTCGCGCTAGGGTTAGGGTTAGGGTTAGGGGACGGTTTAGGGTCCAGGGAAGGGTACGACAACGCTTTAGGGGCATCGTACGTGTGAGGGCGCGGGTTAGTGTTAGCGTACGGGTTAGGATTAGGGGACGGGTGAGGGTCAGGCTTCGGGGAAGGCTTAGGGTTGGGGTTCGGGCTAGGGTTAGGGTTAGGGTTAGGGGACGGGGACGGTTTAGGGTCCAGGGGAGGGTATGACAACGCTTTAGGGGGAGCGTACGTGTGAGGGCACGGTTTAGTGTTAACGTACGGGTTAGGATTAGGGGATGGGTGAGGGTCAGGCTTCGGGGAAGGGTTAGGGTTAGGGTTCGGGCTAGGGTTAGGGTTAGGGGACGGGGACGGTTTAGTGTCCAGCGGAGGGTACGACAACGCTTTAGGGGGAGTGTACGTGTGAGGGCGCAGGTTAGTGTTAGCGTAAGGGTTAGGATTAGGGGACGGGTGAGGGTCAGGCTTCGGGGAAGGGTTAGGGTTAGGGTTCGGGCTAGGGTTAGGGTTAGGGGACGGGGACGGTTTAGGGTCCAGGGGAGGGTATGACAACGCTTTAGGGCGAGCGTACGTGTGAGGGCGCGGGTTAGTGTTAGCGTACGGGTTAGATTTAGGGGACGGGTGAGGGTCAGGCTTCGGGGAAGGGTTAGGGTTAGGGTTTAGGCTAGGGTTAGGGTTAGGGGACGGGGACGGTTTAGGGTCCAGGGGAGGGTACGACAACGCTTTAGGGGGAGCGTACGTGTGAGGGCGTGGGTTAGAGTTAACGTACGGGTTAGGATTAGGGGACGGGTGAGGGTCAGGCTTCGGGGAAGGGTTAGGATTAGGGTTCAGGCTAGGGTTAGGGTTAGGGAACGGGGACGGTTTAGGGTCCTCAGGAGGGTACGACAACGCTTTAGGGGGAGCGTACGTGTGAGGGCACAGGTTAGTGTTAGCGTACGGGTTAGGATTAGGGGACGGGTGAGGGTCAGGCTTTGGGGAAGGGTTAGGGTTAGGGTTCGGGCTAGGGTTAGGGTTAGGGGACGGGGACGGTTTAGGTTGCAGGGGAGGGTACGACAACGCTTTAGGGGGAGCGTACGTGTGAGGGCGCATGTTAGTGTTAGCGTACGGGTTAGGATTAGGGGACGGGTGAGGGTCAGGTTTCAGGGAAGGGATAGGGTTAGGGATCGGGCTACGGTTAGGGTTAGGGGACGGGGTCGGTTTAGGTCCCAGGGGAGGGTACGACAACGCTTTAGGGGGAGCGTACATGTGAGAGCGCGGGTTAGTGTTAGCGTACGGGTTAGGATTAGGGGACGGGTGAGGGTCTGGCTTCGGGGATGGGTTAGGGTTAGGGTTCGGGCTAGGGTTAGGGTTAGGGGATGGTTTAGGGTCCAGGGGAGGGTACGACAACGCTTTAGGTGGAGCGTACGTGTGAGGGCGCGGGTTAGTGTTAGCGTACGGGTTAGGATTAGGGGACGGGTGAGGGTCAGGCTTCGGGGAAGGGTTCGGGTTAGGGTTCGGGCTAGGGTTAGGGTTAGGGGACGGGGACGGTTTAGGGTCCAGGGGAGGGTACGACAACGCTTTAGGTGGAGCGTACGTGTGAGGGCGCGGGTTAGTGTTAGCGTACGGGTTAGGATTAGGGGACGGGTGAGGGTCAGGCTTCGGGGAAGGGTTAGGGTTAGGGTTCGGGCTAGGGTTAGGGTTAGGGGACGGGGACGGTTTAGGGTTCAGGGGAGGGTACGACAACACTTTAGGGGGAGCGTACGTGTGACGGCGCGGGTTAGTGTTAGCGTACGGGTTAGGATTAGGGGACGGGTTAGGGTCAGGCTACGGGGAACGTTTAGAGTTAGGGTTCGGGCTAGGGTTAGGGTTAGGGGACGGGGACGGTTTAGGGTCCAGCGGAGGGTACGACAACGCTTAAGGGGGAGCGTACGTGTGAGGGCGCGGGTTAGTGTTACCGTACGGGTTAGGATTAGGGGACGTGTGAGGGTCAGGCTTCGGGGAAGGGTTAGGGTTAGGGTTCGGGCTAGGGTTAGGGTTAGGGGACGGGGACGGTTTAGGGTCCAGGGGAGAGTACAACAACGCTTTAGGGGGAGCGTACGTGTGAGGGCGCAGGTTAGTGTTACCGTACGGCTTAGGATTAGGGGACGGGTGAGGGTCAGGCTTCGGGGAAGTGTTAGGGTTAGGGTTCGGGGTAGGGTTACGGTTAGGGGACGGGGACGGTTTAGGGTCCAGGGGAGGGTACGACAACGCTTTAGGGGGAGCGTACGTGTGAGGGCACGGGTTAGTGTTAGCGTACGGGTAAGGATTAGGGGACGGGTGAGGGTCAGGCCTCCGGGAAAGGTTAGGGGTAGGGTTCGGGCTAGGGTTAGGGTTAGGGGACGGGGACGGTTAAGGGTCCAGGGGAGGGTACGACAACGCTTTAGGGGGAGCGTACGTGTGAGGGCGCGGGTTAGTGTTAGCGTACGGGTTAGGATTAGGGGACGGGTGAGGGTCAGGCTTCGGGGAAGGGTTAGGGATAGGGTTCGGTCTAGGGTTAGGTTTAGGGGATGGGGACGGTTTAGGGTCCAGGGAAGGGTACGACAACGCTTTAGGTGGAGCGTACGTGTGAGGGCGCAGGTTAGTGTTAGCGTACGGGTTAGGATTAGGGGACGGGTGAGGTCAGCCTTCGGGGAAGGGTTAGGGTTAGGGTTCGGGCTAGGGTTAGGGTTAGGGGACGGGGACGGTTTAGGGTCCAGGGGAGGGTACGACAACGCTTTAGGGGGAGCGTACGTGTGAGGGCGCGGGTTAGGGTTAGCGTACGAGTTAGGATTAGGGGACGGGTAAGGTTCAGGCTTCGGGGAAGTGTTGGGTTAGGGTTCGGGCTAGGATTAGGGTTAGGGGACGGGGACGGTTTAGGGTCCAGGGGAGGGTACGACAACACTTTAGGGGGAGCGTACGTGTGAGGGCGCGGGTTAGTGTTAGCGTACGGGTTAGGATTAGGGGACGGGTGAGGGTCAGGCTTCTGGGAAAGGTTAGGGTTAGGGTTCGGGCTAGGGTTAGGATAAGGGTACGGGGACGGTTTAGGGTCCAGGAAAGGGTACGACAACGCTTTAGAGGGAGTGTACGTGTGAGGGCACGGGTTAGTGTTAGCGTACGGGTTAGGATTAGGGGACGGGTGAGGGTCAGGCTTCGGGGAAGGGTTAGGGTTAGGTTTCGGGCTAGGGTTAGGGTTAGGGGATGGGGATGGTTTAGGGTCCAGGGGAGGGTACGACAACGCTTTAGGGGGAGCGTACGTGTGAGGGCGCGGGTTAGTGTTAGCGTACGGATTAGGATTAGGGGACGGGTGAGGGTGAGGCTTCGGGGAAGGGTTAGGGTTAGGGTTCGGGCTAGGGTTAGGGTTAGGGGACGGGGACGGTTTAGGGTCCAGGGGAGGGTACGACAACGCTTTAGGAGGAGCGTACGTGTGAGGGCGCCGGTTAGTGTTAGCGTACGTGTTAGGATTAGGGGATGGGTGAGGTTCAGGCTGCGGGGAAGTGTTAGGGTTAGCGTTCGGGCTAGGGTAAGTGTTAGGGGACGGGGACGGTTTAGGCTCCAGAGGAGGGTACGACAACGCTCTAGGGGGAGCGTACGTGTGAGGGCGCGTGTTAGTGTTAGCGTACGGGTTAGGATTAGGGGACGGGTGAGGGTCAGGCTTCGGGGAAGGGTTAGGGTTAGGGTTCGGGCTAGGGTTAGTGTTAGGGGACGGGGCCGGTTTAGGGTCCAGGGGAGGGTACGACAACGCTTTAGGGGGAGCGTACGTGTGAGGGCGCGGGTTAGTGTTAGCGTACGGGTTAGGATTAGGGCACGGGTGAGGGTCAGGCTTCTGGGAAGGTTTAGGGTTAGGGTTCGGGCTAGGGTTAGGGTTAGGGGACGGGGACGGTTTAGGGTCCAGGGGAGGGTATGACAACGCTTTAGGGGGAGCGTACGTGTGAGGGCGCGGGTTAGTGTTAGCGTACGGTTTAGGATTAGGGGACGGGTGAGGGTCAGGCTTCGGGGAAGGGTTAGGGTTAGGGTTCGGGCTAGGGTTAGGGTTAGGGGACGGGGACGGTTTAGGGTCCAGGGGAGAGTACGACAACGCTTTAGGGGGAGCGTACGTGTGAGGGCGCGGGTTAGTGTTAGCGTACGGGTTAGGATTAGGGGACGGGTGAGGGTCAGGCTTCGGGGAAGGGTTAGGGTTAGGGTTCGGGGTAGGGTTACGGTTAGGGGACGGGGACGGTTTAGGGTCCAGGGGAGGGTACGACAACGCTTTAGGGGGAGCGTACGTGTGAGGGCACGGGTTAGTGTTAGCGTACTGGTAAGGATTAGGGGACGGGTGAGGGTCAGGCCTCGGGGAAGGGTTACGGTTAGGGTTCGGGCTAGGGTTAGGGTTAGGGGACGGGGACGGTTTAGGGTCCAGGGGAGGGTACGACAACGGTTTAGGGGGAGCGTACGTGTGAGGGCGCGGGTTAGTGTTAGCGTACGGGTTAGGATTAGGGGACGGGTGAGGGTCAGGCTTCGGGGAAGGGTTAGGGTTAGGGTTCGGGATAGGGTTAGGGTTAGGGGACGGGGCCGGTTTAGGGTCTAGGGAAGGGTACGACAACGCTTTAGGGGGAGCGTACGTGTGAGGGCGCGGGTTACTGTTAGCGTACGGGTTAAGATTAGGGGACGGGTGAGGGTCAGGCTTCGGGGAAGGGTTAGGGATAGGGTTCGGGCTAGGGTTAGGTTTAGGGGATGGGGACGGTTCAGGGTCCAGGGGAGGGTACGACAACGCTTTAGGGGGAGCGTACGTGTGAGGGCGCGGGTTAGTGTTAGCGTACGAGTTAGGATTAGGGGACGGGTGAGGGTCAGGCTTCGGAGAAGGGTTAGGGTTAGGGTTCGGGCTAGTGTTAGGGTTAGGGGACGGGGACGGTTTAGGGTCCAGGGGAGCGTACGACAACGCTTTAGGGGGAGCGTACGTGTGAGGCCGCGGGTTAGTGTTAGCGTACGGGTTAGGATTAGGGGACGGGTGAGGGTCAGGCTTCGGGGAAGGTTTAGGGTTAGGGTTCGGGGTAGGGTTACGGTTAGGGGACGGGGACGGTTTAGGGTCCAGGGGAGGGTACGACAACGCTTTAGGGGGAGCGTACGTGTGAGGGCACGGGTTAGTGTTAGCGTACGGGTAAGGATTAGGGGACGGGTCAGGGTCAGGCCTCGGGGAAGTGTTAGGGTTAGGGTTCGGGCTAATGTTAGGGTTAGGGGACGGGGACGGTTTAGGGTCCAGGGGAGGGTACGACAACGCTTTAGGGGGAGCGTACGTGTGAGGGCGTGGGTTAGTGTTAGCGTACGGGTTAGGATTAGGGGACGGGTTAAGTTCAGGCTTCGGGGAAGGGTTAGGGTTAGGGTTCGGGATAGGGTTAGGGTTAGGGGACGGGGACGGTTTAGGGTCTAGGGAAGGGTACGACAACGCTTTAGGGGGAGCGTACGTGTGAGGGCACGGGTTAGTGTTAGCGTACGGGTTAGGATTAGGGGACGGGTGAGGGTCAGGCTTCGGGGAAGGGTTAGGGATAGGGTTCGGTCTAGGGTTAGGTTTAGGGGATGGGGACGGTTTAGGGTCCAGGGGAGGGTATGACAACGCTTTAGGGGGAGCGTACGTGTGAGGGCGCAGGTTAGGGTTAGCGTACGGGTTAGGATTAGGGGACGGGTGAGAGTCAGGCTTCGGGGAAGGGTTAGGGTTAGGGTTCGGGCTAGGGTTAGGGTTAGGGGACGGGGACGGTTTAGGGTCCAGGGGAGGGTACGACAACGCTTTAGGGGGAGCGTACGTGTGAGGGCGTTGGTTAGTGTTATCGTACGGGTTAGGATTAGGGGACGGGTGAGGGTCAGCCTTCAGGGAAGGGTTAGGGTTAGGGTTCGGGCTAGGGTTAGGGTTAGGGGACGGGGACGGTTTAGGGTCCAGGGGAGGGTACGACAACGCTTTAGGTGGAGCGTACGTGTGAGGGCGCGGGTTAGTGTTAGCGTACGAGTTAGGATTAGGGGACGGGTGAGGTCAGCCTTCGGGGAAGGGTTAGGGTTAGGGTTCGGGCTAGGGTTAGGGTTAGGGGACGGGGACGTTTAAGCGTCCAGGGGAGGGTACGACAACGCTTTAGGAGGAGCGTACGTGTGAGGGCGCGGGTTAGTGTTAGCGTACGGCTTAGGATTAGGGGACGGGTGAGGGTCAGGCTTCGGGGAAGGCTTAGGGTTACGGTTCGGACTAGGGTTAGGGGACGGGGACGGTTAAGGGTCCAGGGGAGGGTACGACAACGCTTTAGGAGGAGAGTACGTGTGAGGGCGTGGGTTAGTGTTAGCGTAGGGCTTAGGATTAGGGGAAGGGTGAGGGTCAGGCTTCGGGGAAGGGTTACGGGTAGCGTTCGGGCTAGGGTTAGGGTTAGGGGACGGGGACGGTTTAGAGTCCAGGGGAGGGTACGACAACGCTTTCGGGGGAGCGTACGTATGAGGGCGCGGGTTAGTGTTAGCGTACGGGTTAGGATTAGGGGACGGGTGAGGGTCAGGCTTCGGGGAAGGGTTAGGGTTAGGGTTCGGGCTAGGGTTAGGGTTAGGGGACGGGGACGGTTTAGGGTCCAGGGGAGGGTACGACAACGCTTTAGCGGGAGCGTACATGTGAGGGCGCGGGTTAGTGTTAGCGTACGGTTTAGGATTAGTGGACGGGTGAGGGTCAGGCTTCGGGGAAGGGTTAGGGTTAGTGTTCGGGGTAGGGTTAGGGTTAGGGGACGGGGACGGTTTAGGGTCCAGGGGAGGGTACGACAACGCTTTAGGGGGAGCGTACGTGTGAGGGCGTGGGTTAGTGTTAGCGTACGGGTTAGGATTAGGGGACGGGTGAGGGTCAGGCTTCGGGGAACGGTTAGGGTTAGGGTTTGGGCTAGGGTTAGGGTTAGGGGACGGGGACGGTTTAGGGTCCAGGGCAGGGTACGACAACGCTTTCGGGGGAGGGTACGTGTCATGGCGCGGGTTAGTGTTAGCGTACGGGTTAGGATTAGGGGACGGGTGAGGGTCAGGCTTCGGGGAAGGGTTAGGGTTAGGGTTCGGGCTAGGGTTAGGGTTAGGGGACGGGGAATGTTTAGGGTCCAGGGGAGGGTACGACAACGCTTTAGGGGGAGCGTACGTGTGAGGGCGCGGGTTAGTGTTAGCGTACGGGTTAGGATTAGGGGAGGGGTGAGGGTCAGGCTACAGGGAAGGGTTAGGGTTAGGGTTCGCGCTAGGGTTAGGGTTAGGGGACGGGGCCGGTTTAGGGTCCAGGGGAGGGTACGACAACGCTTTAGGGGGAGCGTACGTGTGAGGGCGCGGGTTAGTGTTAGCGTACGGTTTAGGATTAGTGGACGGGTGAGGGTCAGGCTTCGGGGAAGGTTTAGGGTTAGGGTTCGGTGTAGGGTTAGGGTTAGGGGACGGGGACGGTTTAGGGTCCAGGGGAGGGTACGACAACGCTTTCGGGGGAGGGTACGTGTGAGGGCGCGGGTTAGTGTTAGCGTACGGGTTAGGATTAGGGGACGGGTGAGGGTCAGGCTTCGGGGAAGGGTTAGGGTTAGGGTTCGGGCTAGGGTTAGGGTTAGGGGACGGGGACGGTTTAGGGTCCAGGGGAGGGTACGACAACGCTCTAGGGGGAGCGTACGTGTGAGGGTGAGGACGCGGGTTAGTGTTAGCGTACGGGTTAGGATTAGGGGAGGGGTGAGGGTCAGGCTACAGGGAAGGGATAGGGTTAGGGTTCGCGCTAGGGTTAGGGTTAGGGGACGGGGACGGTTTAGGGTCCAGGGGAGGGTATGACAACGCTTTAGGGGGAGCGTACGTGTGAGGGCGCGGGTTAGTGTTAGCGTACGGGTTAGGATTAGGGGACGGGTGAGGGTCTGGCTTCGGGGATGGGTTAGGGTTAGGGTTCGGGCTAGGGTTAGGGTTAGGGGACGGTTTAGGGTACAGGGGAGGGTACGACAATGCTTTAGGGGGAGCGTACGTGTGAGGGCCCGGGTTAGTGTTAGCGTACGGGTTAGGATTTGGGGACGGGTGAGGGTCAGGCTTCTGGGAAGGGTTAGGGTTAGGGTTCGGGCTAGGGTTAGGGTTAGGGGACGGGGACGGTTTAGGGTCCAGGGGAGGGTACGACAACGCTTTAGGTGGAGCGTACGTATGAGGGCGCGCGTTAGTGTTAGCGTACGGGTTAGGATTAGGGGACGGGTGAGGTCAGCCTTCGGGGAAGGGTTAGGGTTAGGGTTCGGGCTAGGGTTAGGGTTAGGGGACGGGGACGGTTTAGGGTCCAGGGGAGGGTACGACAACGCTTTAGGGGGAGCGTACGTGTGAGTGCGCGGGTTAGTGTTAGCGTACGGGTTAGGATTAGGGGACGGGTGAGGGTCTGGCTTCGGGGATGGGTTAGGGTTAGGGTTCGGGTTAGGGTTAGGGTTAGGGGACGGTTTAGGGTCCAGGGGAGGGTACGACAATGCTTTAGGGGGAGCGTACGTGTGAGGGCGCGGGTTAGTGTTAGCGTACGTGTTAGGATTAGGGGACGGGTGAGGGTCAGGCTTCTGGGAAGGGTAAGGGTTAGGGTTCGGGCTAGGGTTAGGGTTAGGTGACGGGGACGGTTTAGGGTCCAGGGGAGAGTACGACAACGCTTTAGGGGGAGCGTACGTGTGAGGGCGCGGGTCAGTGTTAGCGTACGGGTTAGGATTAGGGGACGGGTGAGGGTCAGGCTTCGGGGAAGGGTTACGGTTAGAGTTCGGGGTAGGGTTACGGTTAGGGGACGGGGACGGTTTAGGGTCCAGGGGAGGGTACGACAACGCTTTAGGGGGAGCGTACGTGTGAGGGCACGGGTTAGTGTTAGCGTACGGGTAAGGATTAGGGGACGGGTGAGGGTCAGGCCTCGGGGAAGGGATAGGGTTACGGTTCGGGCTAGGGTTAGGGTTAGGGGATGGGGACGGTTTAGGGTCCAGGGGAGGGTATGACAACGCATTAGGGGGAGCGTACGTGTGAGGGCGCGGGTTAGTGTTAGCGTACGGGTTAGGATTAGGGGACGGGTGAGGGTCAGGCTTCGGGGAAGGGTTAGGGTTAGGGTTCGGGATAGGGTTAGGGTTAGGGGACGGGGACGGTTTAGGGTCTAGGGAAGGGTACGACAACGCTTTAGGGGGAGCGTACGTGTGAGGGCGCGGGTTAGTGTTAGCGTACGGGTTAGGATTAGGGGACGGGTGAGGGTCAGGCTTCGGGGAAGGGTTAGGGATAGGGTTCGGGCTAGGGTTAGGTTTAGTGGATGGGGACAGTTTAGGGTCCAGGGGAGGGTACGACAACGCTTTAGGGGGAGCGTACGTGTGAGGGCGCGGGTTAGTGTTAGCGTACGGGTTAGGATTAGGGGACGGGTGAGGGTCAGGCTTCGGGGAAGGGTTAGGGTTAGGGTTCGGGCTACGGTTAGGGTTAGGGGACGGGGACGGTTTAGGGTCCAGGGGAGGGTACGACAACGCTTTAGGGGGAGCGTACGTGTGAGGGCGTGGGTTAGTGTTATGGTACGGGTTAGGATTAGGGGACGGGTGAGGGTCAGCCTTCGGGGAAGGGTTAGGGTTAGGGTTCGGGCTAGGCTTAGAGTTAGGGGACGGGGACGGTTTAGGGTCCAGGGGAGGGTACGACAACGCTTTAGGTGGAGCGTACGTGTGAGGGCGCGGGTTAGTGTTAGCGTACGAGTTAGGATTAGGGGACGGGTGAGGTCAGCCTTCGGGGAAGGGTTAGGGTTAGGGTTCGGGCTAGGGTTAGGGTTAGGGGACGGGGACGTTTAAGCGTCCAGGGGAGGGTACGACAACGCTTTAGGAGGAGCGTACGTGTGAGGGCGCGGGTTAGTGTTAGCGTACGGCTTAGGATTAGGGGACGGGTGAGGGTCAGGCTTCGGGGAAGGCTTAGGGTTAAGGTTCGGACTAGGGTTAGGGGACGGGGACGGTTAAGGGTCCAGGGGAGGGTACGACAACGCTTTAGGAGGAGAGTACGTGTGAGGGCGCGGGTTAGTGTTAGCGTACGGCTTAGGATTAGGGGAAGGGTGAGGGTCAGGCTTCGGGGAAGGGTTACGGGTAGCGTTCGGGCTAGGGTTAGGGTTAGGGGACGGGGACGGTTTAGAGTCCAGGGGAGGGTACGACAACGCTTTCGGGGGAGCGTACGTATGAGGGCGCGGGTTAGTGTTAGCGTACGGGTTATGATTAGGGGACGGGTGAGGGTCAGGCTTCGGGGAAGGGTTAGGGTTAGGGTTCGGGCTAGGGTTAGGGTTAGGGGACGGGGACGGTTTAGGGTCCAGGGGAGGGTACGACAACGCTTTAGCGGGAGCGTACATGTGAGGGCGCGGGTTAGTGTTAGCGTACGGTTTAGGATTAGTGGACGGGTGAGGGTCAGGCTTCGGGGAAGGGTTAGGGTTAGGGTTCGGGGTAGGGTTAGGGTTAGGGGACGGGGACGGTTTAGGGTCCAGGGGAGGGTACGACAACGCTTTAGGGGGAGCGTACGTGTGAGGGCGTGGGTTAGTGTTAGCGTACGGGTTAGGATTAGGGGACGGGTGAGGGTCAGGCTTCGGGGAAGTGTTAGGGTTAGGGTTTGGGCTAGGGTTAGGGTTAGGGGACGGGGACGGTTTAGGGTCCAGGGCAGGGTACGACAACGCTTTCGGGGGAGGGTACGTGTCATGGCGCGGGTTAGTGTTAGCGTACGGGTTAGGATTAGGGGACGGGTGAGGGTCAGGCTTCGGGGAAGGGTTAGGGTTAGGGTTCGGGCTAGGGTTAGGGTTAGGGGACGGGGACTGTTTAGGGTCCAGGGGAGGGTACGACAACGCTTTAGGGGGAGCGTACGTGTGAGGGCGCGGGTTAGTGTTAGCGTACGGGTTAGGATTAGGGGATTGGTGAGGGTCAGGCTACAGGGAAGGGTTAGGGTTAGGGTTCGCGCTAGGGTTAGGGTTAGGGGACGGGGCCGGTTTAGGGTCCAGGGGAGGGTACGACAACGCTTTAGGGGGAGCGTACGTGTGAGGGCACGGGTTAGTGTTAGCGTACGGTTTAGGATTAGTGGACGGGTGAGGGTCAGGCTTCGGGGAAGGTTTAGGGTTAGGGTTCGGTGTAGGGTTAGGGTTAGGGGACGGGGACGGTTTAGGGTCCAGGGGAGGGTACGACAACGCTTTCGGGGGAGGGTACGTGTGAGGGCGCGGGTTAGTGTTAGCGTACGGGTTAGGATTAGGGGACGGGTGAGGGTCAGCCTTCGGGGAAGGGTTAGGGTTAGGGTTCGGGCTAGGGTTAGGGTTAGGGGACGGGGACGGTTTAGGGTCCAGGGGAGGGTACGACAACGCTCTAGGGGGAGCGTACGTGTGAGGGTGAGGACGCGGGTTAGTGTTAGCGTACGGGTTAGGATTAGGGGAGGGGTGAGGGTCAGGCTACAGGGAAGGGTTAGGGTTAGGGTTCGCGCTAGGGTTAGGGTTAGGGGACGGGGACGGTTTAGGGTCCAGGGGAGGGTATGACAACGCTTTAGGGGGAGCGTACGTGTGAGGGCGCGGGTTAGTGTTAGCGTACGGGTTAGGATTAGGGGACGGGTGAGGGTCTGGCTTCGGGGATGGGTTAGGGTTAGGGTTCGGGCTAGGGTTAGGGTTAGGGGACGGTTTAGGGTACAGGGGAGGGTACGACAATGCTTTAGGGGGAGCGTACGTGTGAGGGCGCGGGTTAGTGTTAGCGTACGGGTTAGGATTTGGGGACGGGTGAGGGTCAGGCTTCTGGGAAGGGTTAGGGTTAGGGTTCGGGCTAGGGTTAGGGTTAGGTGACGGGGACGGTTTAGGGTCCAGGAGAGGGTACGACAACGCTTTAGGGGGAGCGTACGTGTGAGGGCGCGGGTTAATGTTAGCGTACGGGTTAGGATTATGGGACTGGTGAGGGTCAGGCTTCGGGGAAGGGTTAGGGTTAGCGTTCGGGCTAGGGTTAGGATTAGGGGACGGGGACGGTTTAGGGTCCAGAGGAGGGTACGACAACGCTTTAGGGGGAGCGTACGTGTGAGGGCGCGGGATAGTGTTAGCGTACGGGTTAGGATTTGGGGACGGGTGAGGGTCAGGCTTCGGGGAAGGGTTAGGGTTAGGGTTCGGGCTAGGGTTAGGTTTAGGGGATGGGGACGGTTTAGGGTCCAGGGGAGGGTACGACAACGCTTTAGGGGGAGCGTACGTGTGAGGGCGCGGGTTAGGGTTAGCGTACGAGTTAGGATTAGGGGACGGGTGAGGGTCAGGCTTCGGGGAAGGGTTAGGGTTAGGGTTCGGGCTAGGGTTAGGGTTAGGGGACGGGGACGGTTTAGGGTCCAGGGGAGAGTACGACAACGCTTTAGGGGGAGCGTACGTGTGAGGGCGCGGGTTAGTGTTAGCGTACGGGTTAGGATTAGGGGACGGGTGAGGGTCAGGCTTCGGGGAAGTGTTAGGGTTAGGGTTCGGGGTAGGGTTACGGTTAGGGGACGGGGAAGGTTTAGGGTCCAGGGGAGGGTACGACAACGCTTTAGGGGGAGCGTACGTGTGAGGGCACGGGTTAGTGTTAGCGTACGGGTAAGGATTAGGGGACGGGTGAGGGTCAGGCCTCGGGGAAGGGTTAGGGTTACGGTTCGGGCTAGGGTTAGGGTTAGGGGATGGGGACGGTTTAGGGTCCAGGGGAGGGTATGACAACGCTTTAGGGGGAGCGTACGTGTGAGGGCGCGGGTTAGTGTTAGCGTACGGGTTAGGATTAGGGGACGGGTGAGGGTCAGGCTTCGGGGAAGGGTTAGGGTTAGGGTTCGGGATAGGGTTAGGGTTAGGGGACGGGGACGGTTTAGGGTCTAGGGAAGGGTACGACAACGCTTTAGGGGGAGCGTACGTGTGAGGGCGCGGGTTAGTGTTAGCGTACGGGTTAGGATTAGGGGACGGGTGAGGGTCAGGCTTCGGGGAAGGGTTAGGGATAGGGTTCGGGCTAGGGTTAGGTTTAGTGGATGGGGACGGTTTAGGGTCCAGGGGAGGGTACGACAACGCTTTAGGGGGAGCGTACGTGTGAGGGCGCGGGTTAGTGTTAGCGTACGGGTTAGGATTAGGGGACGGGTGAGGGTCAGGCTTCGGGGAAGGGTTAGGGTTAGGGTTCGGGCTAGGGTTAGGGTTAGGGGACGGGGACGGTTTAGGGTCCAGGGGAGGGTACGACAACGCTTTAGTGGGAGCGTACGTGTGAGGGCGTGGGTTAGTGTTATCGTACGGGTTAGGATTAGGGGATGGGAGAGGGTCAGCCTTCGGGGAAGGGTTAGGGTTAGGGTTCGGGCTAGGGTTAGGGTTAGGGGACGGGGACGGTTTAGGGTCCAGGGGAGGGTACGACAATGCTTTAGGTGGAGCGTACGTGTGAGGGCGCGGGTTAGTGTTAGCGTACGGGTTAGGATTAGGGGACGGGTGAGGTCAGCCTTCTGGGAAGGGTTAGGGTTAGGGTTCGGGCTAGGGTTAGGGTTAGGGGACGGGGACGGTTTAGGGTCCAAGGGAGGGTACGACAACGCTTTAGGAGGAGCGTACGTGTGAGGGCGCGGGTTAGTGTTAGCGTACGGCTGAGGATTAGGGGAAGGGTGAGGGTCAGGCTTCGTGGAAGGGTTACGGTTAGCGTTCGGGCTAGGGTTAGGGTTAGGGGACGGGGACGGTTTAGGGTCCAGGGGAGGGTACGACAACGCTTTAGGGGGAGCATACGTGTGAGGGCGCGGCTTAGTGTTAGCGTACGGGTTAGGATTAGGGGATGGGTGAGGGTCAGGCTTCGGCGAAGGGTTAGGGTTAGGGTTCGGGCTAGGGTTAGGGTTAGGGGACGGGGACGGTTTAGGGTCCAGGGGAGGGTACGACAACGCTTTAGGGGGAGCGTACGTGTGAGGGCGCGGGTTAGGGTTAGCGTACGAGTTAGGATTAGGGGACGGGTAAGGTTCAGGCTTCGGGGAAGTGTTGGGTTAGGGTTCGGGCTAGGATTAGGGTTGGGGACGGGGACGGTTTAGGGTCCACGGGAGGGTACGACAACACTTTAGGCGGAGCGTACGTGTGAGGTCGCGGGTTAGTGTTAGGGTACGGGTTAGTATTAGGGGACGGGTGAGGGTCAGGCTTCGGGGAAAGGTTAGGGTTAGGGTTCGGGCTAGGGTTAGGATAAGGGTACGGGGATGGTTTAGGGTCCAGGGAAGGGTACGACAACGCTTTAGGGGGAGCGTACGTGTGAGGGCACGGGTTAGTGTTAGCGTACGGGTTAGGATTAGGGGACGGGTGAGGGTCAGGCTTCGGGGAAGGGTTAGGGTTAGGGTTCGGGCTAGGGTTAGGGTTAGGGGATGGGGATGGTTTAGGGTCCAGGGGAGGGTACGACAACGCTTTAGGGGGAGCGTACGTGTGAGGGCGCGGGTTAGTGTTAGCGTACGGGTTAGTATTAGGGGACGGGTGAGGGTCAGGCTTCGGGGAAGGCTTAGGGTTAGGGTTCGGGCTAGGGTTAGGGTTAGGGGACGGGGACGGTTTGGGGTCCAGGGGAGGGTACGACAACGCTTTAGGGGGAGCGTACGTGTGAGGGCATGGGTTAGTGTTAACGTACGGGTTAGGATTAGGGGACGGGTGAGGGTCAGGCTTTGGGGAAGGGTTAGGGTTAGGGTTCGGGCTAGGGTTAGGGTTAGGGGACGGGGACGGTTTAGGGTCCAGGGGAGGGTACGACAACGCTTTAGTGGGAGCGTACGTGTGAGGGCGTGGGTTAGTGTTAGCGTACGGTTTAGGATTAGTGGACGGGTGAGGGTCAGGCTTCGGGGAAGGGTTAGGGTTAGGGTTCGGGGTAGGGTTAGGGTTAGGGGACGGGGACGGTTTAGGGTACATGGGAGGGTACGACAGCGCTTTAGGGGGAGCGTACGTGTGAGGGCACGGGTTAGTGTTAGCGTACGGGTTAGGATTAGGGGACGGGTGAGGGTCAGGCTTCGGGGAAGGGTTAGGGTTAGGGTTCGGGCTAGGGTTAGGGTTAGGGGACGGGGACGGTTTAGGGTCCAGGGCAGGGTACGACAACGCTTTCGGGGGAGGGTACGTGTCATGGCGCGGGTTAGTGTTAGCATACGGGTTAGGATTAGGGGACGGGTGAGGGTCAGGCTTCGGGGAAGGGTCAGGGTTAGGGCTCGGGCTAGGGTTAGGGTTAGGGGACGGGGACGGTTTAGGGTCCAGGGGAGGGTACGACAACGCTTTAGGGGGAGAGTACGTGTGAGGGCGCGGGTTAGTGTTAGCGTATGGGTTAGGATTATGGGACGGGTGAGGGTCAGGCTTCGGGGAAGGGTTAGGGTTAGGGTTCGGGCTAGGGTTAGGGTTAGGGGACGAGGACGGTTTAGGGTCCAGGGGAGGGTACGACAACGTTTTAGGGGGAGCGTACGTGTGAGGGCGCGGGTTAGTGTTAGCGTACGGTTTAGGATTAGGGGAAGGGTGAGGGTCAGGCTTCGGGGAAGTGTTACGGGTAGCGTTCGGGCTAGGGTTAGTGTTAGGGGACGGGGACGGTTTAGGGTCCAGGGGAGGGTACGACAAAGCTTTAGGGGGAGCGTACGTGTGAGGGCGCGGGTTAGTGTTAGCGTATGGGTTAGGATTAGGGGACGGGTGAGGGTCAGGCTTCGGGGAAGGGTTAGGGTTAGGGTTCGGGCTAGGGTTAGGGTTAGGGGACGGGGACGGTTTAGGGTCCAGGGGAGGGTACGACAACGCTTTCGGGGGACGGTACGTGTCATGGCGCGGGTTTCTGTTAGCGTACGGGTTAGGATTAGTGGACGGGTGAGGGTCAGGCTTTGGGGAAGTGTTAGATTTAGGGTTCGGGCTAGTGTTAGCGTTAGGGGACGGGGACGGTTTAGGGTCCAGGGGAGGGTACGACAACGCTTTAGGGGGAGTGTACGTGTGAGGGCACGTGTTAGTGTTAGCGTACGGGTTAGGATTAGGGGAGGGGTGAGGGTCAGGCTACAGGGAAGGGTTAGGGTTAGGGTTCGCGCTAGGGTTAGGGTTAGGGGACTTGGACGGTTTAGGGTCCAGGGAAGGGTACGACAATGCTTTAGGGAGAGCGTACGTGTGAGAGCGCGGGTTAGTGTTAGCGTACGGGTTAGGATTAGGGGACGGGTGAGGGTCTGGCTTCGGGGATGGGTTAGGGTTAGGGTTCGGGCTAGGGTTAGGGTTAGGGGACGGTTTAGGGTCCAGGGGAGGGTACGACAACGCTTTAGGGGGAGCGTACGTGTGAGGGCGCGGGTTAGTGTTAGCGTACGGCTTAGGATTAGGGGAAGGGTGAGGGTCAGGCTTCGTGGAAGAGTTACGGTTAGCGTTCGGGCTAGGGTTAGGGTTAGCGGACGGGGACGGTTTAGGGTCCAGGGGAGGGTACGACAACGCTTTAGGGGGAACATACGTGTGAGGGCGCGGCTTAGTGTTAGCGTACGGGTTAGGATTAGGGGACGGGTGAGGGTCAGGCTTCGGCGAAGGGTTAGGGTTAGGGTTCGGGCTAGGGTTAGGGTTAGGGGACGGGGACGGTTTAGGGTCCAGGGGAGGGTACGACAACGCTTTAGGGGGAGCGTACGTGTGAGGGCGCGGGTTAGGGTTAGCGTACGAGTTAGGATTAGGGGACGGGTAAGGTTCAGGCTTCGGGGAAGTGTTGGGTTAGGGTTCGGGCTAGGATTAGGGTTAGGGGACGGGGACGGTTTAGGGTCCACGGGAGGGTACGACAACACTTTAGGCGGAGCGTACGTGTGAGGGCGTGGGTTAGTGTTAGGGTACGGGTTAGTATTAGGGGACGGGTGAGGGTCAGGCTTCGGGGAAAGGTTAGGGTTAGGGTTCGGGCTAGGGTTAGGATAAGGGTACGGGGATGGTTTAGGGTCCAGGGAAGGGTACGACAACGCTTTAGGGGGAGCGTACGTGTGAGGGCACGGGTTAGTGTTAGCGTACGGGTTAGGATTAGGGGACGGGTGAGGGTCAGGCTTCGGGGAAGGGTTAGGGTTATGGTTCGGGCTAGGGTTAGGGTTAGGGGATGGGGATGGTTTAGGGTCCAGGGGAGGGTACGACAACGCTTTAGGGGGAGCGTACGTGTGAGGGCGCGGGTTAGTGTTAGCGTACGGGTTAGGATTAGGGGACGGGTGAGGGTCAGGCTTCGGGGAAGGGTTAGGGTTAGGGCTCGGGCTAGGGTTAGGGTTAGGGGACGGGGACGGTTTGGGGTCCAGGGGAGGGTACGACAACGCTTTAGGGGGAGCGTACGTGTGAGGGCATGGTTAGTGTTAACGTACGGGTTAGGATTAGGGGACGGGTGAGGGTCAGGCTTCGGGGAAGGCTTAGGGTTACGGTTCGGACTAGGGTTAGGGGACGGGGACGGTTAAGGGTCCAGGGGAGGGTTCGACAACGCTTTAGGAGGAGAGTACGTGTGAGGGCGCGGGTTAGTGTTAGCGTACGGCTTAGGATTAGGGGAAGGGTGAGGGTCAGGCTTCGGGGAAGGGTTACGGGTAGCGTTCGGGCTAGGGTTAGGGTTAGGGGACGGGGACGGTTTAGGGTCCAGGGGAGGGTACGACAACGCTTTAGGGGGAGCGTACGTATGAGGGCGCGGGTTAGTGTTAGCGTACGGGTTAGGATTAGGGGACGGGTGAGGGTCAGGCTTCGGGGAAGGGTTAGGGATAGGGTTCGGGCTAGGGTTAGGGTTAGGGGACGGGGACGGTTTAGGGTCCAGGGGAGGGTACGACAACGCTTTAGGGGGAGCGTGCGTGTGAGGGCACAGGTTAGTGTTAGCGTACGGGTTAGGATTAGGGGACGGGTGAGGGTCAGGCTTCGGGGAAGGGTTAGGGTTAGGGTTCGGGCTAGGGTTAGGGTTAGGGGACGGGGACGGTTTAGGGTCCAGGGGAGGGTACGACAACGCTTTAGTGGGAGCGTACGTGTGAGGGCGCGGGTTAGTGTTAGCGTACGGTTTAGGATTAGTGGACGGGTGAGGGTCAGGCTTCGGGGAAGGGTTAGGGTTAGGGTTCGGGGTAGGTTTAGGGTTAGGGGACGGGGACGGTTTAGGGTCCATGGGAGGGTACGACAGCGCTTTAGGGGGAGCGTACGTGTGAGGGCGTGGGTTAGTGTTAGCGTACGGGTTAGGATTAGGGGACGGGTGAGGGTCAGTATTCGGGGAAGGGTTAGGGTTAGGGTTCGGGCTAGGGTTAGGGTTAGGGGACGGGGACGGTTTAGGGTCCAGGGCAGGGTACGACAACGCTTTCGCGGGAGGGTACGTGTCATGGCGCGGGTTAGTGTTAGCGTACGGGTTAGGATTAGGGGACGGGTGAGGGTCAGGCTTCGGGGAAGTGTTAGATTTAGGGTTCGGGCTAGGGTTAGCGTTAGGGGACGGGGACGGTTTAGGGTCCAGGGGAGGGTACGACAACGCTTTAGGGGGAGTGTACGTGTGAGGGCGCGTGTTAGTGTTAGCGTACGGGTTAGGATTAGGGGAGGGGTGAGGGTCAGGCTACAGGGAAGGGTTAGGGTTAGGGTTCGCGCTAGGGTTAGGGTTAGGGGACGGGGACGGTTTAGGGTCCAGGGGAGGGTACGACAACGCTTTAGGGAGAGCGTACGTGTGAGAGCGCGGGTTAGTGTTAGCGTACGGGTTAGGATTAGGGGACAGGTGAGTTTCTGGCTTCGGGGATGGGTTAGGGTTAGGGTTCGGGCTAGGGTTAGGGTTAGGGGACGGTTTAGGGTCCAGGGGAGGGTACGACAATGCTTTAGGGGGAGCGTACGTGTGAGGGCGCAGGTTAGTGTTAGCGTACGGGTTAGGATTAGGGGACGGGTGAGGGTCAGGCTTCGGGGAAGGGTTAGGGTTAGGGTTCGGGCTAGGGTTAGGGTTAGGGGACGGGGACGATTTAGGGTCCAGGGGAGGGTACGACAACGCTTTAGGGGGAGCGTACGTGTGAGGGCGCGTGTTAGTGTTAGCGTACGGGTTAGGATTAGGGGACGGGTGAGGGTCAGGCTTCAGGGAAGTGTTAGGGTTAGGGTTCGGGCTAGGGTTAGGGTTAGGGGACGGGGACGGTTTAGGGTCCAGGGGAGGGTACGACAACGCTTTAGGGGGAGCGTACGTGTGAGGGCGCGGGTTAGTGTTAGCGTACGGGTTAGGATTAGGGGACGGGTGAGGGTCAGTATTCGGGGAAGGGTTAGGGTTAGGGTTCGGGCTAGGGTTAGTGTTAGGGGACGGGGACGGTTTAGGGTACATGGGAGGGTACGACAACGCTTTAGGGGGAGCGTACGTGTGAGGGCGTGGGTTAGTGTTAGCGTACGGGTTAGGATTAGGGGACGGGTGAGGGTCAGGCTACGGGGAAGGTTTAGGGTTAGGGTTCGGGCTAGGTTTAGGGTTAGGGGACGGTGACGGTTTAGGGTCCAGGGGAGGGTATGACAACGCTTTAGGGGGATCGTACGTGTGAGGGCGCGGGTTAGTGTTAGCGTACGGGTTAGGGTTAGGGGACGGGTGAGGGTCAGGCTTCGGGGAAGGCTTAGGGTTACGGTTTGGGCTAGGGTTAGGGTTAGGGGACGGGGACGGTTTAGGGTCCAGGGGAGGGTATAACAACGCTTTAGGGGGAGCGTACGTGTGAGGGCGCGGTTTAGTGTTAACGTACGGGTTAGGATTAGGGGATGGGTGAGGGTCAGGCTTCGGGGAAGGGTTAGGGTTAGGGTTCGGGGTAGGGTTAGGGTTAGGGGACGGGGACGGTTTAGGGTCCAGCGGAGGGTACGACAACGCTTTAGGGGGAGTGTACGTGTGAGGGCGCAGGTTAGTGTTAGCGTACGGGTTAGGATTAGGGGACGGGTGAGGGTCAGGCTTCGGGGAAGGGTTAGGGTTAGGGTTCGGGCTAGGGTTAGGGTTAGGGGACGGGGAAGGTTTAGGGTCCAGGGGAGGGTATGACAACGCTTTAGGGGGAGCGTACGTGTGAGGGCGCGGGTTAGTGTTAGCGTACGTGTTAGATTTAGGGGACGGGTGAGGGTCAGGCTTCGGGGAAGGGTTAGGGTTAGGGTTCAGGCTAGGGTTAGGGTTAGGGGACGGGGACGGTTTAGGGTCCAGGGGAGAGTACGACAACGCTTTAGGGGGAGCGTACGTGTGAGGGCACGGGTTAGAGTTAACGTACGGGTTAGGATTAGGGGAAGGGTGAGGGTCAGGCTTTGGGGAAGGGTTAGTGTTAGGGTTCGGGCTAGGGTTAGGGTTAGGGGACGGGGAAGGTTTAGGTTGCAGGGGAGGGTACGACAACGCTTTAGGGGGAGCGTACGTGTGAGGGCGTGTGTTAGTGTTAGCGTACGGGTTAGGATTAGGGGACGGGTGAGGGTCAGGTTTCAGGGAAGGGATAGGGTTAGGGTTCGGGCTAGGGTGAGGGTTAGGGGACGGGGTCGGTTTAGGGTCCAGGGGAGGGTACGACAACGCTTTAGGGGGAGCGTACGTATGAGGGCGCGGGTTAGTGTTAGCGTACGGGTTAGGATTAGGCGACGGGTGAGGGTCAGGCTTCGGGGAAGGGTTAGGGTTAGGTTTCGGGCTAGGGTTAGGGTTAGGGGACGGGGACGGTTTAGGGTCTAGGGGAGGGTACGACAAAGCTTTAGGGGGAGCGTACGTGTGAGGGCGCGGGTTAGTGTTAGCGTACGGCTTAGGATTAGGGGACGGGTGAGTGTCAGGCTTCGGGGAAGGGTTAGGGTTAGGGTTCGGGCTAGGGTTAGGGTTAGGGGACGGGGACGGTTTAGGGTCCAGGGGAGGGTACAACAACGCTTTAGGGTGAGCGTACGTGTGAGGGCGCGGGTTAGTGTTAACGTACGGGTTAGGATTAGGGGACGGGTGAGGGTCATGCTTCGGGGAAGGGTTAGGGTTAGGGTTCGGGCTAGGGTTAGAGTTAGGGGACGGGGACGGTTTAGGGTCCAGGGGAGGGTACGACAACGCTTTAGGGGGAGCGTACGTGTGAGGGCGCGGGTTAGTGTTAGCGTTAGCGTACGGGTTAGGATTAGGGGACGGGTGAGGATCAGGCTTCGGGGAAGGGTTAGGATTAGGGTTGGGCTAGGGTTAGGGTTAGGGGACGGGGATGGTTTAGGGTCCAGGGGAGGGTACGACAATGCTATAGGAGGAGCGTACATGTGAGGGCGCGGGTTAGTGTTAGCGTACTGGTTAGGATTAGGGGAAGGGTGAGGGTCAGGCTTCGGGGAAGGCTTAGGGTTACGGTTCGGGCTAGGGTTAGGGTTAGGGGACGGGGACGGTTTAGGGTCCAGGGGAGGGTATGACAACGCTTTAGGGGGAGCGTACGTGTGAGGGCGCGGTTTAGTGTTAACGTACGGGTTAGGATTAGGGGATGGGTGAGGGTCAGGCTTCGGGGAAGAGTTAGGGTTAGGGTTCGGGCTAGGGTTAGGGTTAGGGGACGGGGACGGTTTAGGGTCCAGGGGAGAGTACGACAACGCTTTAGGGGGAGCGTACGTGTGAGGGCGCGGGTTAGAGTTAACGTACGGGTTAGGATTCGGGGACGGGTGAGGGTCAGGCTTCGGGGAAGGGTTAGGATTAGGGTTCGGGCTAGGGTTAGGGTTAGGGGACAGGGACGGTTTAGGGTCCTGGGGAGGTTACGACAACGCTTTAGGGGCAGCGTACGTGTGAGGGCGCGGGATAGTGTTAGCGTACGGGTTAGGTTTAGGCGACGGGTGAGGGTCAGGCTTCGGGGAAGGGTTAGGGTTAGGGTTCGGGCTAGGGTTAGGGTTAGGGGACGGGAACGGTTTAGGGTCCAGGGGAGGGTACGACAACGCTTTAGGGGGAGCGTACGTGTGAGGATGTGGGTTAGTGTTATCGTACGGGTTAGGATTAGGGGACGGGTGAGGGTCAGCCTTCGGGGAAGGGTTAGGGTTAGGGTTCGGGCTAGGGTTAGGGTTAGGGGACGGGGACGGTTTAGGGTCCAGGGGAGGGTACGACAACGCTTTAGGGGGAGCGTACGTGTGAGGGCGCGGGTTAGTGTTAGCGTACGGGTTAGGATTAGGGGACGGGTGAGGTCAGCCTTCGGGGAAGGGTTAGGGTTAGGGTTCGGGCTAGGGTTAGGGTTAGGGGACGGGGACGGTTTAGGGTCCAGGGGAGGGTACGACAACGCTTTAGGAGGAGCGTACGTGTGAGGGCGCGGGTTAGTGTTAGCGTACGGCTTAGGATTAGGGGAAGGGTGAGGGTCAGGCTTCGTGGAAGGGTTACGGTTAGCGTTCGGGCTAGGGTTAGGGTTAGGGGACGGGGACGGTTTAGGGTCCAGGGGAGGGTACGACAACACTTTAGGGGGAGCATACGTGTGAGGGCGCGGCTTAGTGTTAGCGTACGGGTTAGGATTAGGGGACGGGTGAGGGTCAGGCTTCGGGGAAGTGTTGGGTTAGGGTTCGGGCTAGGATTAGGGTTAGGGGACGGGGACGGTTTGGGGTCCAGGGGAGGGTACGACAACGCTTTAGGGGGAGCGTACGTGTGAGGGCGCGGGTTAGTGTTAGCGTACGGGTTAGTATTAGGGGACGGGTGAGGGTCAGGCTTCGGGGAAAGGTTAGGGTTAGGGTTCGGGCTAGGGTTAGGATAAGGGTACGGGGACGGTTTAGGGTCCAGGGAACGGTACGACAACGCTTTAGGGGGAGCGTACGTGTGAGGGCACGGGTTAGTGTTAGCGTACGGGTTAGGATTAGGGGACGGGTGAGGGTCAGGCTTCGGGGAAGTGTTAGGGTTAGGGTTCGGGCTAGGGTTAGGGTTAGGGGATGGGGATGGTTTAGGGTCCAGGGGAGGGTACGACAACGCTTTAGGGGGAGCGTACGTGTGAGGGCGCGGGTTAGTGTTAGCGTACGGGTTAGGATTAGGGGACGGGTGAGGGTCAGGCTTCGGGGAAGGGTTAGGGTTAGGGTTCGGGCTAGGGTTAGGGTTAGGGGACGGGGACGGTTTAGGTTCCAGGGGAGGGTACGACAACGCTTTAGGGGGAGCGTACGTGTGAGGGCGCGGGTTAGTGTTAGCGTACGGATTAGGATTAGGGGACGGGTGAGGGTCAGGCTTCGGGGAAGTGTTAGGGTTAGGGTTCGGGCTAGGGTTAGGGTTAGGAGACGGGGACGGTTTAGGGTCCAGGGGAGTGTACGACAACGCTTTAAGGGGAGCGTACGTGTGAGGGCGTGGGTTAGTGTTAGCGTACGGGTTAGGATTAGGGGACGAGTGAGGGTCAGGCTTCGGGGAAGGGTTACGGTTAGGGTTCGGGCTAGGTTTAGGGTTAGGGGACGGGGACGGTTTGGGGTCCAGGGGAGGGTACGACAACGCTTTAGGGGGAGCGTACGTGTGAGGGCGTGGGTTAGTGTTAACGTACGGGTTAGGATTAGGGGACGGGTGAGGGTCAGGCTTCGGGGAAGGCTTAGGGTTACGGTTCGGACTAGGGTTAGGGGACGGGGACGGTTAAGGGTCCAGGGGAGGTTACGACAACGCTTTAGGAGGAGAGTACGTGTGAGGGCGCGGGTTAGTGTTAGCGTACGGCTTAGGATTAGGGGAAGGGTGAGGGTCAGGCTTCGGGGAAGGGTTACGGGTAGCGTTCGGGCTAGGGTTAGGGTTAGGGGACGGGGACGGTTTAGGGTCCAGGGGAGGGTACGACAACGCTTTAGGGGGAGCGTACGTATGAGGGCGCTGGTTAGTGTTAGCGTACGGGTTAGGATTAGGGGACGGGTGAGGGTCAGGCTTCGGGGAAGGGTTAGGGTTAGGGTTCGGGCTAGGGTTAGGGTTAGGGGACGGGGACGGTTTAGGGTCCAGTGGAGGGTACGACAACGCTTTAGGGGGAGCGTACATGTGAGGGCGCGGGTTAGTGTTAGCGTACGGGTTAGGATTAGGGGACGGGTGAGGGTCAGGCTTCGGGGAAGGGTTAGGGTTAGGGTTCGGGCTAGGGTTAGTGTTAGGGGACGGGGACGGTTTAGGGTCCAGGGGAGGGTACGACAACGCTTTAGGGGGAGCGTACGTGTGAGGGCACGGGTTAGTGTTAGCGTACGGGTTAGGATTAGGGGACGGGTGAGGGTCAGGCTTCGGGGAAGGGTTAGGGTTAGGGTTCAGGCTAGGGTTAGGGTTAGGGGATGGGGACGGTTTAGGGTCCAGGGGAGGGTACGACAACGCTTTAGGGGGAGCGTACGTGTGAGGGCGCGGGTTAGTGTTAGGGTATGGGTTAGGATTATGGGACTGGTGAGGGTTAGGCTTCGGGGAAGGGTTAGGGTTAGGGTTCGGGCTAGGGTTAGGGTTAGGGGACGGGTCGGTTTAGGGTCCAGGGGAGGGTACGACAACGTTTTAGGGGGAGCGTACGTGTGAGGGCGTGGGTTAGTGTTAGCGTACGGGTTAGGATTAGGGGACGGGTGAGGGTCAGGCTTCGGGGAAGGGTTAGGGTTAGGGTTCGGGCTAGGGTTAGGGTTAGGGGACGGGGACGGTTTAGGGTCCAGGGGAGGGTACGACAACGCCTTAGGGGGAGCGTACGTGTGAGGGCGCGGGTTAGTGTTAGCGTAGGGGTTAGGATTAGGGGACGGGTGAGTGTCAGCCTTCGGGGAAGGTTTAGGGTTAGGGTTCGGGCTAGGGTTAGGGTTAGGGGACGGGGACGGTTTAGGGTCCAGGGGAGGGTACGACAACGCTTTAGGAGGAGAGTATGTGTGAGGGCGCGGGTTAGTGTTAGCGTACGGCTTAGGATTAGGGGAAGGGTGAGGGTCAGGCTTCGGGGAAGGGTTACGGGTAGCGTTCGGGCTAGGGTTAGGGTTAGGGGACGGGGACGGTTTAGGGTCCAGGGGAGGGTATGACAACGCTTTAGGGGGAGCGTACGTGTGAGGGCGCGTGTTAGTGTTAGCGTACGGGTTAGGATTAGGGGACGGGTGAGGGTCAGGCTTCGGGGAAGGGTTAGGGTTAGGGTTCTGGCTAGGGTTAGGGTTAGGGGACGGGGACGGTTTAGGGCCAGGGTAGGGTACGACAACGCTTTAGGGGGAGCGTACGTGTGGGGGCGGTGGTTAGTGTTAGTGTACGGGTTAGGATTAGGGGACGGGTGAGGGTCAGGCTTCGGGGAAGGGTTAGGGTTAGGGTTCGGGCTAGGGTTAGGGTTAGGGGACGGGGACGGTTTAGGGTCCAGGGGAGGGTACGACAACGCTTTAGGGGGAGCATACGTGTGAGGGCACGGGTTAGTGTTAGCGTACGGGTTAGGATTAGGGGACGGGTGAGGGTCAGGCTTCGGGGAAGGGTTAGGGTTAGGGTACGGGCTAGGGTTAGGGTTAGGGGACGGGGACGGTTTAGGGTCCAGGGGAGGGTACGACAACGCTTTAGGGGGAGCGTACGTGTGAGGGCACGGGTTAGTGTTAGCGTACGGGTTAGGATTAGGGGACGGGTGAGGGTCAGGCTTCGGGGAAGGGTTAGGGTTAGGGTTCGGGCTAGGGTTAGGGTTAGGGGACGGGAACAGTTTAGGGTCCAGGGGAGGGTACGATAACGCTTTACGGGGAGGGTACGTGTGAGGGCGCAGGTTAGTGTTAGCGTACGGGTTAGGATTAGGGGACGTGTGAGGGTCAGGCTTCGGGGAAGGGTTCGGGTTAGGGTTCGGGCTAGGGTTAGGGTTAGGGGACGGGGACGGTTTAGGGTCCAGGGGAGGGTACGACAACGCTTTAGGGGGAGCGTACGTGTGAGGGCGCGGGTTAGTGTTAGCCTACGGGTTAGGATTAGGGGACGGGCGAGGGTCAGGCTTCGGGGAAGTGTTAGGGTTACGGTTCGGGCTAGGGTTAGGGTTAGGGGACGGGGACGGTTTAGGGTCCAGGGGAGGGTACGACAACGCTTTAGGGGGAGCGTACGTGTGAGGGCGCGGGTTAATGTTAGCGTACGAGTTAGGGTTATGAGACGGGTGAGGGTCAGGCTTCGGAGAAGGTTCAGGGTTAGGGTTAGGGCTAGGGTTAGTGTTAGGGAACGGGGACGGTTTTGGGTCCAGGGGAGTGTACGACAACGCTTTAGGGGGAGCGTACGTGTGAGGGCGCGGGTTAGTGTTAGCGTATGGGTTAGGATTAGGGGACGGGTTAGGGTCAGGCTTCGGGGAAGGGTCAGCGTTAGGGTTCGGGCTAGGGATAGGGTTAGGGGACGGGGACGGTTTAGGGTCCAGGGGAGGGTACGACAACGCTTTAGGGGGAGCGTACGTGTGAGGGCGCGGGTTAGTGTTAGCGTACGGGTTAGGATTAGGGGACGGGTGAGGGTCAGGCTTCGGGGAAGGGTTAGGGTTAGGGTTCGGGCTAGGGTTAGGGTTAGGGGACGGGGACGGTTTAGGGTCCAGGGGAGGGTACGACAACGCTGTAGGGGGAGCGTACGTGTGAGGGCGCGGGTTAGTGTTAGCGTACGGGTTAGGATTAGGGGACGTGTGAGGGTCAGGCTTCGGGGAAGGTTTAGGGTTAGGGTTCGGGCTAGGGTTAGGGTTAGGGGACGGGGACGGTTTAGGGTCCAGGGGAGGTTACGACAACGCTTTAGGGGGAGCGTACGTGTGAGGGCGTGTGTTAGTGTTAGCGTACGGCTTAGGATTAGGGGACGGGTGAGGGTCAGGCTTCGGGGAAGTGTTAGGGTTCGGGCTAGGGTTAGGGTTAGGGGACGGGGACGTTTTAGGGTCTAGGGGAGGGTACGACAACGCTTTAGGGGGAGCGTACGTGTGAGGGCACAGGTTAGTGTTAGCGTACCGGTTAGGATTAGGGGACGGGTGAGGGTCAGGCTTCGGGGAAGGGTTAGGGTTAGGGTTCGGGCTAGGGTTAGGTTTAGGGGACGGGGACGGTTTAGGGTCCAGGGGAGGGTACGACAACGCGTTAGGGGGAGCGTACGTGTGAGGGCGCCGGTTAGGGTTAGCGTACGGGTTAGGATTAGGGGACGGGTGAGGATCAGGCTTCGGGGAAGGGTTAGGGTTAGGGTTCGGGCTAGGGTTAGGGTTAGGGGACGGGGACGGTTTAGGGTCCAGGGGAGGGTACGACAACGCCTTAGGGGCAGCGTACGTGTGAGGGCGCAGGTTAGTGTTAGCGTACGGGTTAGGATTAGGGGACGGGTGAGGGTCAGCCTTCGGGGAAGGGTTAGGGTTAGGGTTCGGGCTAGGGTTAGGGTTAGGGGACGGGGACGGTTTAGGGTCCAGAGGAGGGTACGACAACACTTTAGGAGGAGAGTACGTGTGAGGGCGCGGGTTAGTGTTAGCGTACGGCTTAGGATTAGGGGACGGGTGAGGGTCAGGCTTCGGGGAAGAGTTACGGGTAGCTTTCGGGCTAGGGTTAGGGTTAGGGGACGGGGACGGTTTAGGGTCCAGGGGAGGGTACGACAACGCTCTAGGGGGAGCGTACGTGTGAGGGCGCGGGTTAGTGTTAGCGTACGGGTTAGGATTAGGGGACGGGTGAGGGTCAGGCTTCGGGGAAGGTTTAGGGTTAGGGTTCGGGCTAGGGTTAGGGTTAGGGGACGGGAACGGTTTTGGGTCCAGGGGAGGGTACGACAACGCTTTAGGGGGAGCGTACGTGTGAGGGCGCGGGTTAGTGTTAGCGTACGGGTTAGCATTAGGGGACGGGTGAAGGTCAGGCTTCGGGGAAGGGTTAAGGTTAGGGTTCGGGCTAGGGTTAAGGTTAGGGGACGGGGACGGTTTAGGGTCCAGGGGAGGGTACGACAATGCTTTAGGGGGAGCGTACGTGTGAGGGCACGGGTTAGTGATAGCGTAAGTGTTAGGATTAGGGGACGGGTGAGGGTTAGGCTTCGGGAAAGGGTTAGGGTTAGGGTTCGGGCTAGGGTTAGGGTTAGGGGACGGGGACGGTTTAGGGTCCAGGGGAGGGTACGATAACGCTTTACGGGGAGGGTACGTGTGAGGGCGCGGGTTAGTGTTAGCGTACGGGTTAGGATTAGGGGACGGGTGAGGGTCAGGCTTCGGGGAAGTGTTAGGGTTCGGGCTAGGGTTAGGGTTAGGGGACGGGGACGGTTTAGGGTCCAGGGGAGGGTACGACTATGCTTTAGGTGGAGCGTACGTGTGAGGGCGCGGGTTAGTGTTAGCGTACGGGTTAGGATTAAGGGACGGGTGAGGCTCAGGCTTCGGGGAAGGGTTAGGGTTAGGTTTCGGGCTAGGGTTAGGTTTAGGGGACGGGGACGGTTTAGGGTCCAGGGGAGCGTACGACAACGCGTTAGGGGGAGCGTACGTGTGAGGGCGCGGGTTAGGGTTAGCGTACGGGTTAGGATTAGGGGACGGGTGAGGATCAGGCTTCGGGGAAGTGTTAGGGTTAGGGTTCGGGCTAGGATTAGGGTTAGGGGACGGGGACGGTTTAGGGTCCAGGGGAGGGTACGACAACGCCTTAGGGGGAGCGTACGTGTGAGGGCGCGGGTTAGTGTTAGCGTACGGGTTAGGATTAGGGGACGGGTGAGGGTCAGCTTTCGGGGAAGGGTTAGGGTTAGGGTTCGGGCTAGGGTTGGGTTAGGGGACGGGGACAGTTTAGGGTCCAGGGGAGGGTACGACAACGCTTTAGGGGGAGCGTAAGTGTGAGGGCGCGGGTTAGTGTTAGCGTACGGGTTAGGATTACGGGACGGGTGAGGGTCAGGCTTCGGGGAAGGGTTAGGGTTAGGGTTCTGGCTAGGGTTAGGGTTACGGCACGGGGACGGTTTAGGGCCCAGGGGAGGGTACGACAACGCTCTAGGGGGAGCGTACGTGTGAGGGCGCGGGTTAGTGTTAGCGTACGGGTTAGGATTAGGGGACGGGTGAGGGTCAGGCTTCGGGGAAGGGTTAGGGTTAGGGTTCGGGCTAGGGTTAGGGTTAGGGGACGGGGACGGTTTAGGGTCCAGGGGAGGGTACGACAACGCTTTAGGGGGAGCGTACGTGTGATGGCGCGGGTTAGTGTTATCGTACGGGTTAGGATTAGGGGACGGGTGAGGGTCAGGCTTCGGGGAATGGTTAAGGTTAGGGTTCAGGCTAGGGTTAGGGTTAGGGGATGGGGACGGTTTAGGGTCCAGGGGAGGGTACGACAATGCTTTAGGGGGAGCGTACATGTGAGGGCACGGGTTAGTGATAGCGTACGGGTTAGGATTAGGGGACGGGTGAGGGTCAGGCTTCGGGGAAGTGTTAGGGTTACGGTTCGGGCTAGGGTTAGGGTTAGGGGACGGGGACGGTTTAGGGTCCAGGGGAGGGTACGACAACGCTTTAGGGGGAGCGTACGTGTGAGGGCGTGGGTTAATGTTAGCGTACGGGTTAGAGTTAGGAGACGGGTGAAGGTCAGGCTTCGGGGAAGGGTTAGGGTTAGGGTTAGGGCTAGGTTTAGTGTTAGGGAACGGGGCCGGTTTTGGGTCCAGGGGAGGGTACGACAATGTTTTAGGGGGAGCGTACGTGTGAGGGCGCGGGTTAGTGTTAGCGTACGGGTTAGGATTAGGGGACAGGTGAGGGTCAGGCTTCGGGGAAGGGTTAGGGTTAGGGTTCGGGCTAGGGTTAGGGTTAGGGGACGGGGACGGTTTAGGGTCCAGGGGAGGGTACGACAACGCCTTAGGGGGAGCGTACGTGTGAGGGCACGGGTTAGAGTTAGCGTACGGGTTAGGATTAGGGGACGGGTGAGGGTCAGCCTTCGGGGAAGTGTTAGGGATAGGGTTCGGGATAGGGTTAGGGTTAGGGGACGGGGACGGTTTAGGGTCCAGGGGAGGGTACGACAACACTTTAGGAGCAGACTACGTGTGAGGGCGCGGGTTAGTGTTAGCGTACGGCTTAGGATTAGGGGAAGGGTGAGGGTCAGGCTTCGGGGAAGGGTTACGGGTAGCGTTCGGGCTAGGGTTAAGGTTAGGGGATGGGGACGGTTTAGGGTCCAGGGGAGGGTACGACAACGCTTTAGGGGGATCGTACGTGTGAGGGCGCGGGTTAGTGTTAGCGTACGGGTTAGGATTAGGGGACGGGTGAGGGTCAGGCTTCGGGGAAGTGTTAGGGTTACGGTTCGGGCTAGGGTTAGGGTTAGGGGACTGGGACGGTTTAGGGTAAAGGGGAGGGTACGACAACGCTTTAGGGGGAGCGTACGTGTGAGGGCGCGGGTTAATGTTAGCGTACGGTTAGGGTTAGGAGACGGGTGAATGTCAGGCTTCGGGGAAGGGTTAGGGTTAGGGTTAGGGCTAGGTTTAGTGTTAGGGAACGGGGACGGTTTTGGGTCCAGGGGAGGGTAAGACAACGCTTTAGGGGGAGCGTACGTGTGAGGGCGCGGGTTAGTGTTAGCGTACGGGTTAGGATTAGGGGACGGGTAAGGGTCAGGCTTCGGGGAAGGGTTAGGGTTAGGGTTCGGGCTAGGGTTAGGGTTAGGGGACGGGGACGGTTTAGGGTCCAGGGGAGGGTACGACAACGCTTTAGGGGGAGCGTACGTGTGAGGGCGCTGGTTAGTGTTAGCGTACGGCTTAGGATTAGGGGACGGGTGAGGGTCAGGCTTCGGGGAAGGGTTAGGGTTAGGGTTCGGGCTAGGGTTAGGGTTAGGGGACGGGGACGGTTTAGGGTCCAGGGGAGGGTACGACAACGCTTTATGGGGAGTGTACGTGTGAGGGCGCGGGTTACTGTTACCGTACGGGTTAGGATTAGGGGACGGGTGAGGGTCAGGCTTCGGGGAAGGGTTAGGGTTAGGGTTCGGGCTAGGGTTAGGGTTAGGGGACGGGGACGGTTTAGGGACCAGGGGAGGGTACGACAATGCTTTATGGGAAGCGTACGTGTGAGGGCGCGGGTTAGTGTTAGCGTACGGTTTAGGATTAGGGGACGGGTGAGGGTCAGGCTTCGGGGAAGGGTTAGGGTTCGGGCTAGGGTTAGGGTTAGGGGACGGGGACGGTTTAGGGTCCAGGGGAGGGTAGGACAACGCTTTGCGGAGCGTACGTGTGAGGGCGCGGGTTAGTGTTAGCGTACGGGTTAGGATTAGGGGACGGGTGAGGGTCAGGCTTCGGGGAAGGTTTAGGGTTAGGGTTCAGGCTAGGGTTAGGGTTAGGGGACGGGGACGGTTTAGGGTCTAGGGGAGGGTATGACAACGCTTTAGGGGTAGTGTACGTGTGAGGGCGCGGGTTAGTGTTAGCGTACGGGTTACGATTAGGGGACGGGTGAGGGTCAGGCTTCGGGGAAGTGTTAGGGTTAGGGTTCGGGCTAGGGTTATGGTAAGGACACGGGGACGGTTTAGGGTCCAGGGGAGGATACGTCAACGCTTTAGGGGGAGCGTACGTGTGAGGGCGCGGGTTAGTGTTAGCGTACGGGTTAGGATTATGGGACGGGTGAGGGTCAGGCTTCGGGGAAGTGTTAGGGTTAGCGTTCGGGCTAGGGTTAGGGTTAGGGGACGGGGACGGTTTAGGGTCCAGGGGAGGGTACGACAACGCTTTAGGGGGACCGTACGTGTGAGGGCGCGGGTTAGTGTTAGCGTACGGGTTAGGAATAGGGGACGGGTGAGGGTCAGGCTTCGGGGACGTGTTAGGGTTAGGGTTCGGGCTAGGGTTAGGGTTAGGGGACGGGGACGGTTTAGGGTCCAGGGTAGGGTACAACAACGCTTTAGGGGGAGGGTACGTGTGAGGGCGCGGGTTAGTTTTAGCGTACGGGTTAGGATTAGGGGACGGGTGAGGGTCAGCCTTCGGGGAAGGGTTAGTGTTAGGGTTCGGGCTAGGTTTAGGGAGAGGGGACAGGGACTGTTTAGTGTCCAGGGGAGGTTACTACAACGCTTTAGGGGGAGCGTACGTGTGAGGGCGCGGGTTAGGGTTATCGTACGGGTTAGGATTAGGGGACGGGTGAGGGTCAGGTTTCGGGGAAGGGTTAGGGTTAGGGTTCGGGCTAGGGTTAGGGTTAAGGGACGGGGACGGTTTAGGGTCCAGGGGAGGGTACGACAACGCTTTAGGGGGAGCGTACGTGTGAGGGCGCGGGTTAGTGTTAGCGTACGGGTTAGGATTAGGGGACGGGTGAGGGTCAGGCTTCGGGGAAGGGTTAGGGTTAGGGTTCGGGCTAGGGTTAGGGTTAGGGGACGGGGACGGTTTAGGGTCCAGGGGAGGGTACGACAACGCTTTAGGGGGAGCATACGTGTGAGGGCGCGGGTTAGTGTTAGCGTACGTGTTAGGATTAGGGGACGGGTGAGGGTCAGGCTTCGGGGAAGGGTTAGGGTTAAGGTTAGGGGACGGGGACGGTTTAGGGTCCAGGGGAGAGTACGACAACGCTTTAGGGGGAGCATACGTGTGAGGGCAAGTTTTAGTGTTAGCGTACGGGTTAGGATTAGGGGACGGGTGAGGGTCAGGCTTCGGGGAAAGTTTAGGGTTAGGGTTCGGCCTAGGGTTAGAGTTAGGGGACAGGAACGGTTTAGGGTTCAGGGGAGGGTACGACAACGCTTTAGGGGGAGCGTACATGTGAGGGCGCGGGTTAGTGTTAGCGTACGGGTTAGGATTAGGGGACGGGTAAGGGTCAGGCTTCGGGGAAGGGTTAGGGTTAGGGTTCGGGCTAGGGTTAGGGTTAGGGTACGGGGACGGTTTAGGGTCCAGGGGAGGGTACGACAACGCTTTAGGGGGAGCGTACGTGTGAGTGCGCGGGTTCGTGTTAACGTACGGGTTAGATTTAGGGGTCGGGCGAGGGGCAGGCTTCGGGGAAGGGTTAGGGTTAAGGTTCGGGCTAGGGTTAGGGTTAGGGGACGGGGACGGTTTAGGGTCCAGAGGAGGGTACGACAACGCTTTAGGGGGAGCATACGTGTGAGGGCGCGTGTTAGTGTTAGCGTACGGGTTAGGATTAGGGGACGGGTGAGGGTCAGGCTTCGGGGAAGGGTTAGGGTTAGGGTTCGGGCTAGGGTTAGGGTTAGGGGACGGTGATGGTTTAGGGTCCAGGGGAGGGTACGACAACGCTTTAGGGGGAGCGTACGTGTGAGGGCGCGGGTCAGTGTTAGCGTACGGGTTAGGATTAGGGGACGGGTGAGGGTCAGGCTTCGGGGAAGGGTTAGGGTTAGGGTTCGGGCTAGGGTTAGGGTTAGGGGACGGGGACGGTTTAGGGTCCAGGGGAGGGTACGACAACGCTTTAGGGGGAGCGTACGTGTGAGGGCACGGGTCAGTGTTAGCGTGCGGGTTAGGATTAGGGGACGGGTGATGGTCACGCTTCGGGGAAGGGTTAGGGTTAGGGTTCGGGCTAGGGTTAGTGTTAGGGGAAGGGGACAGTTTAGGGTCCAGGGAAGGGTACGACAACGCTTTAGGGGGAGCGTACGTGTGAGGGCGCGGGTTAGTGTTAGCGTACGGGTTAGGATTGGGGACGGGTGAGGGTCAGGCTTCGGGGAAGGGTTAGGGTTAGGGTACGGGCTAGGGTTAGGGTTAGGGGATGGGGACGGTTTAGGGTCCAGGGGAGGGTACGACAACGCGTTAGGGAGAGCGTACATGTGACGGCGCGGGTTAGTGTTAGCGTACGGGTTAGATTTAGGGGACGGGTGAGGGGCAGGCTTCGGGGAAGGGTTAGGGTAAGGGTTCGGGCTAGGGTTGGGGTTAGGCGACGGGGACGGTTTAGGGCCCAGGGGAGGGTACGACAATGCTTTAGGGGCAGCGTACGTGTGAGGGCGCGGGTTAGTGTTAGCGTACGGGTTAGGATTAGGGGACGGGTGAGGGTCAGGCTTTGGGAAGTGTTAGGGTTAGGGTTCGGGCTAGGGTTAGGGTTAGGGGACGGGGACGGTTTAGGGTCCAGGGGAGGGTACGACAACGCTTTAGGGGGAGCGTACGTTTGAGGGCGCGGGTTAGTGTTAGCGTACGGCTTAGGATTAGGGGACGGGTGAGGGTCAGGCTTCGGGGAAGTGTTAGGGTTAGGGTTCGGGCTAGGGTTAGGGTTAGGGGACGGGGACGGTTTAGGGTCCAGGGGAGGGTACGACAACGCTTTAGGGGGAGCGTTCGTGTGAGGGCGCGGCTTAGTGTTAGCGTACGGGTTAGGATTAGGGGACAGGTGAGGGTCAGGCTTCGGGGAAGGGTTAGGGTTAGGGTTCGGGCTAGGGTTAGGGTTAGGGGACGGGGACGGTTTAGGGTCCAGGGGAGTGTACGACAACGCTTTAGGGGGAGCGTACGTGTGATGGCGTGGGTTAGTGTTAGCGTACGGGTTAGGATTATGGGCCGGGTGAGGGTCAGGCTTCGGGGAAGGGTTAGGGTTAGGGTTCGGGCTAGGGTTAGGGTTAGGGGACGGGGACGGTTTAGGGTCCAGGGGTGGGTACGACAACGCTTTATGGGGAGCGTATGTGTGAGGGCGCGGGTTAGTGTTAGCGTACGGGTTAGGATTATGGGACGGGTTAGTGTCAGGCTTCGGGGAAGGGTTAGGGTTAGGGTTCGGGCTAGGGTTAGGGTTAGGGGACGGGGACGGTTTAGGGTCCAGGGGAGGGTACGACAAAGCTTTAGGGGGAGCGTACGTGTGAGGGCGCGGGTTAGTGTTAGCGTAGGAGTTAGGATTAGGGGACGGGTGAGGGTCAGGCTTCGGGGATGTGTTAGGGTTAGGGGTCGGGGTAGGGTTAGGTTTAGGGGACGGGGACAGTTTAGGGTCCAGGGGAGGGTACGACAACGCTTTAGGGGGAGCATACGTGTGAGGGCGCGGGTTAGCGTTAGCGTACGGGTTAGGATTAGGGGACGGGTGAGGGTCAGGCTTCGGGGAAGGGTTAGGGTTAGGGTCCGGGCTAGGGTTAGGGTTAGGGGACGGGGACAGTTTAGGGTCCAGGGGAGGGTACGACAACGCTTTAGGGGGAGCGTACGTGTGAGCGCGCGGGTTAGTGTTAGCGTACGGGTTAGGATTAGGGGACGTGTGAGGGTCAGGCTTCGGGGAAGGTTTAGGGTTAGGTTTCGGGCTGGGGTTAGGGTTAGGGGACGGTGACGGTTTAGGGTCCAGGAGAGGGTACGACAACATTTTAGGGGGAGCGTACGTGTGAGGGCGCGGGTTAGTGTTAGCGTACGGGTTAGGATTAGGGGACGGGTGAGGGTCAGCCTTCGGGGAAGGGTTAGGGTTAGGGTTCGGGCTAGGGTTAGGGTTAGGGGACGGGGACGGTTTAGGGTCCAGGGGAGAGTACGACAACGCTTTAGGGGGAGCGTACGTGTGAGGGCGCGGGTTAGAGTTAACGTACGGGTTAGGATTAGGGGACGGGTGAGGGTCAGGCTTCGGGGAAGGGTTAGGATTAGGGTTCGGGCTAGGGTTAGGGTTAGGGGACAGGGACGGTTTAGGGTCCTGGGGAGGTTACGACAACGCTTTAGGGGGAGCGTACGTGTGAGGGCGCGGGATAGTGTTAGCGTACGGGTTAGGATTAGGCGACGGGTGAGGGTCAGGCTTCGGGGAAGGGTTAGGGTTAGGGTTCGGGCTAGGGTTAGGGTTAGGGGACGGGAACGGTTTATGGTCCAGGGGAGGGTACGACAACGCTTTAGGGGGAGCGTACGTGTGAGGATGTGGGTTAGTGTTATCGTACGGGTTAGGATTAGGGGACGGGTGAGGGTCAGCCTTCGGGGAAGGGTTAGGGTTAGGGTTTGGGCTAGGGTTAGGGTTAGGGGACGGGGACGGTTTAGGGTCCAGGGGAGGGTACGACAACGCTTTAGGGGGAGCGTACGTGTGAGGGCGCGGGTTAGTGTTAGCGTACGGGTTAGGATTAGGGGACGGGTGAGGTCAGCCTTCGGGGAAGGGTTAGGGTTAGGGTTCGGGCTAGGGTTAGGGTTAGGGGACGGGGACGGTTTAGGGTCCAGGGGAGGGTACGACAACGCTTTAGGAGGAGCGTACGTGTGAGGGCGCGGGTTAGTGTTAGCGTACGGCTTAGGATTAGGGGAAGGGTGAGGGTCAGGCTTCGTGGAAGGGTTACGGTTAGCGTTCGGGCTAGGGTTAGGGTTAGGGGACGGGGACGGTTTAGGGTCCAGGGGAGGGTACGACAACGCTTTAGGGGGAGCATACGTGTGAGGGCGCGGCTTAGTGTTAGCGTACGGGTTAGGATTAGGGGACGGGTGAGGGTCAGGCTTCGGGGAAGTGTTGGGTTAGGGTTCGGGCTAGGATTAGGGTTAGGGGACGGGGACGGTTTGGGGTCCAGGGGAGGGTACGACAACGCTTTAGGGGGAGCGTACGTGTGAGGGCGCGGGTTAGTGTTAGCGTACGGGTTAGTATTAGGGGACGGGTGAGGGTCAGGCTTCGGGGAAAGGTTAGGGTTAGGGTTCGGGCTAGGGTTAGGATAAGGGTACGGGGACGGTTTAGGGTCCAGGGAACGGTACGACAACGCTTTAGGGGGAGCGTACGTGTGAGGGCACGGGTTAGTGTTAGCGTACGGGTTAGGATTAGGGGACGGGTGAGGGTCAGGCTTCGGGGAAGTGTTAGGGTTAGGGTTCGGGCTAGGGTTAGGGTTAGGGGATGGGGATGGTTTAGGGTCCAGGGGAGGGTACGACAACGCTTTAGGGGGAGCGTACGTGTGAGGGCGCGGGTTAGTGTTAGCGTACGGGTTAGGATTAGGGGACGGGTGAGGGTCAGGCTTCGGGGAAGGGTTAGGGTTAGGGTTCGGGCTAGGGTTAGGGTTAGGGGACGGGGACGGTTTAGGTTCCAGGGGAGGGTACGACAACGCTTTAGGGGGAGCGTACGTGTGAGGGCGCGGGTTAGTGTTAGCGTACGGATTAGGATTAGGGGACGGGTGAGGGTCAGGCTTCGGGGAAGTGTTAGGGTTACGGTTCGGGCTAGGGTTAGGGTTAGGAGACGGGGACGGTTTAGGGTCCAGGGGAGTGTACGACAACGCTTTAGGGGGAGCGTACGTGTGAGGGCGTGGGTTAGTGTTAGCGTACGGGTTAGGATTAGGGGACGGGTGAGGGTCAGGCTTCGGGGAAGGGTTACGGTTAGGGTTCGGGCTAGGTTTAGGGTTAGGGGACGGGGACGGTTTGGGGTCCAGGGGAGGGTACGACAACGCTTTAGGGGGAGCGTACGTGTGAGGGCGTGGGTTAGTGTTAACGTACGGGTTAGGATTAGGGGACGGGTGAGGGGCAGGCTTCGGAGAAGGCTTAGGGTTACGGTTCGGACTAGGGTTAGGGGACGGGGACGGTTAAGGGTCCAGGGGAGGTTACGAAAACGCTTTAGGAGGAGAGTACGTGTGAGGGCGCGGGTTAGTGTTAGCGTACGGCTTAGGATTAGGGGAAGGGTGAGGGTCAGGCTTCGGGGAAGGGTTACGGGTAGCGTTCGGGCTAGGGTTAGGGTTAGGGGACGGGGACGGTTTAGGGTCCAGGGGAGGGTACGACAACGCTTTAGGGGGAGCGTACGTATGAGGTCGCGGGTTAGTGTTAGCGTACGGGTTAGGATTAGGGGACGGGTGAGGGTCAGGCTTCGGGGAAGGGTTAGGGTTAGGGTTCGGGCTAGGGTTAGGGTTAGGGGACGGGGACGGTTTAGGGTCCAGTGGAGGGTACGACAACGCTTTAGGGGGAGCGTAAATGTGAGGGCGCGGGTTAGTGTTAGCGTA
Source organism: Stenella coeruleoalba (assembly GCF_951394435.1). NCBI lineage: Eukaryota > Metazoa > Chordata > Mammalia > Artiodactyla > Delphinidae > Stenella > Stenella coeruleoalba. Next base: position 11,147 of record NW_027646438.1, on the reverse strand, counting down.
CGGGTTAGGATTAGGGGACGGGTGAGGGTCAGGCTTCGGGGAAGGGTTAGGGTTAGGGTTCGGGCTAGGGTTAGTGTTAGGGGACGGGGACGGTTTAGGGTCCAGGGGAGGGTACGACAACGCTTTAGGGGGAGCGTACGTGTGAGGGCGCGGGTTAGTGTTAGCGTACGGGTTAGGATTAGGGGACGGGTGAGGGTCAGGCTTCGGGGAAGGGTTAGGGTTAGGGTTCAGGCTAGGGTTAGGGTTAGGGGACGGGGACGGTTTAGGGTCCAGGGGAGGGTACGACAACGCTTTAGGGGGAGCGTACGTGTGAGGGCGCGGGTTAGTGTTAGGGTATGGGTTAGGATTATGGGACTGGTGAGGGTTAGGCTTCGGGGAAGGGTTAGGGTTAGGGTACGGGCTAGGGTTAGGGTTAGGGGACGGGGACGGTTTAGGGTCCAGGGGAGGGTACGACAACGCTTTAGGGGGAGCGTACGTGTGAGGGCACGGGTTAGTGTTAGCGTACGGGTTAGGATTAGGGGACGGGTGAGGGTCAGGCTTCGGGGAAGGGTTAGGGTTAGGGTTCGGGCTAGGGTTAGGGTTAGGGGACGGGAACAGTTTAGGGTCCAGGGGAGGGTACGATAACGCTTTACGGGGAGGGTACGTGTGAGGGCGCAGGTTAGTGTTAGCGTACGGGTTAGGATTAGGGGACGTGTGAGGGTCAGGCTTCGGGGAAGGGTTCGGGTTAGGGTTCGGGCTAGGGTTAGGGTTAGGGGACGGGGACGGTTTAGGGTCCAGGGGAGGGTACGACAACGCTTTAGGGGGAGCGTACGTGTGAGGGCGCGGGTTAGTGTTAGCCTACGGGTTAGGATTAGGGGACGGGCGAGGGTCAGGCTTCGGGGAAGTGTTAGGGTTACGGTTCGGGCTAGGGTTAGGGTTAGGGGACGGGGACGGTTTAGGGTCCAGGGGAGGGTACGACAACGCTTTAGGGGGAGCGTACGTGTGAGGGCGCGGGTTAATGTTAGCGTACGAGTTAGGGTTATGAGACGGGTGAGGGTCAGGCTTCGGAGAAGGTTCAGGGTTAGGGTTAGGGCTAGGGTTAGTGTTAGGGAACGGGGACGGTTTTGGGTCCAGGGGAGTGTACGACAACGCTTTAGGGGGAGCGTACGTGTGAGGGCGCGGGTTAGTGTTAGCGTATGGGTTAGGATTAGGGGACGGGTTAGGGTCAGGCTTCGGGGAAGGGTCAGCGTTAGGGTTCGGGCTAGGGATAGGGTTAGGGGACGGGGACGGTTTAGGGTCCAGGGGAGGGTACGACAACGCTTTAGGGGGAGCGTACGTGTGAGGGCGCGGGTTAGTGTTAGCGTACGGGTTAGGATTAGGGGACGGGTGAGGGTCAGGCTTCGGGGAAGGGTTCGGGTTAGGGTTCGGGCTAGGGTTAGGGTTAGGGGACGGGGACGGTTTAGGGTCCAGGGGAGGGTACGACAACGCTTTAGGGGGAGCGTACGTGTGAGGGCGCGGGTTAGTGTTAGCGTACGGGTTAGGATTAGGGGACGTGTGAGGGTCAGGCTTCGGGGAAGGTTTAGGGTTAGGGTTCGGGCTAGGGTTAGGGTTAGGGGACGGGGACGGGTTAGGGTCCAGGGGAGGTTACGACAACGCTTTAGGGGGAGCGTACGTGTGAGGGCGTGGGTTAGTGTTAGCGTACGGCTTAGGATTAGGGGACGGGTGAGGGTCAGGCTTCGGGGAAGTGTTAGGGTTCGGGCTAGGGTTAGGGTTAGGGGACGGGGACGGTTTAGGGTCTAGGGGAGGGTACGACAACGCTTTAGGGGGAGCGTACGTGTGAGGGCACAGGTTAGTGTTAGCGTACCGGTTAGGATTAGGGGACGGGTGAGGGTCAGGCTTCGGGGAAGGGTTAGGGTTAGGGTTCGGGCTAGGGTTAGGTTTAGGGGACGGGGACGGTTTAGGGTCCAGGGGAGGGTACGACAACGCGTTAGGGGGAGCGTACGTGTGAGGGCGCCGGTTAGGGTTAGCGTACGGGTTAGGATTAGGGGACGGGTGAGGATCAGGCTTCGGGGAAGGGTTAGGGTTAGGGTTCGGGCTAGGGTTAGGGTTAGGGGACGGGGACGGTTTAGGGTCCAGGGGAGGGTACGACAACGCCTTAGGGGCAGCGTACGTGTGAGGGCGCAGGTTAGTGTTAGCGTACGGGTTAGGATTAGGGGACGGGTGAGGGTCAGCCTTCGGGGAAGGGTTAGGGTTAGGGTTCGGGCTAGGGTTAGGGTTAGGGGACGGGGACGGTTTAGGGTCCAGAGGAGGGTACGACAACACTTTAGGAGGAGAGTACGTGTGAGGGCGTGGGTTAGTGTTAGCGTACGGCTTAGGATTAGGGGAAGGGTGAGGGTCAGGCTTCGGGGAAGAGTTACGGGTAGCTTTCGGGCTAGGGTTAGGGTTAGGGGACGGGGACGGTTTAGCGTCCAGGGGAGGGTACGACAACGCTCTAGGGGGAGCGTACGTGTGAGGGCGCGGGTTAGTGTTAGCGTACGGGTTAGGATTAGGGGACGGGTGAGGGTCAGGCTTCGGGGAAGGTTTAGGGTTAGGGTTCGGGCTAGGGTTAGGGTTAGGGGACGGGAACGGTTTTGGGTCCAGGGGAGGGTACGACAACGCTTTAGGGGGAGCGTACGTGTGAGGGCGCGGGTTAGTGTTAGCGTACGGGTTAGCATTATGGGACGGGTGAAGGTCAGGCTTCGGGGAAGGGTTAAGGTTAGGGTTCGGGCTAGGGTTAGGGTTAGGGGACGGGGACGGTTTAGGGTCCAGGGGAGGGTACGACAATGCTTTAGGGGGAGCGTACGTGTGAGGGCACGGGTTAGTGATAGCGTACGGGTTAGGATTAGGGGACGGGTGAGGGTTAGGCTTCGGGAAAGGGTTAGGGTTAGGGTTCGGGCTAGGGTTAGGGTTAGGGGACGGGGACGGTTTAGGGTCCAGGGGAGGGTACGATAACGCTTTACGGGGAGGGTACGTGTGAGGGCGCGGGTTAGTGTTAGCGTACGGATTAGGATTAGGGGACGTGTGAGGGTCAGGCTTCGGGGAAGTGTTAGGGTTAGGGTTCGGGCTAGGGTTAGGGTTGGGGGACGGGGACGGTTTAGGGTCCAGGGGAGGGTACAACAACGCTTTAGGGGAAGCGTACGTGTGAGGACGCGGGTTAGTGTTAGCGTACGGGTGAGGTTTAGGGGACGGGTGAGGGTCAGGCTTCGGGGAAGGGTTAGCGTTAGGGTTCGGGCTAGGGTTAGGGTTCGGGGACGGGGACGGTTTAGGGTCCAGGGGAGGGTACGACAACGCTTTAGGGGGAGCGTACGTGTGAGGGCGCGGGTTAGTGTTAGCGTATGGGTTAGGATTAGGGGACGGGTGAGGGTCAGGCTTCGGGGAAGTGTTAGGGTTAGGGTTCTGGGTAGGGTTAGGGTTAGGGGACGGGGACGGTTTAGGGTCCTGGGGAGGGTACGACAACGCTTTAGGGGGAGAGTACGTGTGAGGGCGCGGGTTAGTGTTAGCGTACGGGTTAGGATTAGGGGACACGTGAGGGTCAGGCTTCGGGGAAGGGTTAGGGTTAGGGTTCGGGCTAGGGTTAGGGTTAGGGGACGGGGACGGTTTAGGGTCCAGGGGAGGGTACGACAACGCTTTAGGGGGAGCGTACGTGTGAGGGCGCGGGTTAGTGTTAGCGTACGGCTTAGGATTAGGGGACGGGTGAGGGTCAGGCTTCGGGGAAGGGTTAGGGTTAGGGTTCGGGCTAGGGTTAGGGTTAGGGGACGGGGACGGTTTAGGGTCCAGGGGAGGGTACGACAACGCTTTAGGGGAAGCGTATGTGTGAGGGCGCGGGTTAGTGTTAGCGTACGGGTTAGGATTAGGGGACGGGTGAGAGTCAGGCTTCGGGGAAGGGTTAGGGTTAGGGTTCGGGCTAGGGTTAGGGTTAGGGGACGGGGACGGTTTAGGGTCCAGGGGAGGGTACGACAACGCTTTAGGTAGAGCGTACGTGTGAGGGCGCGGGTTAGTGTTAGCGTCTGGCTTAGGCTTAGAGGAAGGGTGAGGGTCAGGCTTCGGCGAAGGGTTACGGTTAGCGTTCGGGCTAGGGTTAGGGTTAGGGGACAGGGACGGTTTAGGGTCCAGGGGAGGGTACGAAAACGCTTTAGGGGGAGCATACGTGTGAGGGCGCGGGTTAGTGTTAGCGTACGGGTTAGGATTAGGGGACGGGTGAGGGTCAGGCTTCGGGAAAGTGTTAGGGTTAGCGTTCGGGCTAGGGTTAGGGTTAGGGGACGGGGACGGTGTAGGGTCCAGGGGAGGGTACGACAACACTTTAGGGGTAGCGTACGTGTGAGGGCGCTGGTTAGTGTTAGCGTACGTGTTAGGATTAGGGGACCGGTGAGGGTCAGGTTTTGGGAAAGTGTTAGGGTTAGCGTTCGGGCTAGGGTTAGGGTTAGGGGACGGGGACGGTGTAGGGTCCAGGGGAGGGTACGACAACACTTTAGGGGTAGCGTACGTGTGAGGGCGCTGGTTAGTGTTAGCGTACGTGTTAGGATTAGGGGACCGGTGAGGGTCAGGTTTCGGGGAAGGTTTAGGGTTAGAGTTCGGGCTAGGGTTAGGGTTAGGGGACGGGGACGGTTTAGGGTCCAGGGGAGGGTACGACAACGCTTTAGGGGGAGAGTACGCGTGAGGGCGCGGGTTAGTGTTAGCGTACGGGTTAGGATTAGGGGACGGGTGAGTGTCAGTCTTCGGGGAAGTGTTAGGGTTAGGGTTCGGGCTAGGGTTAGGGTTAGGGGTCAGGGACGGTTTAGGGATCCAGGGGAGGGTACGACAACGCTTTAGGGGGAGCGTACGTGTGAGGGCGCGGGTTAGTGTTAGCGTACTTCTTAGGATTAGGGGACGGGTAAGGGTCAGGCTTCGGGGAAGGGTTAGGGTTAGGGTTCGGGCTAGGGTTAGGGTTAGGGGACGGGGACGGTTTAGGGTCCAGGGGAGGGTACGAAAACGCTTTAGGGGGAGCGTACATGTGAGGGCGCGGGTTAGTGTTAGCGTACGGGTTAGGAATAGGTGACGGGTAAGGGTCAGGCTTCGGGGAAGGGTTAGGGTTAGGGTTCGGGATAGGGTTAGGGTTAGGGGACGGGAACGGTTTAGGGTCCAGGGGAGGGTACGACAATGCTTTAGGGGGAGAGTACGTTAGAGGGCGTGGGTTAGTGTTAGCGTACGGGTTAGGATTAGGGGACGGGTGAGGGTCAGGCTTCGGGGAAGTGTTAGGGTTCGGGCTAGGGTTAGGGTTAGGGGACGGGGACGGTTTAGGGTCCAGGGGAGGGTACGACTATGCTTTAGGTGGAGCGTACGTGTGAGGGCGCGGGTTAGTGTTAGCGTACGGGTTAGGATTAAGGGACGGGTGAGGCTCAGGCTTCGGGGAAGGGTTAGGGTTAGGGTTCGGGCTAGGGTTAGGTTTAGGGGACGGGGACGGTTTAGGGTCCAGGGGAGCGTACGACAACGCGTTAGGGGGAGCGTACGTGTGAGGGCGCGGGTTAGTGTTAGCGTACGGGTTAGGATTAGGGGACGGGTGAGGATCAGGCTTCGGGGAAGTGTTAGGGTTAGGGTTCGGGCTAGGATTAGGGTTAGGGGACGGGGACGGTTTAGGGTCCAGGGGAGGGTACGACAACGCCTTAGGGGGAGCGTACGTGTGAGGGCGCGGGTTAGTGTTAGCGTACGGGTTAGGATTAGGGGACGGGTGAGGGTCAGCTTTCGGGGAAGGGTTAGGGTTAGGGTTCGGGCTAGGGTTGGGTTAGGGGACGGGGACAGTTTAGGGTCCAGGGGAGGGTACGACAACGCTTTAGGGGGAGCGTACGTGTGAGGGCGCGGGTTAGTGTTAGCGTACGGGTTAGGATTACGGGACGGGTGAGGGTCAGGCTTCGGGGAAGGGTTAGGGTTAGGGTTCGGGCTAGGGTTAGGGTTAGGGGACGGGGACGGTTTAGGGTCCAGGGGAGGGTACGACAACGCTTTAGGGGGAGCGTACGTGTGATGGCGCGGGTTAGTGTTAGCGTACGGGTTAGGATTAGGGGACGGGTGAGGGTCAGGCTTCGGGGAATGGTTAAGGTTAGGGTTCAGGCTAGGGTTAGGGTTAGGGGATGGGGACGGTTTAGGGTCCAGGGGAGGGTACGACAACGCTTTAGGGGGAGCGTACATGTGAGGGCACGGGTTAGTGATAGCGTACGGGTTAGGATTAGGGGACGGGTGAGGGTCAGGCTTCGGGGAAGTGTTAGGGTTACGGTTCGGGCTAGGGTTAGGGTTAGGGGACGGGGACGGTTTAGGGTCAAGGGGAGGGTACGACAACGCTTTAGGGGGAGCGTACGTGTGAGGGCGTGGGTTAATGTTAGCGTACGGGTTAGAGTTAGGAGACGGGTGAAGGTCAGGCTTCGGGGAAGGGTTAGGGTTAGGGTTAGGGCTAGGTTTAGTGTTAGGGAACGGGGCCGGTTTTGGGTCCAGGGGAGGGTACGACAATGTTTTAGGGGGAGCGTACGTGTGAGGGCGCGGGTTAGTGTTAGCGTACGGGTTAGGATTAGGGGACAGGTGAGGGTCAGGCTTCGGGGAAGGGTTAGGGTTAGGGTTCGGGCTAGGGTTAGGGTTAGGGGACGGGGACGGTTTAGGGTCCAGGGGAGGGTACGACAACGCCTTAGGGGGAGCGTACGTGTGAGGGCACGGGTTAGAGTTAGCGTACGGGTTAGGATTAGGGGACGGGTGAGGGTCAGCCTTCGGGGAAGTGTTAGGGATAGGGTTCGGGATAGGGTTAGGGTTAGGGGACGGGGACGGTTTAGGGTCCAGGGGAGGGTACGACAACACTTTAGGAGGAGACTACGTGTGAGGGCGCGGGTTAGTGTTAGCGTACGGCTTAGGATTAGGGGAAGGGTGAGGGTCAGGCTTCGGGGAAGGGTTACGGGTAGCGTTCGGGCTAGGGTTAAGGTTAGGGGATGGGGACGGTTTAGGGTCCAGGGGAGGGTACGACAACGCTTTAGGGGGATCGTACGTGTGAGGGCGCGGGTTAGTGTTAGCGTACGGGTTAGGATTAGGGGACGGGTGAGGGTCAGGCTTCGGGGAAGTGTTAGGGTTACGGTTCGGGCTAGGGTTAGGGTTAGGGGACTGGGACGGTTTAGGGTAAAGGGGAGGGTACGACAACGCTTTAGGGGGAGCGTACGTGTGAGGGCGCGGGTTAATGTTAGCGTACGGTTAGGGTTAGGAGACGGGTGAATGTCAGGCTTCGGGGAAGGGTTAGGGTTAGGGTTAGGGCTAGGTTTAGTGTTAGGGAACGGGGACGGTTTTGGGTCCAGGGGAGGGTAAGACAACGCTTTAGGGGGAGCGTACGTGTGAGGGCGCGGGTTAGTGTTAGCGTACGGGTTAGGATTAGGGGACGGGTAAGGGTCAGGCTTCGGGGAAGGGTTAGGGTTAGGGTTCGGGCTAGGGTTAGGGTTAGGGGACGGGGACGGTTTAGGGTCTAGGGGAGGGTACGACAACACTTTAGGGGGAGAGTACGTGTGAGGGCACGGGTTAGGGTTAGCGTATGGGTTAGGATTAGGGGACGGGTGAGGGTCAGGCTTCGGGGAAGGGTTAGGGTTAGGGTTCGGGCTAGGGTTAGGGTTAGGGGACGGGGACGGTTTAGGGTCCAGGGGAGGGTACGACAACGCTTTAGGGGGAGCGTACGTGTGAGGGCGCGGGTTAGTGTTAGCGTACGGCTTAGGATTAGGGGACGGGTGAGGGTCAGGCTTCGGGGAAGGGTTAGGGTTAGGGTTCGGGCTAGGGTTAGGGTTAGGGGACGGGGACGGTTTAGGGTCCAGGGGAGGGTACGACAACGCTTTATGGGGAGTGTACGTGTGAGGGCGCGGGTTACTGTTACCGTACGGGTTAGGATTAGGGGACGGGTGAGGGTCAGGCTTCGGGGAAGGGTTAGGGTTAGGGTTCGGGCTAGGGTTAGGGTTAGGGGACGGGGACGGTTCAGGGTCCAGGGGAGGGTACGACAACGCTTTAGGGTGAGCGTACGAGTGAGGGCGCGGGTTAGTGTTAGCGTACGGGTTAGGATTAGGGGACGGGTAAGTGTCAGGCTTCGGGGAAGGGTTAGGGTTAGGGTTCGGGATAGGGTTAGGGTTAGGGGACGGGAACGGTTTAGGGTCCAGGGGAGGGTACGACAACGCTTTAGGGGGAGAGTACGTTAGAGGGCGCGGGTTAGTGTTAGCGTACGGTTTAGGATTAGGGGACGGGTGAGGGTCAGGCTTCGGGGAAGGGTTAGGGTTCGGGCTAGGGTTAGGGTTAGGGGACGGGGACGGTTTAGGGTCCAGGGGAGGGTAGGACAACGCTTTGCGGAGCGTACGTGTGAGGGCGCGGGTTAGTGTTAGCGTACGGGTTAGGATTAGGGGACGGGTGAGGGTCAGGCTTCGGGGAAGGTTTAGGGTTAGGGTTCAGGCTAGGGTTAGGGTTAGGGGACGGGGACGGTTTAGGGTCTAGGGGAGGGTATGACAACGCTTTAGGGGTAGTGTACGTGTGAGGGCGCGGGTTAGTGTTAGCGTACGGGTTACGATTAGGGGACGGGTGAGGGTCAGGCTTCGGGGAAGTGTTAGGGTTAGGGTTCGGGCTAGGGTTATGGTAAGGACACGGGGACGGTTTAGGGTCCAGGGGAGGATACGTCAACGCTTTAGGGGGAGCGTACGTGTGAGGGCGCGGGTTAGTGTTAGCGTACGGGTTAGGATTATGGGACGGGTGAGGGTCAGGCTTCGGGGAAGTGTTAGGGTTAGCGTTCGGGCTAGGGTTAGGGTTAGGGGACGGGGACGGTTTAGGGTCCAGGGGAGGGTACGACAACGGTTTAGGGGGACCGTACGTGAGAGGGCGCGGGTTAGTGTTAGCGTACGGGTTAGGAATAGGGGACGGGTGAGGGTCAGGCTTCGGGGACGTGTTAGGGTTAGGGTTCGGGCTAGGGTTAGGGTTAGGGGACGGGGACGGTTTAGGGTCCAGGGTAGGGTACAACAACGCTTTAGGGGGAGGGTACGTGTGAGGGCGCAGGTTAGTTTTAGCGTACGGGTTAGGATTAGGGGACGGGTGAGGGTCAGCCTTCGGGGAAGGGTTAGTGTTAGGGTTCGGGCTAGGGTTAGGGAGAGGGGACAGGGACTGTTTAGTGTCCAGGGGAGGTTACTACAACGCTTTAGGGGGAGCGTACGTGTGAGGGCGCGGGTTAGGGTTATCGTACGGGTTAGGATTAGGGGACGGGTGAGGGTCAGGTTTCGGGGAAGGGTTAGGGTTAGGGTTCGGGCTAGGGTTAGGGTTAAGGGACGGGGACGGTTTAGGGTCCAGGGGAGGGTACGACAACGCTTTAGGGGGAGCGTACGTGTGAGGGCGCGGGTTAGTGTTAGCGTACGGGTTAGGATTAGGGGACGGGTGAGGGTCAGGCTTCGGGGAAGGGTTAGGGTTAGGGTTCGGGCTAGGGTTAGGGTTAGGGGACGGGGACGGTTTAGGGTCCAGGGGAGGGTACGACAACGCTTTAGGGGGAGCATACGTGTGAGGGCGCGGGTTAGTGTTAGCGTACGTGTTAGGATTAGGGGACGGGTGAGGGTCAGGCTTCGGGGAAGGGTTAGGGTTAAGGTTAGGTGACGGGGACGGTTTAGGGTCCAGGGGAGAGTACGACAACGCTTTAGGGGGAGCGTACGTGTGAGGGCAAGTTTTAGTGTTAGCGTACGGGTTAGGATTAGGGGACGGGTGAGGGTCAGGCTTCGGGGAAAGTTTAGGGTTAGGGTTCGGCCTAGGGTTAGAGTTAGGGGACAGGAACGGTTTAGGGTTCAGGGGAGGGTACGACAACGCTTTAGGGGGAGCGTACATGTGAGGGCGCGGGTTAGTGTTAGCGTACGGGTTAGGATTAGGGGACGGGTAAGGGTCAGGCTTCGGGGAAGGGTTAGGGTTAGGGTTCGGGCTAGGGTTAGGGTTAGGGGACGGGGACGGTTTAGGGTCCAGGGGAGGGTACGACAACGCTTTAGGGGGAGCGTACGTGTGAGTGCGCGGGTTCGTGTTAACGTACGGGTTAGATTTAGGGGTCGGGCGAGGGGCAGGCTTCGGGGAAGGGTTAGGGTTAAGGTTCGGGCTAGGGTTAGGGTTAGGGGACGGGGACGGTTTAGGGTCCAGAGGAGGGTACGACAACGCTTTAGGGGGAGCGTACGTGTGAGGGCGGCGGTTAGTGTTAGCGTACGGGTTAGGATTAGGGGCGGGTGAGGGTCAGGCTTCGGGGAAGGGTTAGGGTTAGGGTTCGGGCTAGGGTTAGGGTTAGGGGACGGGGACGGTTTACGGTCCAGTGGAGGGTACGACAACGCTTTAGGGGGAGGGTACGTGTGAGGGCGCGGGTTAGTGTTAGCGTACGGGTTAGGATTAGGGGACGGGTGAGGGTCAGGCTTCGGGGAAGGGTTAGGGTTAGGGTTCAGGCTAGGGTTAGGGTTAGGGGACGGGGACGGTTTAGGGTCCAGGGGAGAGTACGACAACACTTGAGGGGGAGCGTACGTGTCAGGGCTCGGGTTAGAGTTAACGTAAGGGTTAGGATTAGGGGACGGGTGAGGGTCAGGCTTCGGCGAAGGGTTATGGTTAGGGTTGGGGCTAGGGTTAGGGTTAGGGGACGGGGACGGTTTAGGGTCCAGGGGAGGGTACGACAACGCTTTAGGGGGAGCGTACGTGTGAGGGCACGGGTTAGTGTTAGCGTACGGGTTAGAATTAGGGGACGGGTGAGGGTCAGGCTTCGGGGAATGGTTAGGGTTAGGGTTCGGGCTAGGGTTAGGGTTAGGGGACGGCGACGGTTTAGTTTCCAAGGGAGGGTACGACAGCGCTTTAGGGGGAGCGTACGTGTGAGGGCGTGGGTTAGTGTTAGCGTACGGCTTAGGATTAGGGGACGGGTGAGGTTCAGGCTTCGGGGAAGGGTTAGGGTTAGGGTTCGGGCTAGGGTTAGGGTTAGGGGACGGGGACGGTTTGGGGTCCAGGGGAGGGTACGACAACGCTTTAGGGGGAGTGTACGTGTGAAGGCGTGGGTTAGTGTTAGCGTACGGCTTAGGATTAGGGGACTGGTGAGGGTCAGGCTTCGGGAAAGGGTTAGGGTTAGGGTTTGGGCTAGGTTGAGGGTTAGGGGACGGGGACGGTTTAGG